>NC_012875.2:7304525-7625796 GCF_000003195.3 Sorghum bicolor
GGAAGACGACGGTTCGGTTAAATACCCAGGGGGACCTTTAGTCCCGGTTCCTGGCTAGAACCAGGACTAAAGGCAACCTTTAGTCCCGGTTCTAGCGAGGAACCAGGGCTAAATGCATTTTTCAGTTTCTTATTTATTTATGCATATAATAATTAGATTAATATTGTTAACTGCATAGTAAATAGAATAATAGGTATTAATTTGTTAAAAAATAATAGTTCAATTTCATTTTGTCTAATTGCTTACTTAATCAATTTGGAAACATAAAATCTTTTCATCACTTATATTAGCAAACTTAAATATAAAAAATAATTAGTATTTTGTTAATGCAAAAATGTATTATTTAATTTTAATATCTTAAAGCAGATGTTTTTGATAGAAAAATTTGTTTGTGCAATATTTAAACGTAAATTTTGTTTATTTATCATCATTTATCTCCAAAATCATGATATACGTGATATTCACCATTACATCGGATTATTTATTAAAAAATTTTCTCTATTTCTTATTTATTTATGCTTACAACAATATTCACCATTACATCTTGATGATCTCTAACAACTTTGTATTCAAATTGTTTTCATTTCAAGTCATCAAATGGGTCATTTGACTAAGTTTGACCAAAGTCAAAGCATTGGTTTTTAGAAACACACACTTTGACCGAACCCTATATGGTCCCAAATGGAAAAGTAATGAATACAAAGTTTGTTGCACTCATCAAGTTATACATTTTGTCTAATGGTCAACTTTTCTTTTGGAAAAGTTTGAACCACTCAATTTTGAATTTCGATAGAATTCATAACCACGCATCGGTTTTCGGAATCCTAGATGGTCTCGAACGGAAAAGTCATGAATACCAATATTGTTCCACTCATCAAAATCTACATTTAATATATAGACCATTTTTGCATTTGACAAAGTGTTGCGAAGGTGTAAGTTCAAAATCCACAATTGACACATGTAGTTTCATATAGTTTGTGTGAGATTCAAGAATTGGTGGGTATTGTGAACTTAAACTTTCTCAAATAGAAAAGTTGTATATATAAAAAGTTTAGATCTTGATGATATCTAACAAATTGGTATTCAAAATTTTTTCATTTTAAGTAATTTAGTTTGTCATTTGACCAAGTTTGACCAATACCCGTCTTGGATTTTGAACAAATGTGCTTAGGATTGGCTCAAATTTATCCAAATGGAAAAATGGACAATATATCAAATGTAGATCTTGATGATCTCTAACAACTTTGTATTCAAATTTTTTTCATTTCAAGTCATCAAATGGGTCATTTGACCAAGTTTGACCAAAGTCAAAGCATTGGTTTTTAGAAACACACACTTTGACCGAACCCTATATGGTCCCAAATGGAAAAGTAATGAATACAAAGTTTGTTGCACTCATCAAGTTCTACATTTTGTCTAATGGTCAACTTTTCTTTTGGAAAAGTTTGAACCACTCAATTTTGAATTTTGATAGAATTCATAACCACGCATCGGTTTTCGGAACCCTAGATGGTCTCGAACGGAAAAGTCATGAATACCAATATTGTTCCACTCATCAAAATCTACATTTAATATATAGACCATTTTTGCATTTGACAAAGTGTTGCGAAGGTGTAGTTCAAAATCCACAATTGACGCATGTAGTTTCATATAGTTTGTGTGAGATTCAAAAATTAGTGGGTATTGTGAACTTAAACTTTCTCAAATAGAAAAGTTGTCTATATAAAAAGTTTAGATCTTGATGATATCTAACAAATTGGTATTCAAAATTTTTTCATTTTAAGTAATTTAGTTTGTCATTTGACCAAGTTTGACTATTTTTGCATTTGACAAATAATTGACACATCTCTTATAATAGCAAACTTAAATGTCATTTCATTATTTGAAATGATATAAAATAAGAAAAACTAATATAAACATCTTAAGTTACAATTGTCACATACACATACTATATTGCAATCTATTTATTAGGCGGGCACAATAGCGATCTTCTTTTTGACGTATGTTCCTTGGTCATGATCTTGACGTAACCATGGAGTGTCCTCAGCATTTATCAGTATGGTCGGATCTTTGGTCACATTGAAAGGCGTGATTCGGTCATCCATTTCATAATCTTCTGAAATATCTGACTTGTCCTCAATTCCCACAATGTTTCTTTTCCCTGAGAGAACTATATGGCGTTTTGGCTCGTTTGTTGATTTGTTGTCATTTTTCCCTCTCTTCTGTTTTGTAGACATGTCTTTCACATAGAACACCTGATTCACATCAGCAGCAAGGACGAATGGTTCATCTTTGTAACCAACATTGTTGAGGTCCACTGTTGTCATTCCATAGTCTTTGTCAACTGTCACCCCGCCTCCGGTAACCTTCACCCATTGGCACCGAAACAAAGGGATTTTAAAATTAGGTGCGTAGTCTAGTTCCCAAATCTCCTCTATACGACCATAATATGTTTGTCTGTTTCCATTCGGGTCTATGGCGTCTACGCGAACTCCACTATTTTGGTTCGTGCTTCTTTTATCTTGGCCTAGGGTGTAAAAAGTATTTCCATTTATCTCGTACCCTTTGTACGTGAGGATGTGCCATGATGGTTGCCTAGCCAACAAATACAGTTGCTCATCAATCTGGTCATTACCCTGACATTCTTTTCGTAACCAATCACTGAAAGTGTCTATGTGCTGACGCATAAGCCAACCTTCATTCTTCTCTGGGAATTGCGATCGTAGGAAGTCCTTGTGTTTCGTGACATACGGCTCCACCACGGATGAGTTTTGAATAACTGTGTAGTGTGCTTTATTAAAAGAATCGTCCCCCGTACCGATGTATGTTTTCTTTCCTAGTGTTCCCTTTCCACTCAGTCTCCCCTCGTGGCGCGATTCAGGAACACCAATTGGGTCAAGTTCAGGAATGAATTCAATACAGAACTCAATGACCTCCTCTGTCCCATAGCCCTCGGCGATGCTTCCTTCTGGCCGAGCACGTTGGTGAACATATTTCTTCAGAACTCCCATAAACCTCTCAAAGGGAAACATATTATGTAGGAACACAGGACCCAGAATATTGATCTCCTTGACCAAATGAACTAGGAGGTGTGTCATGATATCAAAGAAGGATGGTGGGAACACTAACTCAAAGCTGACAAGACATTGAACCACATCATTCTGTAGAGCAGCTAGTTCTAGTGGATTGATTGCCTTCTGAGAAATTGCATTGAGGAATGCACATAGCTTTACAGTGGCCAGACGTACATGTGGAGGTAGAATTCCTCTTAATGCAACTGGAAGCAATTGCGTCATAAGCACATGGCAGTCATGCGACTTTAAGTTCAGAAATTTCTTCTCAGGCACATTAATTATACCTTTTATATTAGAGGAGAATCCAGATGGGACCTTGATGCTGCTTAAGCATTCAAACATGATTTCTTTCTCTTCATTGCTAAGAGTGTAGCTAGCAGGTCTTAAATATTGGCGTCCATCATCTGTCTTCTCTGGATGCAGGTTGTCTCGTTCTTCCATGCGTTGCAAGTCTTGTCGTGCTTCAAGTGAATCCTTAGGCTTACCATATACACCCATGAATCCTAGAAGGTTCACACAAAGATTCTTTGTTAGGTGCATGACGTCGATCGCATTCCGGACCTCTAGGACTTGCCAATAGGGTAGCTCCCAAAATATTGACTTCTTCTTCCACATGGGTGCATGACCCGCTGCATCTTTTGGAACTGGTTGGCTGCCTTGTCCCTTACCAAAAACTACTTTCACATCCTTAACCATCTCAAATACATCTTCTCCAGTTCTATTGCGAGGCTTGCATCAGTGGTCTGCCTTACCTTTAAAATGCTTTCCTTTCTTTCTAACTGGGTGATTCATAGAAAGAAATCGCCGATACCCAAGGTACACGACCTTTCTGCATTTTTTCAAATATATACTATCAAGGTCATCAAAACAATGTGTGCATGCATTATATCCCTTGTTTGTCTACCCTGAAAGATTACTTAGAGCAGGCCAATCATTGATTGTCACAAACAACAGTGCTCGTAGGTCGAAGTGTTCCTGTTTGTACTCATCCCACACACGAACACCTGTTTCACTCCATAAAAGAAGGAGTTCTTCAATTAATGGCCTTAGATAGACATCAATGTCATTGCCCGGTTGCTTCGGGCCTTGGATGAGCACCGGCATCATAATGAACTTTCGCTTCATGCATAACCATGGAGGAAGGTTGTAGATACATAGTGTAACAGGCCAAGTGCTATGACTACTGCTTTGCTCACCAAAAGGATTCATACCGTCCGTACTTAAAGCGAACCTTAAGTTTCTTGCGTCTTTTGCAAACTCTGGAAATTCCCTGTCTATTGCTCTCCACTGGGACCCATCAGCAGGGTGTCTGAACATGTTGTCTACTTTACGGTCTTCTTTGTGCCACCGCAATAATTTTGCATGGTCCTTATTTCTAAAAAGACGTTTCAGACGTGGTATTATAGGAGCATACCACATAACCTTTGCAGGGATTTTTTTTCTGGGACGTTCTTCCCCCTCAACATCGCCAGGGTCATCTCGCCTGATCTTATACTGTGATGCTTTACATACGGGGCATTCATCTAAATTCTCGTAGTCCTTGCCACGGTATAGGATGCAGTCGTTAGGACATGCATGTATCTTCTTGATTTCTAATCCCAAAGGACAGACGATCTGTTTTGCTTCGTACGTAGTAGTGGGCAGTTCATTAGGCTTTGGCAACATTTTTTTTTGGATCTTCAGTAATTGCCCAAATGCCTTATCGGATACACCATTCTGTGCCTTCCATTTTAACAGTTCTAGTGTTGTACCCAGTTTTTTTTGCCCATCCTGAGCAGATGGGTATAATAATTTCTTGTGATCTTCTAACATATGGTCAAACTTTGTCTTCTCTTTTTCACTTTCGCAATCTTTTTGTGCCTCACGAATGACATCACCAAGAGCATCATCTTCAACAGGTGCGCCTTCTGCATCTGCCTCATCTTCAGCTTCTCCCATTGCTGTATCATCGAAGTCACCGTATTGAGCAATAATGTCGTCAGGCTCCAACTGTTCTTCTTCACCTTCTTCCATCATTATCCCATTTTCTCCATGCTTGGTCCAACAAATATAGTTTGGCATAAAACCCGACTTCAACAAATGTGAGTGAATATTTCTAGAGCTAGAATATTCCTTCAAATTCTGACACAAGGCACATGGGCAACATATGAATCCATCCCGCTTGTTTTCCTCGGCCACTCTTAAGAAATAATGCACACCATCAATGAATTCTTTGGAGCGGCGATCGGCATTGTACATCCAATGACGTGTCATTGTCTGCATTGCAATGTAAAGTATTATAAGTTTCTCATTTTAAAAAGAAATTAAAGTAACAAATAACCTAAAATTCTCTATTTCTAGTTTTTCTAAACCAACAAAATTAAAAAGACATAAAAGTTCTCTATTTTCTAACTAATCATGAAATGTGGCATGCATACTAGTTATAATTAACTAATTAACCATGTCATAAAGTGCAAATTAAAGTATTATAAGTTTCTAAATTTTAATAGAGAAATTAAAGTAACAAAAAACCTAAAATTCTCTATTTCTAATTTTTCTAAACAAGCTAAATTAAAAAAGCACAAAAATTCTCTATTTTCCTAAATAATCATGAAATGTGGTATGTATACTAGTTATAATTAAATAACTAAATCGGTCAAAAATTACAAATTAAAGTATTATATGTTTTTATTTTTAATAGAGAAATTAAAGTAACAAAAAACCTAAAATTCTATATTTCTATTTTTTCTAAACAAGCTAAATTAAAAAAACACAAAAATTCTCTATTTTCTTAAATAATCATGAAATGTGGTATGTATACTAGTTATAATTAACTAACTAAATCGGTCAAAAATTGCAAATTAAAGTATTATATGTTTTTATTTTTTCTAAACTAATTAAAATAAAAAACATATTACCACTATTTCTCTAAAAAACGCGTAGCTTTTGAAACGGCGATGAAGCTAATAACCTCTTAAAAAACCATAAAATAAAAAATAATATACATAACACTAGGAAATGACATACGCCGCTTCTAAATGTTGAGAAGATGAAGCTAGTGACCTCTTAACAAGTCGATGACGGTGTAGAAATGATGAAATGAATCAATAGCCGGAGATGAGAGCAAGCTAGAACAAGCAACTCCAAATGAAGAACACAGCAAAAGAGTGAAGATCGATGGGCTCGGCCACGGGAAGAAGAGTTCAAATATGGGGAGTGACATTTAATCCCGGTTCCTTTTAAAAACCGGGACTAAATTCCAACACTAGTCTCGGCCGGTGGGACGGACCGGGACAAAAGCTTTTAATCCCGGTTGGTGGTACCAACCGGGACTAAAGGCTAGGCTTTTGTCCCGGTTGGTCTCACCAACCGGGACTAATTATGTTTTTGTCCCGGACTCTGTTTTGGCCGAGATTATTGTTCATTTTGGGCAAGTGACCAAAGGCCTGTAGTAGTGTAGGCTGGATGTGCGGGAATGAAGGAGGAAACAGTTCAATTACATCGGTCCGTCTATTTCTCTGATCATGTACTACCACCATTTTCTTATGCCGAATTATTGTGTTCTTCAAGGGGGTGCTTGGTTCAGTAATGGAATTTGTTGATCCATGACAGTTAGACAGTGATTTATAAGTGATTTTATTTAAGCTCTTCAATGGCAATATGGTTTTGGTACTTATAATTATATAACATATTTTGCCTAATATGTCTTGATACATGGATGCAAAAGTAGTAAAGAAGTAAGATTTTCAGAAATAGAGAGCCAATAAAGAATTGTGGTTATATTTGTCATATACTGCCTATTCATTTTATGTTACTAGATGATATTCCGTGCGTTGCTGTGGGTGTTTTGTAATATATTATACAAGATAATAGAATAAATTTAAATATTAAAGTTGAATAGAAAAAGAAATAAAAAAGAAAGTGAAAAAATAATTAAACGGCATGCCCCCATGCTTCCTAGTACCTTGAAGTCGTGAATCACGCGGACAAAAAAGGCCCACCCCTTTCTTTCAATGGGCGGACGAACTCACATAGAACAAAATCCACGATCCATCTCCAAAGCTCCATCAAAATCAAGATGTCTTTCTCGAGATCTTGGCTTCTCTGCACGTACGGATCTCCTCAATCGATCTCTTGCATCCGCCTCCGAATCGAGGCCAGCCACATCAATGACGCGCGGGTGAGCTCGGCCACTTGCGGCGGCGGTGCGCGGGTGAGCTCGGCCACTACCATCATTTTGTCTTCTAAGCTCTTGAAAAGCTTTACTAGTAGTAATTATTTGGAGCCCAAGTCCGGACAGCTATAACTAATACTAATAGGCAGGCCCACTCAAATTAAAGTTGTAAAACATTTTTCCAATACATGTTTCTCTAATTGTTCCTAGCATCACTTTTCTTTGCCTCTTATTGACCCACTCTTTGTTGGTAGTCTGGTATGGTTTGTCCAAAATACTTAACTGAAGTAAGTTTAACAAGCCAAAATCAAACCTTTTTTGTGTAAAAGTAGTTTAAGAAATAGACCTTTGATCATTTTCTCTTGAATGAAATGGTAAAATTACATTACGTAGTTTCTTCCGATCTCAAAGAGCAGGAGTCTAAGGAGTCCTTGCCTGTTTTACATTTCTTGCATTAATTTTGTTCAGCTCTTCAGGCCCTCAGGTATATTGGTTTGTTCATCCTTTCATGCAAAACCTACCAAAAATTGATAGTTCAAATTCACCTTTATCCAAACAGAAAGCTATTGCTGAAACAAAGAAAATAGATTATTCAAATGTCACATTGGGTTAACTTTGGTGCAAAAGGTAGCCAGTTCATATGGATGGAAAGATCTTCAGTAATTGGGATGGGAGACTTAATTATTTCTTGATTGTTTTATGGAAATATAATGCATGTTGCTTTAAATGGAAGGCTCGTCTTAACCTACACAAGTATCTTAACTAAGGATCTAATCAATGAAATACTCGATCTCTAAAGGACTTTTTCTGATCATGAAAGCTAACCTGGAACCATGAAGCCTCATTTGGTATTGTTTTTCCCAATAAGGGTCCACAATAATAATCCAGTTAAGAGTGTTTTAATTGCCTGAATGGTACGTTGTTTTGTCCTTACTGGCTATTGCTAAATAGCCTAATAAGTAAATGCATTCTATATTTCTTACCCGTGCCACAAATTTCAATCCTTGATCAGCAATCTAAATTTTGAGCCTTGTTTTATGGCTATCTAAAAGTCTCTTGTCGTTATTTAACCAAAGTTTGAATCTCTATTATTTTGGTGCATGACACTGACATTATTGGCATTGTGTGTTATCATTTGCAATAGAGTCATGCTTGATTCAATGTAGCAAGTGTAACTATGAATTGTGACTTTAACAACCTCAATCACTGAGCAAAACTAATGTTAGGTTTATAGAAACCGTTAAGGAATAAGTGTATATCCTAGTTCAGGTTAAGTATACTAATTGTAAGAAACTAAATTACTGAAACATGAATGTTGTTATTTCAAACTAGATTGTAGACGATTTTTTTCAGGTTGTTTAACAAGATGATGCTTATTCTGATGTAACATCGCAGAACTTGAATCAAAGCAACAATAAACCTTGATCCCTTCAAATTATTCAACATGATTACTATGATGCCATATGGCCATATGAGAAGCATGGTTCGTAGCATTGTGATCTTTAACATTGTTCTGCATGAATCCAGTAATAGTAGTGTTTGCATTGCAATGTAGTATTAATTGTAGGAAGGCAACAATAGGGGCAATGCACCGCACACCCAATGAGGGGGTGGCCTTTCATATATATAGCTAGATAGGCTTGGAGTACAAGTACATAAAGTACAATACAATCATCCTATACATATCTATGTATATATCTCTAATACCCGCCGGCAGTTGCAGCAGGAGAGTCTCAGACGCAAAGACTGGACCTAAACTTTGTAAATAACTGAACAGGCAGTCCTTTTGTCATGATGTCCACAAACTAGTGTGATGATGGGACATGGAGCACCCGAACCTATCCTAGAGCAACCTTGTCACGAACAAAGTGAACGCCAATTTCAATATGCTTCATATGCTGATGATGGACAGGGTTGCCTGTCATGTAAACTGTGCTGACATTGTTACAATAAACAATCATCGCCGAAGTAAGAGGAGTATGAAGCTAAGTAGCTGACGAAGCCAACATGTCTCAGCAACAGCATGTACCACAGCCTGGTATTTCGCTTCAGCGCTGGAACGGGAGACAGTAGTGTGTCATTTGGAGGACCATGACACTAGATTATTGCCAAGGTAAACACAGTAGCCTGATATAGATCATCGAGAATCTGGACAGCCAGCCCAATCAACATCTGAGTAACCGATGAGAGTGTCAACTGATCTAGCACTGAGGTGAAGACCAACAAAGATGGTGCCCTTGGCATAACGTAGAATCTGTTGAAGCAAAGCGAGATGATTCATGAAGAGACAGACCTACTGAACAACATAGGCAATATCAGGATGAGCCAGAGTGAGATACTGGAGAGAACCGGCAAGGCTACAATACAGTGTAGGATCTGCAACAGAAGAACCATCCACCAGGTGAGAGCTTAGTGCGGGCATCCACAGGAGTAGTTGTAGGGTGACACTCAATCATGCCGGCATGTTGTAAGAGGTCCATGGTGTACTATCGCTGAGATAGAAAGAGGCCAGCAGCTGAACAAGAAATTCTAAGAAAGTGATGAAGATCCTCGAGACCTGTCATGGTGAATTCTAAATGAAGGCACTTAGTTATCTACTGAAGTAGGGCTGTCGAGGATGTTGTAAGAACAATATTTTGTTGATGTAGAGCAGTAGGTAAGCAACACTGATACCCTTGTACACAAAGAG
Organism: Sorghum bicolor; assembly: GCF_000003195.3. Taxonomy (NCBI): domain Eukaryota; kingdom Viridiplantae; phylum Streptophyta; class Magnoliopsida; order Poales; family Poaceae; genus Sorghum; species Sorghum bicolor. The sequence continues at coordinate 7,314,442 of NC_012875.2, forward strand.
GGACGAATCTAACACTGAAGCAATAAAGCCCAAAGTCCAAATGAAGGTGGCAAAATGCTGGTGCCATGCATGGGATGCTTGTTTCAGCCCATATAAGGGTTTCTGAAGCAAACAAACATGATCAGGTGCAGTCGGATCAACGAAACTAGGCGACTGCTGGCAATAAACTGTCTCGTTCAGATGACCATGATGAAACACATTCTTGACATCCAGCTGATGAATGGGCCAGGCACAAGAGGCAGCAATGCTAAGAACAACTCAGATCGTGGCCGGTTTAACAACTAGACTGAAGGTCTCATCGTAGTCAATGTCGTACTGCTGAGAAAATCCACAAACAATCCATTGAGCTTTGTGACGAGCAAGAGAGCCATCAGAATTATGTTTATGCTTGAATATCCACTTACCGGAGACGACATTGGCATGGGGCAGTCAAGAAACGAGACACCAGGTACCATTATCAACCAAAGCCTTGTACTCATCCACCATCACAGCACACCAATTAGGATCAGCGAGGGCGCTGTGATAGTTAGCAGGAATCGGCGAGGCGTGCGTGGTGGAGTAATTCTAGCACTGCGGCGGAGGTGGAAGAGTGCCAGTTTGTAGCCGCATCTTGGTCGTGAAAAAAGGAGTGATTGACACCGGAACCAATGAAGAAGCTGCGATCAATGGAACAGTAGGCGGTGCCAATGATGTAGCAAGTGTCGATGAAGAGGTTGCAACCGGTGCAGCAGGTGGCATCTCCAATAGGGCAGTAGCCGGTGAGGGCACTGGACGAGGACGACGGCTGTACTGGTGGATGATCGGTGGTCGGTGGGCCGCCGGTCGGGGCTGAATGTCGGCTGGGTGAGGTAGAACACCGACAGCAGCAGCTGATGGCGCTGGTGTAGCAAGGCCTGTTGCAATAGTCGATGTCACTAGTGCAGAGCCAGGGACGACTGACATAGGTGCTTGAAGAACTAGACCATGCCAAATGATGGCAGAGTCTAGCTCTAAGATGTCGTCGAAGGCTGGCCGGACAGTGAAGGGACGGCCCAAGGCGCCAGGCAAAGTGGCTGGCACAGGTGCAAGAAGTCGATCCTATAACAAAAAATCAAGCATCTCCGTAGGTGGTTTTACATCCACAAACAGAAAGTGAGATTCATAAAAAAATAAATGGCGAGAAATGATCACTTTGCGAGTGGAAAGATCAAGACAACGATAGCCCTTTTGTGATGAGGGATAACCGATGAACACACAAGCAGAGGATCGAGGAGCAAGTTTATGGGGTGTCGTGGCACTTAGATTCAGGTAGCAAAGGCAACTAAAAACCCAAAGCAGGGAGTAGTCAGGCAGCTTGTTATAAAGGAGTTGATAGGGAATAACATTTTTGATGGAAGAAGATGACACCAATTGAGAAGAACAACAACAGTGGCCAAAGCTTCTGCCAAGTAAGCTGGAGGCATGGTGGCATGAATCAGAAGGGTGCGAACAATGTTGTTCAATGTGTGCAACATCTGCTCGGCTTTGCCATTCTGGGTAGATGTATAGGGGCAACATGTCCGAAGGAGAATGTCCCGGCTACCAAGGAAGGTGGACGTGGCAATGTTGATGAACTCAGTGCCATTATCTGCCTAAAAACATTTGACAGGCAAGATGAATTGAGTGTGAGCATAGTTAGCAAATTGAACAATATGCGCATGAACTTCAGATTTAGGATGAAGAGAGAATGTCCAGTAATAATGATTATAATCATAAACAATCATAAGATAATATTTAAAGCCAGACACGCTGAGGACTGGAGAAGTCCAGACATCACAGTGAACAAGTTTAAAAGGTGCTGAAGAGCGAGACTATGAACTAGTAAAGGGCAGTCGTGTATGTTTGCCAAGTTGACAAGCATGACAAACAACATGGTCCACATTATTACAAGAAATAGCTGAAATTTTATTGATGGTAGCTATGTGTTGACATTTACTACCGTCATTACTAAAAATAGAGTTAAACCCTACCTCTAGCAACAACGCCAGAAATGCTCGGTATATAATTAACTTGTCATTTAGCAACTAGCCACTTCTTAATTACTAACATTCCTAAACATGAAGTAGGTTGTCATCCCTAATTATATTGCTAGGAAATTATTATAGATTCACATGTACTAATGTGACTAGGCAGATATAAAAGATATGAATATAACATGATTGTAAACTAAATGGGTTCTGCAAGCCGATAGATAATTATACCGTTGTAGCATTTTACCTAGGGAGTTTATCTAGGTTGTCGATTTATATTTATACCATTGGGAAGGCTACGTGTTAAACCATAATCTATTATATTGATAAGAAACTATATAGGACGAATAAATGATATTACCAATGTCATATAATCTACTCATAACAGGCAGAGGTCACAAGATAAATATGGATAAATATGGGTGATAGCATAATCATCAAGTATCATAATTAAGGATAATCATCAGAGCATCTACTAGTCATAATCATAGTTAGCCATGGGATAAACTAGAGAGTTGGATCTAAGGTAATTCTATAACTACATCAATGAATAACTCTAATTAGTGCAATTACATCTAGAAATCATCGTTAAGTTAACTCTATATCATAATCACATGTAAAGAGGCATCAACTAATGAGGGTATTAAGACACAAGGGCCTTTGCGACCGTGCCCATGCTAGCCCTACATACGGAGGGTGGACTATAGAGGAACCAACACAGCTGTCACCTATGCGGACTACCACACATCTCGGCACGTCAAGGTGCACTCGTAGATAAACAGGATATCTAGACATCATGTCTACATATTGTCTACCATCTACCCAACGATCGATTAGGTAAACGCTATACGAGCAATTACATGAATTCAATAAGATCAAACCAACTATCATGGACATATAATCAAAGTAGACAATGACTATTGCAATTAGGAACATATGAATCTATTAAGAATAAAGCCTCCCTAATATATAATGAATACAATAAAGTAAGAACTAGATCTATTACCGAACTCTTACGCTCTAGACCGACGTCAGGAGCTCCAGATCCCGATGAAGAACTAGATCTCCTCTACTTCTAATCTAACTAACTAGAACTACGAACTAGAAGGCTCTTGATGAGCTTGAAGGCTCTTGATGCTTGATGGCTTGAGGCCTTGATGAATGATGTTGTTTTTTCTAGGGGGTCTACCCATGTATTTATAGTTCGGTGGGATGCGCGTGCGCCGTAGGATCAAACCGACTTAACCAAGGGCCGAGATAACTCCTCGTAGGCGGTGGAGGAAGCTTCCAGAAGGGGGCCCAAAACCCTAGCACTAGGGCGCTGGCCGGTGAAAGGTCCTAATATGGCTAGAGGGGGGTGAATAGCCTATTTAAAAATTCTACAAACTCACTAGAGCAAGAGGTTAGTAAAAAACAAAGCGAAGCTTTTTGCTCTAGCTCTAAAGGGGTGTTTGCAAGCCACCTATCCAACAATTCTAGTTGCTATAATCACTATGCACACAAGAACTAAGTCTCTACAAGAAATACTAGTGAACTATGCTACACAAGGCAAAGTAAGCAACTAAACTAATTACACTAGTTTGCGGTAAGTAAAGATAGGATGAGATATTTATACCACCGTGTAGGGGATGAACCAATCACCAATATAAATAATCAAGCACCGGGAGAATGCCAATCAAACACAATTGAGACACCAATGTTTCTCCCGAGGTTCACGTGCTTGCCGGCATGCTACGTCCCTGTTGTGTCGACCAACACTTGGTGGTTCAGTGGCTAAGAGTTGTAGCACAAACCTCGTCCTCACTAGGACACCACAAAAACCTACCCAGAAGTGAGGTAGCTCAATGACACGAGCAATCCACTAATGTTGCCTTTAGCTCTCCGCCGAGGTAGGCACAAACCCCTCACAATCACCGGGAGATGGCCACGAAGAATCACCAACTCATGCCAAAGCTCCTCCAATGCTCCAAGCCATCTAGGTGGCGGCAACCACCAAGAGTAACAAGAAAACCGCAGCTAGAACGATCCCCAAGTGCCACTAGATGCAATCACTCAAGCAAATGCACTTGGAACCACTCCCAATCTCACAAAGATGAATAATCTATGAAGGAGATGAGTGGGAGGAGTTTGCTTAGACTCACAAGTATGTCAAGTATGCTAGAATGCCAAGAGAGTGAGCCCTAAGCCGGCCAACACATATTTAAAAACCCCTCAAACAAATAGAGTCGTTGGCTCTTTCACTGGGCAAACTACGGGGTCACCAGACGCTACTCAGGAGGTACCGGACGCTCAACCCCTGCGTCCGGTGCTCCAGAAATGGCCACGTGACGCCTTTTGAATCTCTCGCGTCAGAGTCTAACGGTAACCTGTAGAGCACCGGACGCGTCCGGTGCACACCAGTCTTCAACGCAGGGAGGTCTGCAAGTTCGAGGGGTCACCGGACGCTGAGCACCGGACCGTCCGGTGCTCACCAGACTTAAACTAGGGAGTATTGCAAAATGCGTGGACACCGGACTCAGAACACCGGACGTTCCAGCCTGCGTCCGATGCCTGGCATCCGGTGCCTAACCCTAGCTGACCTAGTGGCACTTGATAACCGCTTAGCCAAAGAATTCCCCTCTTTATAGTACGGCTATCTATCCTAAATGTGATCATACCCACTATTGTGTCTTGATCACCAAAACCAAAACCCTAAGCAATACCTTTGTCTTGATCTCCATACGGTTTTGTTTTTCTCTATCTTCTTTTCCAAGTTGAGCACTTGATCATCTTGTGGTCATCACCATCATCACCATGATCATCACTTGCTCCATCACTTGGCATGTACCAATCCTCATTAAGTCTACACACACTTAGTATAAAGGTTAGTTGATGAGACCATACCAGGGCAATCAATATTCAAGCATCCACTCAAGGTGAAAGCTAAACATAATTCCAAATCATTTAGGTTTTAATATTCAAGGCTACTACTTGGTTTATATGATTATAGATTCAAATACCTTGCTATCATGGAACAAGAAGATTGCGATGTTATCACAACATTACTAACTGATGGCCTAGCACAACTCTTTGGATCAGAAGAGTTAGAGTCGAGGACGACTCCTTTTCAAGAGGAGAAGGATGATATGACCATGCCAGCAAGCAAGATGTCACCAGCTCCAAGTCAAGCTACAACCACTCAAGTTTTACCTACACCGACACCAGCCCAAGTCATCGATGGACCGGTTACACGTAGTCGTGCAAAGAAGCTACAACAAGAGGTCCACGCGCTACTTTGTGAGATTCATTTTAACATTAATAAGAATTATATACTACCTAAGTGTTCTACCTTGATTGTACTCAGGTATATAGAAGAAGAGAAGGATGAATCGGACCCTGAAGAACGAACCAGTGCAAGTCCTAGAAGACACGTCAAAAACGGACCAGTGGAAGTCAAAAACGGACCAGTACAAAGAAATATTCATAACTTTTTAATCACAAAAGCTATGAAGGCACATGAGAAGTTGTTGGAAAGCTTGTCGAGTCTACTTTTCAATGAATCTAGTGGCGACCAGTTTTGATACCCCATATTGCCTGCAGACCAGAATTAGTACAGACTGCTCAGAAGGTCAACAGTCTGCCATAACAGAATGTTGGTACAACTTGCCGTGCAAAACTGTACCAATCTACAACGTTTCGAGGTACATGGCATACATTTCTGGAAAGCTCTTCGAGTCTAGTTTCACACCCAAGAAACGGTTCATCATTTGGACTTCCCAATAAAAAGTTATAGTCAGTTTATTGGAAACTGCTCTGGAGGCCAACAGTCACGCGAAGCCAGTTCGGGAATCCATTCCGAGGGGTCCTTCCACATTGCCTTCACCCAGAAACTCTATTTCGTTTTCATACCTATCTAGGAGGGTTGTTCCTAGTATAAATATCCCCTACCTCTAAGCTATCAGCAACCTTTGATTATTTGATAAACCACATGATATTGCAGCCGCGCTGCTGAGTGTCTTACTCAACCTTTGTTCTTCCTTGTTCTTCGTGGACTTGTGAAGTGAATCCTCTGGGTTCCCCTACTTCGTGCTCTACGGCTTCCGTTCGGCTGCGCCGTATTGTGTGGATTAGTTCTGGATTGTGGTTCTGCGGTCGTTCGGAGATCGAGTCGAAGTCTTCGCGGTTTCGGTGCCTCTCTCCCCGTCGCTTGGTCGCATCCAACCTTTGTCAGGTATAAAGCTAGTTACCCGCTGTTCGCAACAAGTTCTCCTTGTTCTTTTGATCTACTGTCGTGAAGATCGGGCCACCCTAGCACCGATTTATATCGGTACCCTATCAACTGGTATCAAACCTTTCGTTGTCACGGGAGGTCTCACAATCATCCAAATATCTACCTTTAGTTTATCTATCGTTTGTCACTGTTTTGTTCATCACCTATAGTCCACAGAAAAAGCCACAAAAAAATCCTAGAGCCCTTTGACGGTACTGTTATCTTGTGGTTCGTGTTCATCAAGTTGCTAGTCACCCTCTTTACATATATTGTGTTGTGTTTCATTTGTTATCCCCACCCCTGTTAGTAAAAAAAAAGAGTTCAAAAAAATCAGAGAAAAGAAAAGAGAAAGAACAGAAAAAGTAGAAGAAGAGAAAAGGGGTTATATTGCGGTTTGCTCACTGAAAAATTCAGTTTACATATTCAGATTCTTGGTGATCTATATACCAACAACATTATATCTTTTGAGCACATCAAACCACTTGATTTTCAGTACCATAGCCTCCCTTGTTTAGCCACCTATAGCTCCACCAAAAACTGAAACCAGGACATTCGACTCGTAATCCTTACGACCTCGGAATCACTTCTGTTGAGCTGCTACACTAGCACAATTCACTGTCCTTGAGAACAGGAAAGAGCATTGGTAAGTAAGAGGTGAGATTGTGTGATTCCACAAATTTACCCATTCCACTATATCTTGCATAAGTGCTAACATGTCAGGATCCAATTCGAGCATTTGTGGTGGTCGATATGGAGAAAAAGAAACATCAGTTTCGCGGGCTGAGTTACGCCAACTACAAAACTCACTAGTGGAGGCCATGGAGAAGATGTTTGATGAACGTCTTCCTGTGGTGCGTGGTCGGGCTAAACAACATAGCTCAGTCAACTCTCGCTGTGGTCTCTTTGGCCACAGTGGACAACATGGAGGAGGTGCTCATGGGCATAGCATTCGCCCCCGTGTGCTCATTGATGATGAAGATTACTGCGTGTCCCCCAAAAGAAAAATTCAGCAAGAGTGCCACCAACCAAAATTGAGTGAGAGATATCAAAAGGAAAAGATGAGACATTCCACCATACGTGAGAAAGAGTGGCACCAACCAAAATTCAGTGAGAGAGTTCAAAATAAGAAGATGAGAGATTCCCCAATATTTGAGGAGAGCCACAAAACTCTATGTGAGAGTGATCCACAAAAATTGAGAGAAAAAAGAGATGAATCATGTGAGGAATTATTTACTTCTAACATCATAATACCTTCTATTCTTGTTCCTTTTGCGATGTAGGTTCATGAAGAAAATGATGTTGTGAATTATGATCAGCCCCCAATCTTCGACGAGGAAGAACCAAGTGATTGTCAATGACAACGATACACATGCATATGTGGCTTCACAAGACGTTGAAGTAATTGTGCATCAAAACCTATGTGAGAATGAGAGCCACATTGCCAAAATGAGAGATAGTGAAGACAAAGGAGAGTCGAGTGATTCCACCCACTATAAGGTTGAGAGTGTCAACAATGAGAGTGTGAGGGATACACCACAGAAAAATAGGTATTTAGAATGCAGGCCAAGTGAGGATATATTTGAAACTAACACTTTCATCTCTACTTCTAGTTTTGTCTTTCCAAATGTGCAGGTTGGTGATGAGAATAGGGAAGAGATGGATGTTCAAGACAACACCATACTTGTTGAGAGAAATGAGAAGATAGCCATTCAACTAAACCCATTGTGTGTTGCCCAATACCGGAACCATGACATGGATAATGGTAAGATTTCAGAGGTGCAATCCTTGGTACTTGCACCACCAAAAAGTCTAAAAGTTATTGAAAATAAATCAGATTTGAGTTTGCAAAATAAAATGGCCAGTAATTATGATAATACATATGGTTCAAATGGGATTAACCATACACGAAATATTTGCACTGATTTGATTATTTCACATGTTCACCCATGTGCTGAAATTTTGCAAGTTGATAACCAAAGTTCAATCATACATGATCTTTTCTATGGTTTGATATGGTTCATATACATGATGATTTGCGTTCATATGTGTGACACGATGCATTATGTTTCAATGCTCATACATCTTAGAGATGGCTGCACATTTCTCAACCCTTTAGTTAATTCATCAAAACCATCTAAGATCAACATTGAAGGTAAAAATTCAGAGATTCAAACCTTGGTACATGTAGAATCATTAGATTTAAAATACATGAAAAATAAATCAAATCTGAATGTTCAACGCATACTGAGTACTTGTGATATCACTGTTTCAGCAATAAAACATAACCAAAACATTTGTGCTGATTTGACTGGAACTCATGTTGATGCAAGTGCTGAGTTTCTTTTTGATGAGAGTCTTTGTGCTTTGAATGATCCTTGCAACACTTCATATTACAACAAACAACACCTCATCCAGTCAGTTACTTGTGCTGATTTGTTTACAAGGATATCTCCTCATGAATATTTGTGTTATACTATGCTTAACATGCCTATCAATATTGAACAAATGCTTGAGAAAATTTCTAACATAACATCTTTGAGTTCATTGAATACTACTCATAGCTTCCCGTTTACATTTGTCTTGATTGGAGACCATGTTGTAGATACCTTCCAGGTTCATGCCATTTGTGTAACATATAACAAGCTTGCTAATTTAGACTAAAAAATGTTGAGAGATAAACAAAGTGAGAAATCTTTTAAGATGCAACAAATGCTTGGTGATTATGGTTTTGATCAATTCATGTTGTCAGCATGTTCGTACCATCCACTTAAAGTTAGAAATCTTGTGCAAAGCAAAGCATATACACCGAAAATTTGTTCATCCACACCTCGGAGCATTGAGTTTAAAAATTATACTTCTAAACCCTTGAATAAATTTTGCTGCCACAATAATTTTTGGAATAACATTAGTTATCAACATCCATTTGATGAAAAGTTTGATCTTCTAAAGATAAAACATGACAACATGAATCAAATGATTGGATTGGAAAAATTTTTGTGCTACCATCCTCTAAACTGTTTGCAGGTTCACCAAAGTTGAGAGAATGTTTATTACATGGAAAAGGAAATAATGCAAAAATAATTTAAAATGAAACAAATGAACAGAACAAAAGGAATGATTATTAGAATTATCAAGTACGTCCACCCTCTATTTTGTCTAAGCTGTTTTCAGGTAAACAAAAGTCGTGGACGACTTTTCTTGAAGAGAGGGAGGATGATGAGACCATACCAGGGCAATCAACATTCAAGCATCCACTCAAGGTGAAAGCTAAACATAATTCCAAATCATTTAGGTTTCCACATTCAAGGCTACTACTTGGTTTATATGATTATAGATTCAAACACCTTGCTATCATGGAACAAGAAGATTGCGATGTTATCACAACATTACTAACCGATGGCCTAGCACAACTCTTTGGATCAGAAGAGTTAGAGTCGAGGACGACTCCTTTTCAAGAGGGGAAGGATGATATGACCATGCCAGCAAGCAAGATGTCACAAGCTCCAAGTCAAGCTACAACCACTCAAGTTTTACCTACACCGACACCAGCCCAAGTCATCGATGGACCGGTTACACGTAGTCGTGCAACCGGTCCATATTGTCTGCAGACCAGAATTAGTACAGACTGCTCAGAAGGTCAACAGTCTGCCGTGACAGAATGTTGGTACAACTTGCCGTGCGAAACTGTACCAATCTACAACATTTCGAGATACATGGAATACATTTCTGGAAAGCTCTTCGAGTCTAGTTTCACACCCAAGAAACAGTTGGTCATTTGGACTTCCCAATAAAAAGTTATGGTCAGTTTATTGGAAACTGCTCTGGAGGCCAACAGTCACGCGAAGCCAGTTCGGGAATCCATTCCGAGGGGTCCTTTCACATTGCCTTCACCCAGAAACTCTATTTCGTTTTTATACCTATCTAGGAGGGTTGTTCCTAGTATAAATATCCCCTACCTCTAAGCTATCAGCAACCTTTGATTATTTGATAAACCATATGATATTGCAGCCGTGCTGCTGAGTGCCTTACTCAACCTTTGTTCTTCCTTGTTCTTCGTGGACTTGTGAAGTGAATCCTCTGGGTTCCCCTACTTCGTGCTCTACAGCTTCCGTTCGGCTGCGCCGTATTGTGTGGATTAGTTCTGGATTGTGGTACTGCGGTCGTTCGGAGATCGAGTCGAAGACTTCGCGGTTTCGGTGCCTCTCTCCCCGTCGCTTGGTCGCATCCAACCTTTGTCAGGTATAAAGCTAGTTACCCGCTGTTCGCAGCAAGTTATCCTTGTTCTTTTGATCTACTGTCGTGAAGATCAGGCCACCCTAGCACCGATTCATATCGGTACCCTATCATTAGTACTAGGGTTTCATCAATAATCCAAAACCAAACTAGGGCTTTCAGCTGGCGCTATGGTGGGGCCGATCGGCCCCACCTGGCGGCCTCTGGCCCCCGGCTCTTCGGGTGTCTTCCAGAGTCTTCCCACATCCCAATCGTGATCTTTTCATGGCAGATAAGTTTCATGTTTATTTTGCACTTGAATCCCTCTTTTCAGCTTTTCTAGAAATAGACCCTGGAAAATACAGAATATACAAAACTCATGGAAATTGTAAGTTTAAACCCTAGACTAGTGTGTTTTCATGTTCTTCTTTAGATCTAAAGTTCTAATAAAAGTTGACGTTATCGACCGTCAACAAGTCCCCCAAGCTTACCTTTTGCCAGTCCCTTGGCAAACCAAGCCTAAGCAGTATATGTATTTAGATCAAGAGTTGCTAAAATATTTTTATTCCTTCCAAGTACACATGCTCTCAAACAAAGATTCTCCTTCGGATTAGTTTAATAATTGCTCTAATCTTCAAACTTACCCATTTTACCTTTAACCATGGGGCTTTACAACTCTTGCATGAGTCTTGAGGAATCAGAAGACAGAACAATCAGATCAAGCACTATGTCTCAAATTCTTTGCAGAACCATTATTCTGGAGTTTTTTATAAGTTTTCAGAATAAAACTCAGAGCTTAATTGTATGACACCCTCAAGTCTCTCAATGTATGTGGTATTTATAGTTCTCTCTTGAGGCATTAATGATGTTATGCCTCCTATAGCTAAGGGTATATATGGTAGATCTTATAGGAGTGTCAATAACAAGGATAGGCATACTTGCAATGCATGTATTGTAAAGTCAACTAATGGATCCATAGAGAATCGAGGCATACAATCAAACCAAGATGTGCATGTGTATGGAATATGGTGGATAGGTGCATTTGTGGTATTTGTGGCTAATTTCTATTTTTTGGGAATGGCTCTCTATTGAAACTTTTCATGAAAGGCATAGGCTATCTTTATTATTTATTTTATTCAGGGAGGCGGGCATCTAGTACCCATTGTTTTAATTATTGGGACACTTGTCCATCTTTTACTCCCTCTTTTCTCTTCTTGTCTCTTTTTTCAATAGCTTTTTGCATAGCCACATGCATCCTTTAAGTACAATAAATGAATCAAGAGATATAATCAGGACTTAGAGAATTAAAGACAGGGGTTATCCTATAGGGTGATTGTATATTTTTATGTCCTCTCCCAGTGTAGGAGGAGAACATGATTGATGAACATGGAATGGAAATGATTGTTGTCACAGAACCGACCAAATTATAAGAGTTCAAGTGTAGAAACGATCGTCAAGCAATCAAGTTTCCAAACTTGAGCCCATATAATCCCGGTAGTCAATTGAAATCACGAAGGACTTCAAACCAACTCGCAACAAACCAAGATCGTAATAATTCAACATAAACACAGTGAATGTTACATAGTCATTCATTGCCGTCGAAGCGGCACCACATCGGAGTATTAAGTTATTACAACACTGGTTTAAAGTAGCGGAAGCAAAATAGTTACACACACTTTCCAAATTCAGTTCTTAAGTTTGAGTTACTGCCAGAGTCTACGCCATCCTTCCAAAAGCATCAGATACGAGATTGTTAGAGAACCGTGCCCGACGGTTAGTCCTCATCCCCAGCGGGATGGAGACAGGTCTTGCAGAAACCGTCATAGAAGATGTCATCTGCAACAGGTGGGAATAAACCCTGAGTACGAGAATGTACTCAGCTAGACTTACCCGTCTAGTAAAACATAAAAGACACCAAGGATCATGCAAGGCTAATATAAAAGTAGAGCTGGTTGACTCGACGTTTTGCCAAAAGCCTTTAATAAGACTAATTTATTGTAAGCGCATCATATTTATTTATCATCAACCTACCACTAGATTAGCACCTGTACTACAACACATCACTTGATTATTACAAGCAATAATAACCATATCAAGTTCATCATATGATCTTCTTGCTATCATCAGTATCATGAACCAAGTTCATTAGTGAATGCTACGTTTGCCGCTGCTCTGTCAAGTTCTCACTGACTGGGAGACACGACGATTCGAATCGAATTCCTATCCAGCTGGAGGGTTATTCCTAGCACTCACCCAAGCATTCCCCGTCGGAGAGCCAACGGGTCACCTTTGGTACAACTCAGGAATCGCGGCTCCGATCAGCGCCGCACTCCCAGGGCTACCACTCTGCCAGGGAGGTCAGGAATTTTAACTCACCTGCCTTTGGGCTTACGCCAATGGTCCCCCGCACACCGCACTTCCTCCGGTAGTGCGCACTTTATACTTGCCGGTCTTCCGGCCTGAGTCATACTACTCGGCTTCGTGGTCGGAACGAGTTATCCGACCAACTAAGTGTTAGGCATGCGTTCAACATGACAAGAGGACGTACAACGATCAGTCCTTAGCTGCCACAGACGGAGTTACTACAAAGTTGCAAAACTCCGCCCGGCTTAAGTCAAATTAATCAGGTTCCACCCACGATAGCACATATAGACCATCGTGATCCGACATAACCCTATATCGCGCAGGTGACAGGGTATCACCCGACTTCTACCGATTAAAGCATGGCTAAGCTGCTACTCGATCTTAACTCTATAACCAAGGTAGGGTAAAGTATCTGGACAAGGGTGGAATAAAGTGCAGCAAAGGTTTTCATTACAACTCCTATACTTAATGCAACAATAGATATAACATATTAAATAAACTTTCAAAAGTAAAGGGAGACTTAGAATGCTCCGGGGCTTGCCTTTCTCGAACGAGGCTGGCTCGTGACTTGGACACTCAACTTCTTCTTCTGGCTCCTCGGGTCCGACTTGCTGGACCTCCACCTCTTGGCTGCCCTCCTGGCCTTCGGGATTCACTTGCAGATCGAAGGAAACTGCCGTGTCCGATGCACCTATTGCATGCTCGGTGAATAAGAAGGTGTGCATATAAAAGAATGAATGCTTGATAACATAATGGATTCACTAGGCACTCATTTACGGAGTACACAGTTATAACAAGTTCACCTAGTCCAAAACTTACCATGATACTAAAACAGCAAGCAACACAAAACAGGAGTAACTAAGTAAATAAATCATAACTAATGATAGACAGATCCAACAAATATAAGTGAAGACATTCTGGAAAGCTTATGAAATTGTATACAAATCATCTTTAAACATCTCAGCAAGATTCAGACATTAAACCAGTCATTTAAACAAAGTTCCAGGTTCTGTCCCAGAAAAACAGAGAGCACCTATTTCTGGAACCCAACTTGGAACAGCTATAACTTTTAAACTACTTGGCCAAATGACCTCAAACTTAAACCACACCTAGTTTAATAAGTTTACAACAACTTTGATTTAGACAAGTTTAACAGAAAGCCAAGTTATCATTAAGCAAAAGTTAAATTGCTCCCTTGCTGTCCAAAACAGCCTTTAACCCTATAATTAATTATTTAATGACATAACCAAAACACAAACCATGCCAACCACATGGCTTATGAGCACAAGCATATCACAAGATTACTCGAACATCAGATGATAACCCTCAAACAAATACTTAACAAGGCATTTATTAATTACTTCTGGAAAGAAGCATAATTACAAGATGCCTAGTCAAAGTGCTCAGAAAAATCTACAAAAATTACAGGAACACAAGTAAAGCATCAAAGCATCACCATAAAAATTTCACAGCAATTGCACATACCAGATTAAAGATATGTATTTAACATGTGCTCAAGTGTTTATTTCATAATTTCAGAAACATGACTTATATGGTGTCAAACAACAGATTTCAAATTATTTACATATGAGGAATACCATAAACATGTTTACTACCAAAGTAGAGCAACAGCATAAGTACCAATTATTTTATATAATTTGATCAAGGAAACAAGCCAATTTTCAATCATAATTTACATATCAAAGCTGCAGTACTCCAAAAATCATGAAATATTTACCAAAGCACTCTAATACCATACAGAGGCTACCATAAAATTTTTAGAGCAAACTAAGCAGTATAGCAAGAGATATGAATTTATCCATGAATAACAAGATTAAATCCTTAATAAATATTTTCCCAGAAAACATGGTTCATTTTATATTTGTATTAAAAACTAGCCATCTCAAGGAATACCACAAAATTGGTTTCACCATTTTTGGATCTCAGAAACAGGAGATATGATTTTTGCAAGAAAGCCAAAAATCAGGATTTTGAATAAAAGAAAAGGAGGGAAGGAGAGTGACGCTGACAGTGGACCCCGCCTGTCAGGGTCGTCTTCCTCACGGCCGAGGCGACTTTCGCCGGCGATTTCTCCGCGACGGCAAGGTCTCCGGCCAAACCAAGGGCACCAACGTGATCCCCAGACTCTAGCGACTCGATTGACCCCCTTTTCCCCACGGCGGAGCCACCGGAAGGGGCTCGCCGTCGACGATGGCGGCTCGGCGGAGGTGCTCGGCGTTACGCCAGAGCCCTCAGGCCGGTAGAGCGTGACCTAAGACCTTCTACAGCACCAGCGGGCTACGGCAAAGCTTCCTAGGTACGTGGCTTGGCTTGAAACCTCGTGGAACACGCTGGCCACGAGAGCACCCATCTCCGGCGGAAACACGGCGGCGCTGCGCATCGTGTCCGGCGACGGATAGCTCGGTAGAGAGTCTACCAAGTGGCGCAAACGCTCGCTAAGGACCTACTCTACCTCTAGGACCTAACCAGAGACGACGAGAGGCTTCACAGGGCTCGGCATTGGGCTTGCCGGAAAAGATGGTCACGGCGACCCGATTTGGGGGAAGAAGGGAATGGCGGCTCACCGGTGGATTCCACGGCGAGATGGTGGATGGAGAATGGAGAGCGGTTTACGGCGGAGCTGTGGGTGGAGTTTGGTGAGCAATGGCACAGCAAGGAACGCGCGCGAGCTCGCCGGAGTAGGCTCGCGACAGAGAGCTCACGGCGGCCGCGTTTCTGGCGAGAGGGGCAAGGCAGAGCGGAAGTGGACGCGTCCACTCTGCTCAGGGCGTCGCCGTGGACGTCATGCGCGTGCTGGGAGCTGACGAGCGGGGCCATCGCCGGCGTAGACGACATCTAGCGGACAGGTGGCGCTCTGGCCATCCCCGACGGTGAACTCGGCTTCGATTCAGAGAACACGGCGACCGACTGACAGAGCGACTTCGGCAACGGATAACTCCCAAACCAGCCCGAGATAGAAGATGATGCAGTTGACAAAGTTGGAGTTTCAATCGAGTTCTACAACTTTGTCAACAAGAGCAAAAGCCAGATCGGCCGGGATTGAGAGATATAGAGTTTTCAAAATCGATCAAGCAAACTGGTTTCGTTCCAGGACTTAGAAAATTTTCTAAGTGTTGGAAACAGCCCCAAATCTGCCTTGTGGGTCACTTTTGAGCTATTTGTGGTCATTTTCATGAGATGGCCATAAAACAACTTTTGTTCCTTATAAAATTTTCTACAACTTTGCTGTAGGAAGTTTTGACATGCAAACAATTTTTGAAACACTTTTTAAAAGCCTAATCAAAAGAGGTTTCTAGGGCCTATTTGCACAAGTATGACTTAAAAGCATATTTTGGAGAAGTGATCAACATGAACATTGTTCCCAAGGTTAAGTTAAGCATAGATAAACTAATTACCAAGGCATAGAGCACAAAACACAAGTATGGTTCACTCAAACATACGCATAGGAAGCCTATTTAAGCAATTTAAATCACATTTTGCATAGAATGACATGGCTCAAGATAGATGATGATCATGATATGCTTTGAGTAGATGATGATGCCTATGCTATGCACATGATCAATGCAACCATAACACTGGGGTGTTACAGCCCTCCCCCCTAACAAAAATCTCGTCCCGAGATTTGAAAGCTTACTGATTTTTGAAGAATGTTTTGTAAACTTCTCTTAAATAATCCTCCGTCTCCCAAGTAGCATCTTCTTCCCCGTGGTTACTCCACAACACCTTGTAGAGCTTAACCACACGATTACGAGTTTCTCGTTCCTTGTGATCAAGAATCGCTACGGGTTTCTCCTCATACACCAGGTCTGACTTCAACCTGATATCTCGAACTTCCACTCGTTCCTCCGGTACACGAAGGCACTTCTTTAATTGTGATACATGGAAGACAGGGAAAATAGCTCGAAGTGCAACTGGGAGTTGAACTTTGTACGCCACATTCCCTTTCTTTTCGAGAATCCGATAAGGTCCCACATAACGAGGTGCAAGCTTTCGCTTGACTCCGAACCTTTGTACACCCTTCACCGGAGACACCTTGATATACACATGGTCACCAACTGAAAACTCAATCAGTTTCCTTCTTTTGTCGGCATAACTTTTCTGACGAGCTTGAGCAGCTTCCAGATGTTGCTGGATGGTACGGACTTTCTGCTCTGTTTCGTTCATGAAATCGATGCCATAATACCTTCGCTCTCCGGCTTCTACCCAATTCAACGGGGTTCGACACTTCCGACCGTACAGGGCTTCAAATGGAGCCATTTTGATACTCTCCTGATAACTATTGTTGTAGGAGAACTCAGCTAATGGCAACCACTTAACCCAAGAACCTTTTGAAGAGAGAGCACATGCCCTCAACATGTCTTCTAGGATTTGGTTGACCCTTTCGGTTTGACCTGTCGTTTGGGGATGATAAGCAGAGCTACGGACTAAATGAGTACCAATTTGCTCATGCAGACACTCCCAAAAACGAGCAGTGAACTGTGGTCCACGATCGGATACAATAGTTCGAGGCACACCATACTGACGAACAATGTGCTCGAAATACAATTCTGCATATTGATGTGGACGATAGTCAGTTCGAACCGGAATAAATCGAGCAACCTTGGTTAAACGATCTACAATCACCCAGATGGAGTCGTAACCCTTAACTGAAGTTGGGAGTCCACTGATGAAATCCATGCTGACTTCTTCCCATTTCCAACTAGGAATTGACAAGGGTTGAAGCAAACCAGCTTTCATGTGAACAGCCTTCACACGACAACAATTGTCACAACGAGCGACAAAAGCAGCGATCTCCTTTTTCATCTTTGTCCACCAAAACAAAGGTTTCAGATCCTGATACATCTTACTACTACCAGGATGGATAGACAATTTGGATGAATGAGCTTCAGATAAGATCTGATTTCGTAGCTCGCGGTCTTTTGGGACCACTAGTCGATCTTTGAACCAAAGAATTCCGTTCTCATCGACCCAGAAATGCTTGGTTTCTTCTTTCTTCATTTTCCTCTTTATATGGTGGATGCCTATATCTGATTGCTGCAATTTGATGACTCAATTGCGAAGAGTACTTTCCAGAGAAATCTGGTTGAGCACAAGTGGATGCATAAGATGTGACAACAACGGATCTTCCACTTGCATTGAGTGACAGTGCGCTTTCCGACTCAAGGCATCCGCAACCACGTTTGCCTTGCCCGGATGATAGTGCACTTGCAGATTATAATCTTTAATCAACTCAAGCCACCTTCGCTGCCGCATGTTCAGTTCAGGTTGAGTGAAGATATACTTGAGGCTCTTATGATCGGTGTAGATATTACACAGATTACCCAGCAAATAATGCCTCCAGATTTTCAAAGCATGAACAACTGCTGCCAATTCTAAATCATGAGTAGGGTAATTGACCTCATGCTTTCGAAGTTGGCGCGAAGCATACGCGATCACGCGACCTTCCTGCATCAACACACAGCCTAAACCAATGCCTGACGCGTCACAAAAGACATCGAAGGGCTTTTCGATATCAGGTTGAGCTAGGACAGGAGCTGATGTCAGCAATGTCCTCAACTTGTGGAATGCCTCTTCACACTCAGGCGTCCACACAAACTTCTCATCTTTCTGAAGTAGCCGAGTCATAGGCTTGGATATTTTTGAGAATTCGGGAATGAATCGACGATAATATCCAGCCAGACCAAGAAAACTCCGAACCTCGTGGACTGAAGTTGGAACTTTCCAATCCAGCACTTCTTGCACCTTGGCTGGATCCACCGATATGCCTTCTTCAGATAAGACATGGCCCAAGAAAGGTACTTTCTTCAGCCAGAACTCGCATTTGCTAAACTTAGCATAAAGCTGATGTTCGCGCAAACGCGACAACACTATACGCAGATGCTCTGCATGCTCCTCTTCATTGCAAGAATATACCAAGATATCATCAATGAAGACCACCACAAACTTGTCCAATTCGGGCATGAACACCGAATTCATGAGATACATGAAGTGAGCAGGTGCATTTGTAAGACCGAAGGACATGACGAGATACTCATACAACCCATACCTCGTCGAGAAAGCTGTCTTAGGCACATCTTCAGGACGGATCTTGATCTGATGGTACCCAGATCGCAAATCAATCTTGGAGAATACTTTGGCTTTAGACAACTGATCAAACAAGATATCAATGCGAGGAAGAGGGTATTTATTCTTGATGGTCACCGCATTTAGGGGACGATAGTCCACACACATGCGCAACGATTGATCCTTCTTCTTCACAAAGATAGCCGGACAACCCCAAGGAGACGAACTAGGACGGATAAGACCCTTCTTCAACAACTCATTCAGTTCTGTCTTAAGCTCAGCTAATTCGTTGGGTGACATTCTATAAGGTCTTCTAGAGATAGGAGCGGTACCTGGAATCAATTCAATTTTGAACTCCACATCCCGATCTGGAGGAAGCCCGGGCAAATCATCAGGAAATACATCCGGAAACTCACACACCACCGGAATGTCCTGAATAGCCTTAGATGTAACTGCATTCACAGTACTACGGATCTGAATATCCCGAGGGAGTTGCACTAGAAATGCCTCCTTGGTATTTGGGTCTTTCAACATCACTACCCGAGTGGTGGTGTCGATAAGAACTCCATTGCCACTCATCCACTTCATCCCCAGAATTACATCTATGCCCACACTGGGTAGAACAACTAAATCAGCAAGAAACTGACGGCCTCCTATTTCCAGAGTTGCCCCTAAAACCACTTGATTGGTGGAAATATCATTTCCCGCAGCACTAATACAATAACTGCCCTTATCAAGTGTAACTGCCTTGATATTATGCTTAGACACAAATTCAGAACTCACAAAAGAATGCGATGCTCCTGAATCAAAAAGCACAAGTGCGTCATGTTGATTGACCAGAAACTTACCAGCCGTGACTACCTCACCAGCAGGGATTGCTTCCACAGTTGTGTAGTGAACACGCCCCTGGCGGACGTTCCCCTGGTTGACCTTCTTTGGCGGGTAGGGACAATTGCTCTGCCAATGCCCGGTCTAATTGCAGTTCCAGCACGGACGGTTGGCAGGTGGAGTCTTGGCATAGTTGGGACCCGTGTTGCCCCTAGGAAGAGCAATAGAGTACCCCTTGCGAAAACCCGTCTTGGCCTGGTTCTTCTTCATCGGTGGGCGGTACCGCTGGTTAGGCGTTGGAGCGCGGAACGGTGGCTTAGCTGCCACTGGAGCCTTGGACTGAGATGACCCTGTCCCGGCCTCAAAAGCCCTCTTGCGAGTCTTGGTCGCAGTGTACATAGTGTTATAGTTCTCTTGAGTGAGAGCATCACTGACAAACTCATTGAAAGTTGCACACTTAGTGCGGCCCATAGTCTTCAGCAACTTGGGGCCCAAACCCCGCTTGAAACTAGCAATCTTTTTCATCTCAGTGTTCACAAACTCAAGAGCATACCTAGACAAATGATTGAAAGCATGCAAATACTCCTTCAAAGTCTTGTTGCCCTGAGTTAACTGCATGAACTCAGTATGCTTCATCTCCATGACACCAGGAGGAATGAAATGCCCTTTAAAAGCATTACGGAAAAGATTCCAGTCAAGCACAGGGTCGGCTGGAAGAGCTTCCCGATACTGATTCCACCAGATGCCTGCTGGGCCCTGCAGTTGATGAGCTGCATACTCTGCCTTCAAACCTTCAGTCAGCCGAAGCAAGAGGAACTTTTGTTCCACCGTGTTCAGCCATTCTTCAGCTTGAAGGGGTTCTTTAGCTTCTCTAAAAGGTGGGGGCTTTGTATCCATGAAGTCCTTGAAGCTACTGTACTGGTTAGGAGCTGGCCCTTCATGTGCATTACGACCACCCTGATTCACCATCCGATTGATGGTCTCAGTGAGCATCCTCTGATTGTCCACCATCATTTGCATTAACTCAATAGGATTGGGTGGTGGAGGAGGAGGGGGTGGATTCATGTTTGCACGCTGTTCCGCTCCTCGGGTGCCACGAGACATCTGTAAAGACACAGTCAGTGAGCATTGATGATGACAAGATTTGCCGCAGAAGAACTTATTTTTATGCCTGAAAGTATTCGAGAGAATAGCTTTACAGAAAAGGCACAATAATTCGATTCCACAAAACAACATCACCAATCCAACACATGACAGAGATATCCACAATATGCACCACAACGGAAAACATCGTCATAACATAACAAACATGTCAAGGTTACACATTAGGTCCATACAGTTATTACACCATCACAGTACATGCCATGAGTCAAGGTCAAAGTTCCGGATTACAACATGGGTACAAAAGCATCACCACTAGACACTACCCACTACTCCCTACACTCCAGGCTCGTCGTCCAAGTCAGCGTCGAAGATCGCCTCTCCATCCTCGTCGCTAACCGGCTCAAGCTCCTCGTCCTCCACGTCCTCGTGCAGAGGTGGTGCAGCCGCCGCTGGTCCATCGACCTCCATACCATCATCATCGGCCACAATCACCTGAGGTCCCACCTCTGGATACACGGGTATAGGCCGAGGAATAGGGTGTAGCAAGTTGTTGAGACAGTGAATCTCTACAAGACCAGCCTCAATCTGATCCTGCAGATAGTTCTCCCGCTCAAGAGACTGAACTCGGTGCATCTCCCATGCCCGGCGCCTGTTCTCCGACACACGGAGTGTAGTGTCCCTCTCACGAGTGATCTGCACCAAGCGCTCCTGTAAGGTCTCCCTCTCTCTAGCTAGCTGACTCATCTGATCCTGCTTATGATCTCTCTCTTTAATGGCCTTCACCCACTGCTGCCTACGGTGCTCCGCAATGTCTTCCCAGTCATTGCGGTCCTTCTGAGCTTGCCCCAGGAGTCTAGCTTGCTTGCGAAACTTGTGAGCACGCTTTTCAGAATTCAGTTGCATCTCCTGAGCCTGGCGAACAGCCACCATCACCTGTGCATAGGTGTCCTCTCGCTGACTGATCAGCTTGAGCACAGCCATCATAGTACTCATAGCAGGACTAGAACTCTCAGCTCTCTCTCCCCTACCTCGAACCAAAGCACAACCATCAGCCTGTTTCCACTCCGCTGCTGCTGGGTCAGCACGGGGAATGGAGGCCGCTGGTCCTCCCATCAGCTCATCCCCACACCTCTGACAGATATCGAGCAGGATAGTCTGGGCTGCCACCTGAGCTGCCTCCCAAGGAGTCTGCCCATCTGAGCTACAAGTCCAGCCTGTCCATGCAGGCTTGTCCCCATATGGAGGGACAACTCCCTGCACAGCAAACCACTGTATCCCTCCTATGCTCTCCAGCTCCCACCAGGAATACTGAGGTGGCTCAGTATACCCGACCGTCTGTAACACTCTCCAGAGCAGGGTAGGAGTGCCAAACTCGCGCAAGAAAGTGTCACTGGGACGAGGTGAAGCGGGTGCGTCCATCTATGGAAAGGAATAGGAATACCATGGGTAAAAGAGGATTAGTTTAAGCAACATTTATTTAATTAAAAGGGACGACATTGTAAGGGAAGGAGTAGACAGAATGTATGTATGAATGCGACATGATGCAGGCACGAACCGTACGTCCTCACAAACTTAGAAAATTAACATTCTAACGGATATACGGTGGCATACATTCGTCTCTCGATACGATAACTATCGATATACACGTGCGCTGTTAGAGTACCTGCAGAAAATTTTATTTCAGCCCAACAGTTCCCAATATATCACTCAAGAAAGCAGTAAACTAAGTGCACATTGCTTGGACATGCACAACATGCACAAACAATGACACCACAACTACCCGAGAAATTAAATGCTCCCCAATTAAGTTTCTTTCGTGGTGCCATGGTTTTGACATGTAACCAATCCAGAAAACCACCGCGAACACTCCCCTAGACCGCCGTTTGGACGATCATGCTCTCACAGCTCACACTTACCAAAGCGTAGGTGCGACGTTGCATAATTTAAATCTAGCGACATATGTGGCTAATTCACATATGAAGGCTACCTCCACCATTAGACCACAGGGTAGCATAGTGCGGTCATCACACATCCATACCTGAGTACTGCCGGAGATGCATAAAGAAAACCCCCCAAGTCAGTACTTAAATAGCCACCTATAGTCCTTATGGGGGCAAGGAGGATTCGACCACTGGCATTACTTAATTATTGATTTACACCATTTTATTTAAAACTCTTTTGTTTTTTTAAATACATAAACGCTGCATTTATAATGCTGAACTTGCTCCGTTACCAGCTGTCACAGAACCGACCAAATTATAAGAGTTCAAGTGTAGAAACGATCGTCAAGCAATCAAGTTTCCAAACTTGAGCCCATATAATCCCGGTAGTCAATTGAAATCACGAAGGACTTCAAACCAACTCGCAACAAACCAAGATCGTAATAATTCAACATAAACACAGCGAATGTTACATAGTCATTCATTGCCGTAGAAGCGGCACCACATCGGAGTATTAAGTTATTACAACACTGGTTTAAAGTAGCGGAAGCAAAATAGTTACACAGACACTTTCCAAATTCAGTTCTTAAGTTCGAGTAACTGCCAGAGTCTATGCCATCCTTCCAAAAGCATCAGATACGAGATTGTTAGAGAACCGTGCCCGACGATTAGTCCTCATCCCCAGCGGGATGGAGACAGGTCTTGCAGAAACCGTCATAGAAGATGTCATCTGCAACAGGTGGGAATAAACCCTGAGTACGAGAATGTACTCAGCTAGACTTACCCGTCTAGTAAAACATAAAAGACACCAAGGATCATGCAAGGCTAATATAAAAGTAGAGCTGGTTGACTCGACATTTTGCCAAAAGCCTTTAATAAGACTAATTTATTGTAAGCGTATCATATTTATTTATCATCAACCTACCACTAGATTAGCACCTGTACTACAACACATCACTTGATTATTACAAGCAATAATAACCATATCAAGTTCATCATATGTTCTTCTTGCTATCATCAGTATCGTGAACCAAGTTCATTAGTGAATGCTACGTTTGCCGCTGCTCTGTCAAGTTCTCACTGACCGGGAGAGACGGCGATTCGAATCGAATTCCTATCCAGCTGGAGGGTTATTCCTAGCACTCACCCAAGCATCCCCCGTCGGAGAGCCAACGGGTCACCTTTGGTACAACTCAGGAATCGCGGCTCCGATCAGCGCCGCACTCCCAGGGCTACCACTCTGCCAGGGAGGTCAGGAATTTTAACTCACCTGCCTTTGGGCTTACGCCAATGGTCTCCCGTACACCGCACTTCCTCCGGTAGTGCGCACTTTATACTTGCCGGTCTTCCGGCCTGAGTCATACTACTCGGCTTCGTGGTCGGAACGAGTTATCCGGCCAACTAAGTGTTAGGCATGCGTTCAACATGACAAGAGGACGTACAACGATCAGTCCTTAGCTGCCACAGACGGAGTTACTACAAACTTGCAAAACTCCGCCCGGCTTAAGTCAAATTAATCAGGTTCCACCCACGATAGCACATATAGACCATCGTGATCCGACATAACCCTATATCGCGCAGGTGACAGGGTATCACCCGACTTCTACCGATTAAAGCATGGCTAAGCTGCTACTCGATCTTAACTCTATAACCAAGGTAGGGTAAAGTATCTGGACAAGGGTGGAATAAAGTGCAGCAAAGGTTTTCATTACAACTCCTATACTTAATGCAACAATAGATATAACATATTAAATAAACTTTCAAAAGTAAAGGGAGACTTAGAATGCTCCGGGGCTTGCCTTTCACGAACGAGGCTGGCTCGTGACTTGGACACTCAACTTCTTCTTCTGGCTCCTCGGGTCCGACTTGCTGGACCTCCACCTCTTGGCTGCCCTCCTGGCCTTCGGGATTCACTTGCAGATCGAAGGAAACTGTCATGTCCGATGCACCTATTGCATGCTCGGTGAATAAGAAGGTGTGCATATAAAAGAATAAATGCTTGATAACATAATGGATTCACTGGGCACTCATTTACGGAGTACACAGTTATAACAAGTTCACCTAGTCCAAAACTTACCATGATACTAAAACAGCAAGCAACACAAAACAGGAGTAACTCAGTAAATAAATCATAACTAATGATAGACAGATCCAACAAATATAAGTGAAGACATTCTGGAAAGCTTATGAAATTGTCTACAAATCATCTTTAAACATCTCAGCAAGATTCAGATATTAAACCAGTCATTTCAACAAAGTTCCAGGTTCTGTCCCAGAAAAACAGAGAGCACCTATTTCTGGAACCCAACTTGGAACAGCTATAACTTTTAAACTACTTGGCCAAATGACCTCAAACTTAAACCACAGCTAGTTTAATAAGTTTACAACAACTTTATTTAGACAAGTTTAACAGAAAGCCAAGTTATCATTAAGCAAAAGTTAAATTGCTCCCTTGCTGTCCAAAACAGCCTTTAACCCTATAATTAATTATTTGATGACATAACCAAAACACAAACCATGCCAACCACATGGCTTATGAGCACAAGCATATCACAAGATTACCAGAACATCAGATGATAACCCTCAAACATATACTTAACAAGGCATTTATTAATTACTTCTAGAAAGAAGCATAATTACAAGATGCCTAGTCAAAGTGCTCAGAAAAATCTACAACAATTACAGGAACACAAGTAAAGCATCAAAGCATCACCATAAACATTTCACAGCAATTGCACATACCAGATTAAAGATATGTATTTAACATGTGCTCAAGTGTTTATTTCATAATTTCAGAAACATGACTTATATGGTGTCAAACAACAGATTTCAAATTATTTACATATGAGGAATACCATAAACATGTTTACTACCAAAGTAGAGCAACAGCATAAGTACCAATTATTTTATATAATTTGATCAAGGAAACAAGCCAATTTTCAATCATAATTTACATATCAAAGCTGCAGTACTCCAAAAATCATGAAATATTTACCAAAGCACTCTAATACCATACAGAGGCTACCATAAAATTTTTAGAGCAAACTAAGCAGTATAGCAAGAGATATGAATTTATCCATGAATAACAAGATTAAATCCTTAATAAATATTTTCCCAGAAAACATGGTTCATTTTATATTTGTATTAAAAACTAGCCATCTCAAGGAATACCACAAAATTGGTTTCACCATTTTTGGATCTCAGAAACAGGAGATATAATTTTTGCAAGAAAGCCAAAAATCAGGATTTTGAATAAAAGAAAAGGAGGGAAGGAGAGTGACGCTGACAGTGGACCCCGCCTGTCAGTGTCGTCTTCCTCACGGCCGAGGCGACTTTCGCCGGCGATTTCTCCGCGACGGCAAGGTCTCCGGCCAAACCAAGGGCACCAACGTGATCCCCAGACTCTAGCGACTCGATTGACCCCCTTTTCCCCACGGCGGAGCCACCGGAAGGGGCTCGCCGTCGACGATGGCGGCTCGGCGGAGGTGCTCGGCGTTACGCCGGAGCCCTCAGGCCGGTAGAGCGTGACCTAAGACCTTCTACAGCACCAGCGGGCTACGGCGAAGCTTCCTAGGTACGTGGCTTGGCTTGAAACCTCGTGGAACACGCTGGCCACGAGAGCACCCATCTCCGGCGGAAACACGGCGGCGCTGCGCATCGTGTCCGGCGACGGATAGCTCGGTAGAGAGTCTACCAAGTGGCGCAAACGCTCGCTAAGGACCTACTCTACCTCTAGGACCTAACCAGAGACGACGAGAGGCTTCACAGGGCTCGGCATTGGGCTTGCCGGAAAAGATGGTCACGGCGACCCGATTTGGGGGAAGAAGGGAATGGCGGCTCACCGGTGGATTCCACGGCGAGATGGTGGATGGAGAATGGAGAGCGGTTCATGGCGGAGCTGTGGGTGGAGTTTGGTGAGCAATGGCGCAGCAAGGAACGCGCGCGAGCTCGCCGGAGTAGGCTCGCGACAGAGAGCTCACGGCGGCCGCGTTTCTGGCGAGAGGGGCGAGGCAGAGCGGAAGTGGACGCGTCCACTCTGCTCAGGGCGTCGCCGTGGACGTCATGCACGCACTGGGAGCTGATGAGCGGGGCCATCGCCAGCGTACGGACGACATCTGGCGGACAGGTGGCGCTCTGGCCATCCCCGACGGTGAACTCGGCTTCGATTCAGAGAACACGGCGACCGACTGACAGAGCGACTTCGGCAACGGATAACTCCCAAACCAGCCCGAGATAGAAGATGATGCAGTTGACAAAGTTGGAGTTTCAATCGAGTTCTACAACTTTGTCAACAAGAGCAAAAGCCAGATCGGCCGGGATTGAGAGATATAGAGTTTTCAAAATCGATCAAGCAAACTGGTTTCGTTCCAGGACTTAGAAAATTTTCTAAGTGTTGGAAACAGCCCCAAATCTGCCTTGTGGGTCACTTTTGAGCTATTTGTGATCATTTTCATGAGATGGCCATAAAACAACTTTTGTTCCTTATAAAATTTGCTACAACTGTGCTGTAGGAAGTTGTGACATGCAAACATTTTATGAAACACGTTTTAAAAGCCTAAGCAAAAGAGGTTTCTAGGGCCTATTTGCACAAGTATGACTTAAAAGCATATTTTGGAGAAGTGATCAACATGAACATTGTTCCCAAGGTTAAGTTAAGCATAGATAAACTAATTACCAAGGCATAGAGCACAAACACAAGCATGGTTCACTCAAACATAAGCATAGGAAGCCTATTTAAGCAATTTAAATCACATTTTGCATAGAATGACATGGCTCAAGATAGATGATGATCATGATATGCTTTGAGTAGATGATGATGCCTATGCTATGCACATGATCAATGCAACCATAACACTAGGGTGTTACAATTGTGATTACTCCTAGTGTGGGAATAATGCATATGTGAACTGGAGTGTGTACGTGACCTTGGTTTTAAAAGCATGACAAGACTCTCATAAGGTATATGACAAAGGTTGACTGAACTCAATACAAAGTAAGTAGCATAAATGTGCAAAAGTTTTCCTAACTCTAAATGGATATTATATATGGCTTTGGTAGGAATTTATACTTTGTCATACAAGAGCTCATTATGTAGGATTTTGGGTTTTCAAAATAAGTCTCTAGAACTTAG
Organism: Sorghum bicolor; assembly: GCF_000003195.3. Lineage (NCBI taxonomy): Eukaryota > Viridiplantae > Streptophyta > Magnoliopsida > Poales > Poaceae > Sorghum > Sorghum bicolor. Next base: position 7,342,342 of record NC_012875.2, read on the forward strand.
TAATGCTAGGAATAAGATAAATAGCAGCTCAGACTTTCAATGATCATATCAACCAACTACCTAGACTTAGCTCAACTTATGCCTCCACAAGTTGCAGGTTCAGAGTAAACCATCAAATTGAAACAGTAATGTCCAAAACTCGATAAAATCTAATGTTGGAATCTAGGTACTTGTAATGAATTATAACAGAGCAACTATTCATCATCTTCAAGACAAAATTGTAATGTTCATAAATTTTATTTAGCTCTAGTTTAACCTAACTCTGAACAAACTCTAACACTTAACTAATTATAAACTCACAAAAAGACTCTATGACTTGTGAACCTTCATGTGCTCACATACTTTGGTATTTTTATAACTATGTAGACTCGAAAATCACTTAGGTATAATTACCTGATAACTAGGGGATGCTCCTCTCCCAAGCTGGATGGTTGCAATACTTGATGTAAATGTAGTTTAGAGTGAGCTAACTAGTAGCGAACCTAGCGGGTGCCACTGATAGACTCTCTTCTTGCTATAATGTTATTCCTGCATAGTCATACTCCAACAAGAAAACCAAAACTAGAGGTTTGAATTTAATAATGGGTTAGCGGTCAGTCAATGAGCAATTGATTATTCTTATGAGCTAATTTTGTAGAATTTCATGGTTCTATCTTTTTGTATTTTCTGATTTTATGATGCATGAAATAAATATGAATGTTGTTTAATTAATTTTTATGTCACCATAGTAAATATTCCTAAGAGGTTACAATAAGTTTATTCACATGAGGCTTTGGTATTTATGATGCAGTAATTAAAGCAGTAACCATTTTTTTGTATTTTATATTAATATGCCAAGAGAAATAAATATGCTACTAAGTGTGTTAAAGCGAAATTACTAATGCATGCTAACTTAACTAGATAACTACCATTCTGACCTTATAGCTAGGGTATGGAATTTTAAAGTCTACCGACACGACTTAGATAGAGGGGAGCACTTACATAGTTGGGAATGTAAACATGCTCGGTGGTTGGCACAGTCTTTGAGCACGGCGTAGGGACTGGTCGACAAGTCACCAGCATGGTTGGGAACGTAAACATGCTCGGTGGTCGGCACAGTCCTCGAGCACAGCGTAGAGACCGGTCAACAAGTCCCCGAACGTGGTTGGAAATGTAAACGTGCTCGGTGGTCGGAGCGGTCCTCGAGCACAGCGTAGGCAACAGTCGACGAGTCCCCGAGCGTAGCTTGTTGACTGGGCCAAGCTTCTAAAAAATAAATATAGAGAATAGGTAACACATAATGTATAAATAAACTAGATAAAAAACCAGAACAGACATAAGTTTTTAGATTTTTATATATTAAAATTAGCAAGAGTAGTTAATTCATCCTAGAATTGCACCAGCTCTGGTCCGACCAACAATCCTAGTCACGTGTAGAACTGTTAGCCTCGCCATAGAGCTATTGCCAACCACCCAGAATGCAGAGGACGGATCTCGCGCACGTGTTGAGAGGAGTGAGAGACAGTACCGGCTCTAGAAAACTCGTGTAGGAGAAAAAACTAGTCGACTAACCAAAAAATTGTTTCGAAGGATAATTATATAAAAGACTTTATAGAAAACATTATTCCAAAAATAAATAAATTATTAGAAGTACATTTATCTTTGGACGGAAGTCTATTCAGTGGCGACAAAATTGTCTAGCCCTCGAGCTTTCTAACGTGTTGTCATGATGATGGTCACGGTTGTCATAGCACCGTTCTTCGAGGCGATCATTATTGCAACATGACAGGTGGTCAGATCAAGTAGGCTAGGCAACTTGGTCGATAGCTCTGAGCATATCAGCGTTGTCGACCTGCCTCCCTTTATAGCAGGGAAGTGGACAACGCGTTGTCGACGTGGTCAGAGACGTTGCTGGTGTGGTTGGAGCCATAGCCAATGTGGATGGAGCTGCAGCTGACATCAGTGAAGAAGTGATCAGCGCAGATCGGATCTACACCTCATCCATGGTCGTGGCGGTGAAGCTGACGAAGCCGGTGGTCTAGGTGATCTGGCTGATGGTGAAATTGAGGCCGTTCGCCACGACCACGAAGTTAGGGATGATGACCATCTGGCTCGTCTGGAAAGCTATACGCACACCCCCCACCTAGCGCACCACTATCGACGAAATATGGTCAGTAGTCTACCTGGGGGTATGCCCAGAGTAGTAGATTGTCGATAGATAGGTGCGCAGGCTACGAACTAGATGGTGACGCAGACACAAACAAAGATTTTATCTAGGTTCGGCTGCCTTGAGGGCGTAATACCTACGTCTTGTGTCGGGTTGTATTGATAATGAATCGTGTTGTATTGTCCTCTATGGGGACCCCTGCTCTCCTTATATACTATAAAGGGACAGAGTTATATATAAAGTATCCTATTTGGTACAATATCTTTTTGTAGCCTTGCGATGCACGACAACCAGCGTCGTGCACCGCACGTCTTTTTCTTATGGGCCGGGCCACCTCCGATGGTGCGACCCATATCGAGCCATGAGGATATAGGGGTTTATACCCCCACAGTTTGCGAGATAAATCTTTTGAGCCTAGTTAGTCTATGGTTGGACAATCATTACCAAATAAAAACAAAAGTGCTATAGTACCCAAAAACTTTTCTCCTCACCAACTAAACAAGGTCTCATCACATCGAATCTTGCGGCATATGCATGGAGCACTAAATATAGACGAAAACAAAAACTAATTGCATAGTTTGTCTATAATTTACGAGACAAATCTTTTGAGACTAGTTAGTCCATAGTTGGACAATAATCAGTGTCAAAATCCAAAAGATTTTCAGAACTAAACAAGGCCTAAAATACCATATCAATGTTTTTCTCTCTCACAACAAATCAGCACACACTCATGTTGATATTTGGGAACGCAATAAGGAATTGATCCGCAAGCGCACGGATATCGGTGAGCACTTCACCCGGGATGTTATCCAAAGTATCGTATTTATATTTTTACCACTAGGAGAAAGAGTGCATCTGACTAACCCAGTCTATTACTAGTAACCTTTAGGCTACAAAGAATGTTTCTCGATGTGAGTGATATATAAAGAAGACTACAACCGTAATCTCTTTCTAACCTTGGTAATGATAATCTACTGTTCTATTGGGGAGGCTCACGGAATCTAGACACCATAGAGGATGTTCAACCCGCACCTATAAACCCTATCCTTCCTGCTAACGAGATATGGTCTGCAAAGGTAACTTGGAAATGTCACATTCCTTGCTACTACCACGGTCCAGCTAGTTAGGGAATATCTATGAGTATCCTAGCCCAAACACCACGTCTACGCTAGAGATGATTACTCTAAACTCTACGCGAAGAGATTAAAGTAAACTCATAAACCAAAGAACAATAAAACAAGAACTTACTAGAATTTAGAAGTCGAAATACTGAAGAATCCTAGGAGCAAGCTTCGGGTTAGGAGAACTTGATCCCGTAGGTACAACCTCGGAGTAGACACCGACAGGCCGGGCTTCCTTCGATCTACACCTCCACTCTATCTCTCTCAATCTAGTAGAACTTAGAAGAACTAATTCTACTCAAATTGGATGCTAAGCCCTAAGTCTATTTAGAGGAGAGGTTATCCTTCGAGGGCTCCTCTCAACTCTATGATGAACTTATTCTCCTCTAGGGGACAGGGGGTCTGCTTATATAGTTCCCTTAGGTGAACGTGGGCCGTTGGATCAAACCGACATTGATTGAACGGTTATCCTTGATCCTTTTAGGTCAGTGGAGCATGATCCGTGAAGTTGGACGTGTTTGGCTACAACACCTGGGCGGGCGCCCTGCCCCCGGGCCCCATCGCCTTCCCGTTCGTTCCCGTGGCTTCTGGAGTCTTCTAGATGGTAGAAAATTGCATGGTGCGTTAATATCTCTATGTAATCCCGACATGTGGACCTTTCTTCCCTATTTCCTGATAACCCCTACAGAAATAGATAAACAACAAAACTCGTGGAATTCTGTCAGATCAAACCCTAATTCTAGGTGTTGTTTGCATATTGGTCCTTTCTCTTGTTTATTTGATAATTAAAATTGATACTTAAGAACCGTCAACAAACACCCCCATACTTAGGCTTTTACTCGTCTCGAGAAAAGGATGGTTAAGAAAAATATCTAGGGTTAAAACATTGTAAAGCATCTTCTTCATACTTGCAGGGTGTTGTAAAAATTCACTGTGTACTGTAGTCAGGGGAATATATGGTTAAGAGTAGAGGTCCTTTCTTCTCAATCATGTCACTTGGAGTTTTTGTATATTTTTGAAAAGAAATTTAGCATACCTTTATCCTCATAGGTTCTCTCAGGTCACTCATTATCTTTTGTATATCTCACTGAGGCTGTTTTAATTTGCAAAAATTCTCAAGTATACTTACCTTGCATTTATTGCCTGATCAAAATGGGATCCGAGGAGAAGAATGCCATACTCTTAGATCAAAGACTTTGGAAATTAAAAACTTGTCAACTCTTACTGGCATATTGCTTATTAGAGGGACCATGGGCTATCATTTTCTTCTTTTCTCTCTTTTTTTAAGTGGATACCGAGGTACCCCTAATTCTACTACCGGACACTTGTCCATATTTTCTGTGAGGTTGTCGAGCACTTGCCCCTTTTTATTTCCTCGAAATATCCTTATTTTTGCATAGCCCATGCCTCTAATGCAATAATACTTCGGAAGAGTGAATCTTTCTGAATAAATGTCTTGATCTTGGGAGCATGATAAATCTCTCAACAAGGGTCTAACTCGTTTTGAACAAACTCAATACAGAGTAGATAGCTTTTATAATTATCATGTTAATATTTTCAGGTTTAGTAGGCATATAAAACACTGAGGATGGTAGCTAGAATTTTTGAATAAATTCTCCAAGCAACAATGATATCAAGAATAAGATACTCATACTCCACCATCTCACATTGCACAATGACTTAAGTGACACAGGGTTTTTAGAATGATTTTTCAATAATTGCAGGTTTCAGGAAATATCACAGAGTGAGATTAATCATGATTAGAAACATTTTAATCTTTTTAATTTATCATGTCAGAGACAATATTCTGCATAATCCAAGATATATATATATGTGTAAAGTGTGCAGAGTATGTACCTGAATCGTGGAGTGGTGTAGTCGAAGTGTGTTTGGCATGTCGAGGGATCTCCCCCATACTTGTTTTCTGCTTTCTTGCACAAAAATAAAGTAGAGACACACAAGACATAATAATAATAATACTCTTTATTAATCTTGAGGCATTTATTACAAATGACTAGTAATGAATCGAAGCTAATAGTAAATCTAAACCGAATTCAAAGATAAATAACTAAGATGCATTGCCTCAAGATCTAACCTAGATAACTTAGCGGCGCTCTAACTCCCTGATCTTCTTATTGGCACTAGCAAGATCATGCCTAAGACCTAGTATCACAGTGTTGTGGTTAGAGAGCTGCCTAGTGATAGAGTTAACCGAGGACTGGAGGTCTATGATGACCCTGTCTAGCCTACGAACGTCCTCATCAATATCTACTATAGTTTTGCGACGCTTAGGAGGTGTCTCGAGAGCATTGAGAGCGTGCTTTAGGGCTGCCTTTGGAGGGATGAAACGGACTTTGGCTGCTCTAATCCCCTCAAAGTAAGGCCTCTCTTCCTCCGTAGTGTAGCGAATGCTGCTGATCTCACCGCTCCGGTTGGTCTTGACTCCAACGACCCTCTCATTGGGTCTAGGTGGAAGGATCCTCGTGTCGGCTGGCACCTTGATGGTGGTCTCCTTCTTGGCTGATGGTCCCTTGAGAAGTAGGGGCTGTGGTGGTGCGGTGAGAACTGGTTGAGCATGGTAGGATTGGGTGGAGCTGCGTTGGCGTAATGGCATGGCTTCTAGCTGTCGCTCTGTGTTGGCCGGGACGAGAGCACGGGTGTCGGGGTCTTCCTTAGGCTTCTTGTTGAGGTCATAGGGAACGACTTCCCAATCATCGTGGAACTCTTCGGCCATTGGAGCAGCGAGGAACTAAGCAAGCTCTAATTGAAAAAGGAGAGAAGGCTTGAATAGATTGGTGTTTGAAAACTGACGTCAGGGGTCTGTTTATATAGGGGTCAAAAAGTGCCTCTAGGGGTTGTTCGGGTTACTCCCGTCGCCGTGCGTGCGAAACTTTCCATCTATAGGATTATTTGGTTTACCATAAATGTGTTTTCCACGACGGAGGAAATCAGGACCAAGAGGGGGCAGGGGCTGGGCGCCCGCCCTCTTCATCAGGGCGCCCGCCTTGTGTCTGGCCCCTCTGTGGGCCCGCTTCCTCGAGCGTGTTTCTAGATGCAAAACTTATTAGAAAAATATATGTGTGGCCCTAAAATGTCAGATTAAAAAGGTCGAGCTCTAAAAATAATTTAAGACATTGACCATTTACCTTGAATAATGTACCTTCGTCATTTTGAAGTGTGATAGCTCCGTGGGATGATGAATTGATTACCTTGAATGGTCCTTCCCATTTACTTCGGAGTTTTCCATGCCTGAAAAGCTTTGCCCTAGAATTAAAAAGTAATACCTTATCTCCGGGTGCGAACTCCTTCTTCTTGATCCTCTTGTCATGCCACCTTTTGACTCTTTCTTTATAGATCTTCGAATTGTGATATGCTTTCTCTCGCCATTCTTCCAATTCTGATAGTTGCATTCTTTTGTGATCTCCAACGACATCTAGGTCCATTTCCATCTCCTTATGGCCCAGTGTGCTTTGAATTCTAGTTCAACAGGTAGGTGGCAAGTCTTCCCGTACACCAATTGGTATGGGGACATTCCAATTGGGGTCTTGTATGCTGTCCGGTATGCCCAGAGTGCATCGGGTAACTTGTTTTTCCATGCCGTTCCCATTTCATTCACTGTCTTCTGAAGAATATTCTTGATTTGCTTGTTGGAAGTCTCTGCTTGGCCTCTTGTCTGAGGATGGTAGGGGGTAGCGACGTTATGACGGATTCCATGTTTTGATAGATATTGCTTGAAGCGTTTGTTGATGAAGTGTGCTCCTCCATCACTTATCACTACTCTGGGGACTCCAAATCTTGGAAATATAACTTCTTCAAACATCCTCTTTGAACTGATGTTGTCGGCATGCTTGCAAGGTAATGCCTCTACCCACTTGGAGACGTAGTCAACTGCCACCAAGATGAACTCACACTTATTTGATGGGGGAAATGGATCCATGTAATCTATTCCCCAAACATCAAAGAGCTCAATCTGAAGGTTGTTGGTGAGTGGCATGGCATCCCTTGTGTTTATGTTTCCGTGCCTCTGACATGGCCCACATCTTATAATATATTGCTTCGTGTCTTCATACATTGTAGGCTAGTAGAATCCACACAGCTAGATCTTTGAATGTGTACAGAATGCTCCATAATGACCTCCATATGGTGATGAATGACATCTGTCGATGATCTTCCATCCTTCCTCAGTGGTCACACATCTCTTGAGTAAGCCATCAGAGCATACTCGGAAGAGGTATGGCTCATCCCATATATGTGAACGACTTTCTTGAATAAGCTTATTCTTGTTTGCTCCTGGTGGTACATACCCTGAAACCATAAAATTAACAATATCTACATACCAGGGGTCAGACCTATTAATCCCGTAGAGCATGTCGTCCCGGAGTGAATCATTGATGGGGGTTTCGTGTGGATTCTTAAAATACATTCCAGACAAGTGATCAGCAACAGAATTTTCTATTCCCTTTTTATCTTTTATTTCTAAGTCAAATTCTTGAAGTAATAAGATCCATCTAATTAGGCGAGGTTTAGCATCTTTTTTAGTGAGCAGATATTTTAGTGCAGCATGATCAGTGTAAACAATTATTTTAGCTCCAACTAAATAAGATCTAAATTTATCAATGGCAAAGACAACAGCCAGAAGCTCTTTTTCAGTGGTTGCATAATTAAGTTGAGCTCCTGTCAAAGTTTTACTGGCTTAAGCAATTGCATGATGCTTCTTATTTTTAATTTGTCCCAAAACTGCCCCCACAGCATAATCACTAGCATCACACATAATTACAAAAGGCAATGACCAATCGGGGGGTTGAATGATTGGTGCAGAGATGAGTGCATTCTTTAATAAGTTGAAAGATGTTAGGCATGCATCATCAAATTCGAAAGGAGCATCCTTGGCTAGCAAAAGAGTAAGTGGTCTAGCAATAAATGAAAAATCTTTTATAAATCTGCGATAAAAACCAGCATGGCCAAGAAAGCTTCGAATTCCTTTTATGTTCATAGGTGGAGGTAGTTGTTCAATTACTTTAATCTTAGCTTTGTCTACCTCAATACCTCTTTCAGACACTAGGTGTCCCACCACTATTCCTTCCCTAACCATAAAATGACATTTTTCCCAATTAAGGACTAAGTGCTTTTCTTCACATCTTTGCAAAACATTGTCTAAGTTTTCAAGACAACTATCAAAAGTTTTTCCATAAATAGAGAAATCATCCATGAAAACTTCCATAATCTCTTCAATCATATCAGAAAATATAGACATCATGCATCTTTGAAAAGAAACTAGTGCATTACATAACCCAAAAGACATTCTACGGTAAGCATAAGTTCCATATGGGCATGTAAAAGTGGTTTTGCTTTGATCATCAGGATGGATCGGGATCTGGTGATACCCTGAATATCCATCTAAGAAACAGAAGAACGAATGGTTCGCTAATTGCTCTAGCATCTCATCTATGAAAGGTAAAGGAAAATGATCCTTTCTTGTGGCTTTGTTTAGTTTTCTATAGTCTATGCACATCCGCCATCCTGTGACGGTGCGTTGCAGAATTAGCTCGTTCTTTTCATTCATAATGACAGTCATGCCTCCCTTTTTAGGCACAACTTGAACTGGGCTCACCCACTCACTGTGCGGCACAGGATATATAATCCCTGCATGCAGCAACTTTATAACTTCCTTTTTAACTACCTCTCTCATCACGTTGTTAAGTCTACATTGGGGCTCTCGAGAAGGTGAAACGGAAGGATCTGTCGGAATACGATGGGTACAAATCATAGGACTGTTTCCTGTAAGATCTTGGAGTGAGTAGCCGAAAACTGAGTGATGTTTCTCAAGAATGGTCATCAATCGCAGAGTTTGCTCCTGAGTGAGTTTATCGCTAATGATCATAGGAAACTCTGAATTATTATTTAGGAAAGCATAGATAAGACTGGGTGGTAAAGTTTTAAGCTCTATGGGAGGTCTAGGCGTTTCTGCAAACTCATCTAAGGGTTCAGGTTCAGATGGTTTAGCTTCTTCTTCTGTGAAGAAAGGAGCTTCGTCTTCTAAGTCTGGTTCATCTAAAAGCTCTAGAGATGCAGCCATTACCTCCTCCATAGGATCAGGCAAAAGATAAGACTCGGGCTTCTTATTTAAGGAGTGTGAAATTTTATGGGAAATTTAAAAGTTTTTCCAAAAGAAATGTGTAGCTTTCCAGTATGACCTTCATAAAGGAGTCTTCTAAAAGGTTGTCCTATCAACAGGTCGAAGTCCCATGTATCAAAGATATAGAAGTTCAAATGAACCATGGAGCCTTCTACCATAAAAGGTAGGACATTAATAATTCCAAGACTGGGGACTAATCGTCCTAAAGATTCCTTTATGACCTTTGTTGTGGGGGTTAAGACTAAATTTTTAAATAGTTTAAGTGCAAAAGATTTAGACATGATGTTGATCCCCACAACAGGATTATAGAGAGCATCAAATTGATCAGAATCATAAGCACAGCGTATAGTTATGGGAGGTGTGTCCAAACGGATCACATCAGAGGAAAGCTCTAACTCCTCCAACCATTCGCTACTCATGACTGCGATAAGCTCTCTCAATTGATGTTCACTTGGTAAACAAATGCTAAAATGGCCGTTTTGGGGTCTATTAATAGAATGGTAGTTTGAAATGTTTCCAAAATCGGCAAAAAGATCAGATTCTATATCCAGCATGAAATCAGGTGGTGGAATTTCTTCCTTTTGTGGCTCAGAACTTGGGATAGCTAAAGTAGATCAAGAATTTGGCAGAGTGTCTACTTCGGCTTCGTGGGTTTCATCATGAAGGGTGTTGACACTAGCTAACACCACTTAGATACTAGGTTGTCATCCCCAGCATGGTGCCAGAGTGTACAAAGGTATTTATAAATGTAAAGGCTCTTTAGAAAATAATCTATTCTATCCGCAAGCGCACAGATAAAACACCTCATTGTAGCATTTCACTAGGATAAGTATTCCAGGTATCGTTATTTATAATTTTGCTTAAGAGAACAAAAGGGATGAAATTAAAATAAGAGCAAAATCTATCAAGGCATAGACTAGAGATAGACTTGCAAGAATATGATTACTAATGAGAAACTCGTCACACAGTCACTTACTTTAGCAAGGGGTAAACCATAAAGATAATGATAATGAATTATAAGTTCAAGGGTAAATAACACAGCGATTAGAAAATAGACTACTCCTCATATATGTAGGTGACGTCGGATTAGATAGAGAATGGATTCTAAATTATCTATTATCTACTAAGTCATAATCTACTCTAGTTATCTACAAGATCATGTATAGCATAAAAGACTCTTCATTCATGTATGAGGAACATTGCTAAAGTAAATCAGAGCATCGCAAGACTTACTCCACAATACTGGTTCTGCCTGTCCTATCAACGGAGGGTGGACTATATAAGAATCAACGAAGCTGTCACTATCGCGAACTACCACACAACCCGGCCAATAGGATATATTTGTAGATAAATAACATCTAAGCACCACGCTCGCATGTGATCTATCACCTAACTCCCTCGCGTCAAGAGCTAAGCTTTTTGCAAACTTATACATAAACTCATTATCAATTATAACTATATCAAATATAGAACTAGAGCAAACTAAGAGCGTAATAAATAAAGACATAACGCAATTAGAACAAAGAATTAGAGAAAGATATGAATAATACCAATCTTTATTACCGAAGATCCGAATCCAGAGCGTAGTGCTCTACTTCTCTAATTGCTATCTAATCAAACCTCTAAACTTGAAGGATTAGGGAGTAGCTAATTCTAATTCTCTGTGGGAGAGAAGCTCTAAACCCTAACTTTGATGGCTACCTCTGAATAATGATTTCTTCTCTTCTCCTCTCTCCTCCAGGGGTGGAGAGACCTTGGTTTTATAGTCCTTTCAAGTGAATTTGGGCCGTTGGATCAAACCGACATTGATTGTATGGTTTAGATTCATCCTTTAGGTCGGTGGAGTTTAGTCCCGAAAGAGAGTCCTGGTTGGACTCTAACCCTAGGCGGGCGCCCTGCCCCCGAGCCCGATCGTCTTCTCGTTCGCTCCCGTGGCTTCTGGACTCTTCTAGATTGAGGAAAATTGCGCGGTACGTAATTATCTCGTTGTAAACATGACATGTGGGCCTTCTCTCCATATTCTCTGATAACCCCCTACAGAAATAGATAAACACCAAAGCTCGTGGAATTCTGTCAGATTAAACCCTAATTCTAGATGTTTGGTGCATATTGATCCTTTTCCCTGTTTATTTGATCATTAATTTTAGTACTTAAGGACCGTCAATAAAGGGTATTATCCATCTCAGCTTCTAGGATTCTATCTAGGATCACTCTAGCGTCATCAGTAGGGATGCGAAAGAAAGAACTTCTAGACATTGTATGTAGCATTTGTTTATGATCTTTCTGAAGACCTTGAAAAAAGTGAAATAAAAGAACAGGGTCTTCAAGATTAAGGTTTGGACCAGATTCTAAAAGATCAGAAAAACGTTTCTAGGATTTTCCCAAAGTTTCATTATCTTTTTGTTTAAAAGATAGGACTTCGAGTCTAAGGTGACCGATACGGTCGAGGGAATAAAAATCTAGGCAAAAGTTGGCTCGTAAAACTCCTCATTCACCTCGTTGTTGACTTATCTTCTGACTGTACCATTGTCTAGCTTCTCCCCTTAAAGAAAAATTAAAAAGCTTCCAACGTAAAGTTTTATCAGAAATGCCTTCTATGCAAAGACAATCACATGTTTGCTCAAAATCTATAACGTGAAGGTAAGGGTTTTCGTCTTCCTTTCCTGAAAAAGATAGGTTTTGAATCATGGCAATCAACCTAGAACTTAACCTATACTGGGATGTTTGGATAGGCTGTGATGACTCCCATGGTAAAAGGTCAGTTTCCGAAGGTGTTGCAAATTGATAGATTGATTTAGAATCTTGGTTTTCCATAAGGTAAGAATAAAGAAAATAAATAAAGAATATAAAAGATAAGAAAAGATAAAAGTATAGATACAAGCTAGTAGTAAGACTTAAGGTTATCTCAGCAAACCATCTTTCTCCCCGGCAACGGCGCCAGAAATGCTTGTTGATATTTGGGAACGCAATAAGGAATTGATCCGCAAGCGCACGGATATCGGTGAGCACTTCACCCGGGATGTTATCCAGAGTATCGTATTTATATTTTTACCACTAGGAGAAAGAGTGCATCTGACTAACCCAGTCTATTACTACTAACCTTTACGCTACAAAGAATGTTTCTCCATGTGAGTGATATATAAAGAAGACTACAACCGTAATCTCTTTCTAACCTTGGTAAGGATAATCTACAGTTCTATTGGGGAGGCTCACGGAATCTAAACACCACAGAGGATGTTCAACCCGCACCTATAAACCCTATCCTTCCTGCTAACGAGATATGGTCTGCAAAGGTAACTTGGAAATGTCACGTTCCTCGCTACTACCACGGTCCAGCTAGTCAGGGAATATCTATGAGTATCCTAGCCCAAACACCACGTCTACGCTAGAGATGATTACTCTAAACTCTACGCGAAGAGATTAAAGTAAACTCATAAACCAAAGAACAATAAAACAAGAACTTACTAAAATTTAGAAGTCAAAATACTGAAGAATCCTAGGAGCAAGCTTCGGGTTAGGAGAACTTGATCCCGCAGGTACATCCTCGGAGTAGACACCGACAGGCCGGGCTTCCTCCGATCTACACCTCCACTCTATCTCTCTCAATCTAGTAGAACTTAGAAGAACTAATTCTACTCACATTGGATGCTAAACCCTAAGTCTATTTAGAGGAGAGGTTATCCTTCGAGGGCTCCTCTCAACTCTATGATGAACTTGTTCTCCTCCAGGGGCCAGGGGGTCTGCTTATATAGTCCCCTTAGGTGAACGTGGGCCGTTGGATCAAACCGACATTGATTGAACGGTTATCCTTGATCCTTTAGGTCGGTGGAGCGTGATCCGCGAAGTTGGACGTGTTTGGCTACAACACCTGGGTGGGCGCCCTAGGGGGGAGGGCGGGCGCCCTGCCCCCGAGCCCGCCTTCTCGTTCGTTCCCGTGGCTTCTGGAGTCTTCTAGATGATAGAAAATTGCGCGGTGCGTTAATATCTCTATGTAATCCCGACATGTGGGCCTTTCTTCCCTATTTCCTGATAACCCCCTACAGAAATAGATAAACAACAAAACTCGTAGAATTCTGTCAGATCAAACCCTAATTCTAGGTGTTGTTTGCATATTGGTCCTTTCTCTTGTTTATTTGATAATAAAAATTGATACTTAAGAACCGTCAACAACTCACACAACAAATGAGCGCACAGAAGAGCCCAAGGACACCATATGTATGTTCTTTGGGGAAGCATATCATGCAAGACCTGATCATTGATACTATGTTCTTTCCTGTTGTATCCATATGTAAAAAAAATAAGGCCTTATTTAGATACATTCAAAATTCCAAAAGTTTATAAGATTTTCCATCACATCAAATTTTTGGACGCATGCATGGAGCATTAAATATAGATATAAAAAATAACTAATTACACAGTTTGTCTGTAATTTGCGAGACAATTTTTTTTGAGCCTAGTTAGTCTATGATTGGACAAATTATCAAATACAAATGAAAGTACTATAGTGTCAAATTTCAAAAACTTTTAGCATCTAAACAAGGCCTAAATTATCCATAATCCTACATTGTAGTATTTGAGGACAGAGTGAGTTGTTATGGGTTCTGGAATCGAGTAGCAACAAGTGCATCAAGCAGCCTAAGCCTATATGACCACCATGATCACAACCCTTCACAGTCATCGATCCGGTTTGCTCAACCGTCAGGTATGCAAACTATTGTTTTGCAGGACACTAATACCAATGACGGAGCAAATCCATACTACTGTCCCAACCCTGCCTGCTTTCAAGACTCAAGATGCTATGTTGATGTGGCAGTAGTGCCAGACAGCCACAACATATATACTAGCAATGCAGGTCTAGGCATTTTTTCTCCTTAATTTTCAGGTCCAACCAACTCAAGCTATCTACATAAAGGCTCAACTGCGCAATTACCATTCTGTCTTCATGGGTGAACCGGCTGCTCTTGCTCTAGGAGCAACTATCGTCAAAGCGCTACAAATACATTCTTGCAACTTTCTTAATGACTCCCAACAGCTGGTGAATTTCCTTCACCAAGATCAACAGGACAATCCCCCACAGTGGAGGATCAAGTCATTTACGTAGTCATATTCCAACAATGCAGGTAACTTGCAGGCTCATCTCTTCAAGATTAGTAGACAGGAAAATACAACAGCAGATACCTCCAACAAGCCCAAAGCTCCACTTCCTCTACTCAGGATTTCCATTGTAATAGATCTCAATATGGATCTATATGCTCCCTCCTTCAGGCTCTACTCAATGTAGACCTCACCAATGTAACTATCTTAACAACAGCTTGTTGTGGTTAATAAATTTGGAATTTCGATGTTGTCAAAAAAAAAGACTTGCTTCATCTGCTTGGCGTTCTTGTTCGAATCCTTGATGCGAAATTATGACTACTCCATCTGTCAAAAAAAATTAATTTCTAGAGTTGTCCTAAGTTAAATTTTTTAAACTTTAACTAATTTTTTACAAAAACTACTAAGATTATGATATCAAGTTAGTATCATTAGGTTCATTATAGAATATATTTTTATATCATACATATTGTCATAGATATTATTATTATTTTTAATAAAGTTAGTCAAATTTAAAAATGTTTAGCCAACACGAATTCTAAGAATTGATTTTTTGTAGACGAAGGAAGTACATTCCATTTTCGGAGCCCAAAAGGTTAAAGTTGCCCTGTGCTTGGTTTCTGAAACAAACCTGCTTTGGGGCTATTTATTTGTTTAATACAGTCGAGAATTTTTAACAATTCCTTACTTGGAGCAATTAATGTACAGTATTCGTTTTTAAGGTCGCAACTTCACCGAGACCGAGACTGCCCTTTTCCGTTTCAGACGCAAGAGGCCGTGCAGACGGACGAGGCCGTAACAACGCGCTTGGCTGTGCTGTGCAGAGGCCGACCAGCCCACAGGAAAGTGGACCCTCGGCTGCTTGGCGCGCTGACACGAAACCACGGAGCTGACGGGATTGGACTCCGCCCACCCACAGAAGCAAACATGACCGTGTGCTAGTTCATAATTCTACCGGCAAATACAGTGGCACTTTGCTATTTTAAGATGATGGGTGATGGCCTCTCCTCTGCACCTTGCACGAACTCTCGTCGTCGGATGTTACCGTTACTGCCCCTGTTTGCTGTTTCTCTCTTCCCTGGGCTTTGGTCCCCTTCTTCGGGTCCAGCCAGGATGACCACCATGAGGCCGGCCATCCTGCTTACGATCTGCACCTTGTCCGCGCTGCTTCTGGTGGCGCGCGGCTTGGAGAAGCCATCGGTCGCGCCGGTGGTGGCCGTGGGGGTGGCGGCGGCCAGTGATCTCATCCGCTCCGGTGGTCACCGCTACCTGGACGTCAGGTGACCTTTTATTTGTTTTGTTATTGTTCGTGTCTCCAGCGTCTAGCTTTTCCTACAGTCGACCAATATTTGGCTTCCTTTAATATCAATCTCCCAAATTGATTATCTGTAAATAGCTTTCTCAAGGAATGTTCTGAAAAGACATTTTTTCTGTCAGAGAGCTACCGTATTCTTGCATGTCACATGGATCTCTATAGGATATAGCTTTTGATTTCGATTAATCTGAACACAAATCATGGTAACAGAACGGAGGAGGAATTCAGGAATGGGCATGTGGAGGATTCTCTTAACGTGCCCTATCTTTTCTTCACTTCACAAGGCAAGTCCCCAGAACTAACAAATTAAAATACAAATCTTACATCACAATAGTTTCTTGTCCCTGAGAAAACACTAGCTGTTTGAACTTTTAAGCTGTGAGATGTGACCTCGTATGGTTTCAGCAGGAAGGGAGAAGAACCCCCGGTTCGTTGCACAGGTCGCAGCAGATTTCGACAAAGAGGACAACATAGTTGTGGTATTACTAATGATCTCTACCCACAGATCATCAGATTGACTATAATTCTACACCATGGCATGTGTCATGTGTGTGTTTATTCTCACAATGATCTTTTTATCTTGCTTGTTCTTCTGCTGATCCACCTGTTTTTCTTTCATTTCAAGGGCTGCAAAAGTGGAGTAAGGTCTGAACTAGCATGTGCTGATCTCATGGCAGCTGTAAGATCTTTTCCCGGCCTTTCTTCCCCTTGAGGCTTCAGTTGTCTTTGGATAATTCTACATTGTACAGTATAGGACTAGACGATTGCATATTGTTCATTCAATGTGAATTATCTTATGGAAATTACCATGATCCAATACTGATGAAATCATATACTTTGGGGTACAATTATTTTATCTGCATTGATATTCAATAATGAGGATGGTTTTCTTGTTCCAAATTCAAACAGGGAAGATTCCTTAAACTTTATTAGAGAAACCATGTTCACATAATTCAAATGCAAGTTTGTAGCACACATAGCCAGAGGAGTCAGATCGACGTCAAGCATATATAAAACATTAGGGCAGGTAGAGCAAATCTTTGCTGAACACTATATGGCTGTGCTGTTTAATTTGTTGCAAATTGCAAATCCTGAAACTCTACGGAGTAATTTAGGGGCTGAGCAAAAGAACTTGTGTGTAAACACCTTCTCCAAACCACTTTGAACTATTTTGTTGAAGGGGTGGGGTAATTTGTCTAATTTCTGAAAGTTAAGAGAGGATATGTTATCTGGTATACGAGTATGAAGGTGTTTTTAAATTAATTAGCCACAAGTCAGGGGTAAATTGTTTCATCAAAAAAAAAAAGTCGGGGGTAAATTGGGCTTTACTCTTTCCTTAGTGTTGCCTTAAAAATCAAGAAAATATCTTAATTATTTTTTGTCTCCTTTTTTTATCTGAAGCATGTGAATGCTTGTGAAAACAGGGATTTAGAAATGTGAAGAACATAGAAGGTGGTTACACCGCATGGGTGGAAAATGGTCTTGCTGTGAAGAAATCTCAAGGACAAGATGAACTATGATGTGCCCTATTCTCTGGTTGTTTTTTTCTTTGACGTGAACCTCCGTATAGATAATTGTAGGATTAAATAAACAAAATTTATATAGTTTGCTTTAAACATTTAATCATTTGGAAACTTCTTAACAGAGCACATTTGCGTCATGTAACTTCTTAATATAGTTTGTCTAATTGTAGATTTTTTTTGAGGAATCAAGAGGAGCCAGCAGCTCCTACTGTAATTTTAAAACAAAACAGAGTACAAATACAAAGAAACAGAGCAAAAGCTAGTAAAGAGAAAAGCTAAAGCTAAAGCTAGAAGGGAGAATCAGGGAACAGAGGAGAGAAAAAAGATCCAGAGAATTACAAGGAGTTTAACCATGATTCTAATGGAGAAACTAAACTCGCTTTTGCTCTGTGAAGCAGTAAAAGGTCTCTGAAACTATATATCTTTTGCAATCTTCCACTGTTGGGTTCTTGTTTGTGAAGATGACATCATTTCTTACCATCCAAATACACCAACAGAAAAGGATGAACAGATCCAGTGAGAATTTCTCCTTCAATAGCAGTTTCCAGGTTAGAAAAATCTCCCATACTGACAAGAAATCAGCAAACCGGAAATTCGCTATGTTCCAGCATTCTTTAGCAAAAGGACAGTAGAAGATAAGATGCATAACTGTTTCATAAACAGATTGCTGACAAAGGACACATTGAGAGTCGTCAAGATTCATTCCTCTTCTTTTAATCATGTCCCTGGTGCTCCATTTGTCCTTAAGAATAAGCCAGAAGAAAATTTTGTGTTTGCCTTGACAAGAAGTTTTCCATAGCCATATAAAGATTGGCTCCACCTGAGAATGACCTGTCAATGCTCTGTAAGTTTTGGAGGATGAACAGAGAGTAGAGCCCCAAATGTATGTCCAGCTGTTATTTATTTCATCATTTAGTACCAAAGCAGAAAATTCCAGTTGAAGAATTTGAAACTGATTGAAAGCTTCAACTGACAGTGGCAAGCTGAAAAGATCAGTGATATCAGTATTGTGATGGGCCTTCTTTACACTTATTGATTTGAACAAATATAGTTCTGGGGATTCCTGTTTTCTAACTTGGCCAATCCAAAGATCATCCCAGAGCAAACATGTCTGACCACTGTGAACTGTTACCATTGCCAATCCTTTGTACTTGTCAATTAGCTTCAAGGCATCTCGCCACCAAAAGGAGCCCTTTGGTGCATTAGGACTTGGTAGTCTTCCATTCTTGTAGTGCTTGTCCCAGATTAATTCAACCTAAGGCAGGTTTCTTTTATTGAAAAATTTCTGCAAATGTTTGAGGACCAGGGCTTCATTATGAGTTTGGAGATTTATGACTCCCAGACCGCCCTCATCTTTGGGAATGCATACAATTGGCCAAGCTGCCTTTGCAATTTTCTTTGCATTTGCCTCAGCCCCTCTCTACAGGCAGTGTTTTCTGTACTTGTCGATTTGTTTATCACTGTTTTGGGTAAAACAATTGAACACATTGTGTAAGTTGGGACCGAATTAGTGAGTTCCAGCCTGCTTGCTTGGCTAAGGAATGGAGAGATGAAATTCAACCTCTTTTCACATTTGGTCATCAATGGGAGAAAATCATCCACCTTTGGCCTAGTTAAGCCCATAGGTAATTCTAAGTAGGTGAAAGGGAAAGAACCAGTCTGACAGCCAAAAGTTTTGGCTAGATGATCCAGCTTGCCACTGCATACATTAATTGGTACCATCATGGACTTTGAGAAATTTATCTTTAGCCCAGTTGAGTCACTGAAAGACTGTAGCTTGTAGGACCCCTTTGAGGAAGAATAGTTGTGTGGCTGAGGCCTCAAGCACAATCAGTGTGTCATCAGCATACTGGATGATGGAGAAGTTCACATTCGGTCTAGGGATTGGTAATCTTAGAAGATTCATTTGAGCAATCTAGTTGAGGATGGACTGTAGAAGGTCTGTAGATAGGACAAATAACAATGGAGAGAAAGGATCACCTTGTGTGACCCCTCTCTTGTAGTGAAATGTTTTTCCAGCTATCCCATTGAGTAAAACGGCTGAGGTGCTAGAGCCAAGAATGGATGCAATCCATGATATCCACTTTGAACCGAAACCTTTATGTGCCATGACATCTAATATTACTCCGTGTTCTATTCTATCAAAAGCTTTTTCAAAGTCTAATTTCAGAACCACAATCTCTTTCTTTGAGTGGTGACAGAGGTGAAGGTATTCAAAGGACCAAGCTAAGCAATCCTCGATGGTTCTAGATCTGATGAAACCATACTCTGATGTACTAATTGGAGTATCACAGATTGGAGTCTATTGGCTTGCAGTTTGGTGTTCAACTTAATTGAGCAATTTAGTAAGGAAATTGGCCTAAAATCCCCAACTTGTTGAGCCCCAACAACTTTGGGAATGAGTGTAATGTAAGAGCCATTTATACTTTGTAGGCAGACTGCATTATCCTGAAATGCAAAACATTAAGCATAGAAGTCTTCTTTGATGAACTGCCAACACTTCTTGATAAATTCATTGTTGAACCCATGTGGACCTGGGGATTTGTCATTGCGAAGATTTTTTACTACTACATCAATTTCATCCCTTGTGAAAGGTTCTTCAAGCCATGCTAGGTCTGAGTTACTTTCTAGAAAAAAAAAATCTGGATTAAAAGACATAGAGGTGAATTCGGATTGACCCAGCCTCTCTTTGATGGCATCCCAAAGGATAAGGTGCATTATTGCGTCATGTATAATAAATGAGGAGTAAATTTTTCTGCTGGTTCTTGAACTTGTTTCAATTTCTTATTCTAGTCCTAGTATTTGCAAATTATACATTCAGTTCTCTAAACTTGCCTTGAGTGCTTATTCTGGTCCTAGTACATGTACAATTGCACAATCGGCTCCCTAACTGTTCTGAGTAATCATCCATATCTTGATAATAGCAAATTGTATACTCAGATCCCTAAACTTGTATTAGTGTACCATCCCGTTCGCCTCTCTCCTTGCATCATGTCGTCCTCACCCGTCACATGGCATGTGCCTGCCTCTGCCTCACCTACACGAACAACATGGTGGCGTGTGTCGTCGTGCGTAGCAGGCGAGTACTTTGTCTTGGCATGGTAGTGTGGGTATGACACTTCATTGGCGATGCAGCACAAGCAGGCAGGACAAGTGTGGTGCAGTGTGGAGCAATTGCATGGGTGAGACGTGCTCGTGCGGCGACATGGGGGTGAGGATGATGCTGTTCGGCCTTGCCTTGCGGTGAGGGGGTGATTGGTCATGGATGGTGAAATCATGTACGTTTAGAGAGCCAGTGTGTAACTTGTAGGTAGTGTGATCGAGATAAGAACTTAGGTCAGTCTCAATGCATAGTTTTATGTCACAGTTACCAAGACTATAAACTAGGTAACCGAGCCACAAGAGTTTTATGGGGATGAAACTCTTCTCTCATCTGATGAAACTCCTTCATTTAATGACCCTGCCAAGTCAGCAATTTTACTTATGTGGCGCCATATTTAATGTGCATGACACTCTCATGAAACATGCATTGAGACTGGCCTAAGTTTAGGAAGCCAATCGAGACGAGAACTTAGAACAACTTTAAGGAGCTGATTTGTGCAGTGTGCAAGCATGTGGTTCTGAGATGGGAACTCAAGGACAAATTTAAGTAGTTGGACTGTAGATTGGTATGAGAACTCAGAATAAGTTCAAGGACCATCAATGAACATTTACTCTTAAATGAGTGTCTATTGAGGCTGTACTCCCTCCATACCCATAATTCTTGACGTTTAAGACATGATTGTGGTAACCAAGGAGTGATTAATTAGGGGTTAGTTTTCCATGTCTGCCCAATAAATGTGGCTGTGGATGCTCTTTATATGAGAAAATAAATCAGTTTAGCTGGCAAACACGCAAAGGTTCGAGCGATGCGTTTGGAGTTCGATTCCTATTGGCAGCATGTTTTGCTTGTTGCTTCATTTTGCTAGTTTTGTTTTTCTTTCTTTTTTTTTGCATGCGAGCGGCTGGCCGATGACTCGTTCCATGCCTGCTGCTACTACTCTCTGACTCTCTGCCTTGCTTGCTTGCTGCTGCTACTCCCTGCCTTGGTTGCCTACTATTGAACGCCATGGATTAGCTTTTCTCCTTCCACATCTCAACGTTGTCCTCCGCCTCGATGGAGTCCAACGACTCCATATTGTCCAGCGGCTCGACGTCTTGCAACGTAATGGAGTCCAGCGCCATGGAATCTAGCACCTCGATGGAGTCTAGCCCCTCGACGGAGTCCAACGCCTCGCCGACGTCCTCCGCGACCTCCTCCGAGTCTGGCACAACGTCCCCCACGGCGACCTCCTTTGAGTCCGGCACAACACGTCCCCCACGGCGAGCAGCACCAGCACGACATCCTCCACGGCGAGCAGCACCAGCGACGCCAGACTCCATGGCGAGCAGCACCCGCGCCACTGGACTCCATGGCGAGGAAGCGAGAAGACCAAGGAAACGAGAGGAAGGAGGCGGCGCGTGATCTGTCTCGCTGCTACAGCCGAACAAGGAAGGAGGCGGCGCGTGACCCGAAACCGAACAGGCGAGCTGGAAACCTGGAGCCGCGCGTGGCCAACGAAGAGGCAGGGGCAAGAACGTCCAGCTAGAAGCCCGCGTGACCAGAACGTCAGGCTTCGCGAAAATGACCGAGTTGCTCATAACGTCAACTAAAATAGGTATGGAGGGAGTATTGGAGTGTGTTTTTAGTAATTTACCTTTTTTTTTAATGTAATATGCATTTATTGATGTCCACATGCCATAAAGTTGAAAGTTATTAAAAATACATGTTGGACTGAACAAGATTTCGGAATCAATTATCTTGAGAGCCTATGGAAGAGCTGTAACCATACACTGTAAGCTAAGAGTTGTTTCTATGCATTTATTTAATTATTTAATGCTCCATGTGAAATGGTAGTCTTAATTCTTAAATATAACACAGTGATACAAAACATCAGCATAGCCATACAAACATCGTCAGCATAATCACCCAAATGTAGAGTAATATATAGCAGCATCTCTTGCTGGAATAATCATATAATCAATCTTCCAAATTAGAATATATAGTGCTCTGGAGGTGTCAACCTTGTTTCTCTTCAAAAATATAACATAGCTGCTGACCACAGCACCCACACCTTTCGTGGACACGAGCATGTACATGGAACCGAAAGTTGGGTAATCACGCACTTACCATATCCCCTGCTCAGTAGTCACTCCTCTGCTGGACGGCTGGACCTCTCTTTTCTTTTACTCGATCCCAAAATGGACATGGCCTCCCAGGCTCGCGCACACCCACATCTAATTGCTGGACCCTTTTCTTTTTGCTCCCAAACCTTTTGTGCGTATTGCGGTCTATCCAGACTGGCTGCTGCCTTGGAGCGAGGCAACAGCCTCCACGTCTACAAACGGCCAAAAACGATGCAAAGTCCAACATGCATATGCTTGCCATGGCTATGCCACTAAGCTAGCTCTAGTGTAGTGGTAACTCTTAAACTGTACTTCTAAAATTGTACTACTAACATGCAAGATTTATTCCGTGTTAGTTCAGCAACCACAGAACCCTGATATCTGATACTGTTACAGATACCAAGTCATTAAGTGACACATTTTGGAGATATAGTAACATGATAGACGATTGAATCCAGTACAGACAAACTGACATAAACAGCCACATGCAAATAATTCAGTGATCTTTTGCAACCCTCGGAAACATTCTAGTGCTCAAGGCTTTAGGTAGCTAGCACGTACAAGCAACAGAGCCTGGAGTATATATAAATCTGCTGTAGTTCTGTGCATACACACACACACACACACAAAGGACAGAGCTAAGGATCGGAGGAATCACGCGCGGCAGGACCGCAGGAGCACGCACGTACTGTGCTGTGCGCTAGTGTTCTACAGCTCCCTAGCTCTTGCATTGTCGCTAGACTCATGGAGGCTGCAGCAGCGACGGCACTTGTTCCTCCTGCCCGTCGGCAGGTGCTCATCCTGGCCTTGCTTCTCCTCATGGCTGCATCCATGGCTCGACCAGCTTCTTCCGGTGAGTCCCCCGGCCGGGAAGAGATCGACTTAGCATGCATCTTATATACATGAGCTAGCTTAGCGAGAACTTACTTTTGGCTTTGGGCCCTAGCTGTTGGCTGACAATGGATTAATTAACTTTATGTTGCAGATGGAGTGCGATATGATTATAGAGCTTACACTGAGGTATGAATCCTCTCTCTCTCACACACAGTGTGCATGCTTTGTTGTTGCTGGCTTGCTGTGCTGAACATGATCTGCCTTCGTTTTCAGTGCAAACCTCACCCTGAGCCAGCTCTGTACAATGGCGGCGTCCTGCGCTGGGCGAGCAAGATAACAGACTTCAGAACAGAGGACGAAGGCAACTACTCCCCGGCATTTGTGCTCTACAACATGTCGGCCGCAACTGCATACAGCTTCTCTTGTAAGCACTTTCATCACCGCTTCTCATGCTCATGCATCTCTTCTATACTGTAGTTCGACTTTGACAGTGGATATGATTGTTACTTGTTCGGCCATCGGTGACTTTCTGAGCAATTTAATTAATCAGTATAGTGCCACATACGTGAGTTTAATTTCCTTTCCAAAGGGAGGGAAACACATAGTAGACTTTATATAGTGTGTACGACACTTGCTTCCCGTTGGATTAAAGAGTAGTACCGTGCAATTTTCAGTCAATTACCTGCGGTTAAGGAAGGTGTGGCATGACAAGTAGCCATGGCATCTTTTTCCTTTTTTTTGTAGCCTGCAAATTTGTTTAGAAAAAGGAATGAGAGAGAACGGATGGGGTAAGCTAGACAACTAGTTTGCAAGTATCACTTGCAACTACACACGAGCTCGCTCGTAGATCAAGTTTCCAGTGTAAAAGAGGGGGGAGGAGAGCTGGCGCACCGGCGCGCGCATGCGTGCATGTCCCGTCGGCCCGCCCAGTGGCAGTGGTGGTTCCGACTCACTTTCCGGGCCACCCCACCGGGGCATGTGATGCGAGATTCGCACGCGGACATGGGCAAAAACGTCCCGTGCCGTGCGTGTGCGTCCAAGGCGCAAGCGGCCTGGCCGCGTCAGGGAGATTTACCACCCGCCGTTGCACAACGCCGAAAGCGCGCGGTGCCAGAGGGTGCGGGGGCCCTTGCCATTGCCAGCAGCCAGCCCTAGGGGTCCGCCACCGCGAGAGACCATCCAATACCATTCGTTCCGTACCGGGGAACCATCTTGTACGCCCCCTCGATCTAATCATTTATAACAAGCAATACTACAGTCTCACATGTCAGCACACACTTAACATGCCACGTCATTGCGTGGGCACGGACCCAGATCCATTTGGATGACTAGTAATTAAAATCCAAACAAAGATTAAGGACCGAAAAGATGCGATTTATTTATGAGTACAGGGATCGGCAGTGACA
This sequence comes from Sorghum bicolor, assembly GCF_000003195.3. Taxonomy (NCBI): domain Eukaryota; kingdom Viridiplantae; phylum Streptophyta; class Magnoliopsida; order Poales; family Poaceae; genus Sorghum; species Sorghum bicolor. The sequence continues at coordinate 7,367,122 of NC_012875.2, forward strand.
CTTACTGATAAATTTAAAGACCGATCATGGGCTTTACTCATCAAATAGTGACTTCTTTTTAGTTGTATTAAAACTAATTTATTGTATGAGAAAAATAATGTTAATAGGTAACAGATTCTACAGATAATCTTAAACGAACAAGCTTATAGACGGCACACAGGCCATGCACTTTACTAAAAAAAACTAAAAACAGTGACTTTTTTTGTATATCTATAAAAAAGTTAACTCGTATATAACCAAGGTTGGGTGTTTCACTGTTATATCCAGGTTGGGTGAAAATCGATGGACCAGATAGCGCACATGTGAAGGCAAAGATCCTGACCCTAGAAAACGCAGCATCACAATGCATTGGCACAGCTATCGTGCGAAACGACTGCTGGTCTTTTCTCAAAGGTGGTTTTATTCTCAACTCGCCGTCTCAAACCTCGGTCCTCTATTTCCAGGTGAGTTCTGATGACGTTGAACATTAGTTCCTTCAAAAAAATAAAAAAAACGACGTTGAACATTATACTTCTGGTAAGAAATACTTGACGTTCTGATAAAAAAATATAGTTACAGTTCGAAAACTTTCGTCAACAAGTTTTATAAGATGTGTCCTAAAATGCACTTTATTTTGCAGTCTCATATTTACTTTCTTCATCCTAAATTATAAGACATTATGGTATTTTTAAATTTATAATTTTATTATGTATTTAGACATAATATATAGCGCAAAACCATGTATATACAAAAAACAGAAAGTCTTATAATTTGGAACCGAGGAAATATTAGATGCTATAAGTTTATAACTATGTACTTTTGAATTTATAGAGGTGACTAATTCAGCAGTTTTAATTTGTTGTCATGCGTGTTTTAACTGCCACAGACTGCAAGCCCAAATGCTTCGACAATCTCAATCAGAAGCGCCTCCTTGCAACCCTTCTCACCTGATCAGTGGAATCAGCACAGGGAGGACCGCATCCAACTGGTAAAAATATATACTCGCTCGTAAATAAAGTAGCAGCAAATTACTCATCAATAATATATGGAGCTGGCTGCTGACGACGGCAATGCCATTGCCATCCATCGTCCATGCCGCGGGCCACCCAGATTCGGAAGCGGTTCGTGAACGTCCATGTCTCCGACGGCAACGGTAGCCGCGTGGTTGGCGCGAACGTGGCCGTGCATCAGATCACCAGAGACTTCCCCTTGGGCTCCGCCATCAGCAAGAGCATCATCGGGAACAAGCCGTACCAGGACTGGTTCAACGCGCGGTTCAACGCGGCGGTGTTCGAGAACGAGCTCAAGTGGTACGCGACGGAGCCGTCGCCGGGGAAGGAGGACTACGCGGCGGCGGACCAGCTGCTTCAGCTCGTGCAGTCCAACGACGTGATGGCGCGCGGGCACAACATCTTCTGGGAGGACCCCAAGTACACGCCGGCGTGGGTGAAGAACCTGACGGGTTCCCAGCTCAAGGCGGCGGTGGCCGGCCGCATCGAGAGCCTGCTGTCCCGGTACAAGGGCGACTTCGTGCACTGGGACGTGAGCAACGAGATGCTGCATTTCGACTTCTACGAGAACCGGCTGGGCGGCAACGCCACCGCCGATTTCTTCAGCACGGCCAAGCGCGCCGACCCGCTCGCCACGCTCTTCCTCAACGACTTCAACGTGGTGGAGGCCTGCGACGACCTCAGCTCCAGCGCCGACTCCTACGTCTCCAGGCTCCGCCAGCTCGCCGACGCCGGGGTCACCTTCGAGGGCATCGGGCTGGAGGGTCACTTCGGCAAGCCCAACATCCCCTACGTGCGCGCCGTGCTCGACAAGCTGGGCACGCTCCGGCTCCCCGTCTGGCTCACCGAGATCGACATCAGCGGCGCCTTCGATCAGAGGACGCAGGCGGCGTACCTGGAGGAGGTGCTCCGGGAAGGGTTCGCGCACCCGTCGGTGGACGGCATCATGCTGTGGACGGCCATGGGCGCCAACGCCAGCTGCTACCAGATGTGCCTGACGGACGCCAACTTCACCAACCTCCCCGCCGGAGACGTCGTCGACAGGCTGCTGGGGGAGTGGCAGACCAAGGAGGTGCTGGGCGCCACCAATGACCGCGGCTCCTTCAACTTCAGCGCCTTCCTCGGCGAGTACAGGCTCTCCGTCACCTACCTCAACCGCACTGCCGACGCCACATTCTCGCTGGCTCGCAGCGACGACACCAAGCACATCAACATCCGTCTGCCGGCTCCAGGATCACCTGCGGCAGCCTGATCATCATATCTCGTCGGAGGCCAGGCCCTACCGCGGCTCTCGAGTAGAAATGTAGTAGTAGAATTTATTTAAGAACCACTGTGTGGTGCCTCTGTGTTCGTTGGTGTCAGAAAAAAAATCGCATCCAAAATAAAAATAAAGTCCGTGGATTCATAGAATTGCGCGCGCAAGTATCTCCTGCCTTTTTTTCAAGATATCCGGCATCATTAACAGATAGAATCAGACCAGTTATTACAAAGTTTGTTCGTAGACCAGCACACAACCTAAAGAAAACTTGAAATTAAAACCGAAACGGCCGGAAGAATACAACTGAAAAGTGAGCTGACTAAGAAAAGGCTATAAATCTAGTTGACAGCAACCTATTGGAATCTAAGAACTGCAAAGCTGAACTAGCTCATTCCGTATAACTTCATATTATTGCAATTATGCCAACTGTCGAAGCCAATGACTTTCTCTGAAAAGTACCTAAAAAAAAGATTTTGATCTCCTTTTATCAAAATCACCTTGTTTCTCGTTATCTATATAGTCCAGCAAAGCGCCGCCGCTGATGTTAATAACAAAGCGTTTATGTTTTTATTACCCCTCTTCAACCACATATTAAATAGGTCATCTAAACTTAGAGGGTGAAATACCAAACAAAATATGTACCGCTTGCCATAATAATTTGACATAAAAACAGTCTAAAAAAAGATGTTGAATGGTTTTTGTATATTGACAGAAGCCACACTTTGTGTCACTGATCCAGTGTTGTCTAACAAGGTTGTCCTTAGTTAACATCATACCTTTTTTTATACCACAAAAAGATTTTTATTTTTGTAGAAACTTTAATTTGCTAAATATCTTGTGAGACTCTAATCCCATTGTTAATTAACGCAGCATACATAGCTCCGAGACAAAGATATCCCTCTCTTCATGTAAGTTCACGTCCTGTAAAGAATTCACAATTCTATGCCAATCCTTTTGATTTGCACCCACCAAATTTCAGCAAAAGAAATATTTAATAGAGATGAACTAAGTACTTCTGCCACATAGTCTTGTTTTCTTCGTACAATATTGAACAGCGCTGAGAATTTATCTTTTAGAGGTTTATTTCCGAACCAGGTGTCAGACCAAAATCAGGTTTGTGTTCCATCTTTCACCTTGAAAGAGCCAAACCCCATGAGATGTCTTTAACATTCATCAGACTTTTCCAGAAGTGTGAGTCTATAGGTCTTTTAACATAGCTCCCTAGGTCTTATCTTTTATGTATTTGTTCCGTAGTAGTTCCTGACACATACCCTCCTCATTCTGCAATTTGAATAACCAATTCCTCAATAGACATTTATTTTGAATGTCTAAATTTTGTATACCTAGTCCACCTTTGTTGGTGCAAAAGTGAATCTGCAAACACAAAGGGCTAATACCCGATTCAATCGTTAAGGCGTGCTAGCCGATTTGACCTTACAACCGACAAAGGTGATAACTCGAATACTTTGGTCCCGACAACAGCGATGCGCCCGGATGCCACGGCTAAGAGGTATTCACGCGGAACTCGAGAACTCGTCGAGTATGACTCGATGAATTCTTAAGAACTCGTAAATAAAAGAAAAGATACGAGTTGACGAAGTCGTCGAAAATATAGATGCAAAAGTAGATGTAAAAGTTGTGTATAATATTGAGGATTATTCCTGTTGACACCATTTTCAGACACGTGTCTTTGGATACACACTTGGAGTTAATAGATCGGCAGATAGGGCGATGGTGACCAGTCTACAAGGGAGTTACCGATGGGGGTTGGTGCCGATGGGAGAACGATGGAATATGACTAAGTCCAGGAAGTAGTAACGGGATCGTGCCGATGACTAGCATTGATGGTTGCCGATGACGGTGAAAGGCGGTCTGCCGATCGGTTGTGGAGGATAGTTTAATATTTTCCTTAGTTATTAGAGTTTGTTTTGTATACGAATTTCGTTTGTTTTGGAATTCGAGTTCTAGTCGTGTCTGGTTGTAACTCATTGGATAGGGTATAAATGTAGACCCTAGGGTAATGTAATGAGACATCTATCAATCAATCAAACACAAGTTTTTACTCACATTCTAGCATCTACTTTTCGACGACTTCGTCATATTTTCCTTTTACTACGAGTTCTTAAGAATTCATCGAGTCAAACTCGGCGTGTTCTCAAGTTCTGCGTGAGCACCTCTTGGCTGTGACATCCGGACGCATCGCTGTTGTCGGGACCAAAGTGTTCGAGTTACCACCTTTGTCGATTGTAAGGTCAAATCGGCTGGCACACCTTAACGTTTGAATCGAGTATTAGCCCTTTGTGTTTGCAGATCAGCTTCAGTATCAACACATCTTTTGGCACGCCCGGTGGGACAGAGATTCAAGATCAAGAACAACATATCGAACACTGATTTCGACTTGGAGAACGTTATCCCCGTGACAGAAGCCAATCTCAGGGATGAGCAGAAGTAAGCTATGGCAAAAGCCATGGAGGACTACAAGCAGCTATGCTTGAAATCCTTCAGTATCAACAGGAGTGGCGAGGTGATCCAGAAGGAAGCATTGCCGATGCCTCGGCAAATTACTTTTGAAGCCAATCCTGGTAAACTTCAAGACATGGTTGACAGTGCTATTAACCGTGCCTTGATCAATCAAGCTAGTGTGCTGTCCAACACGGTTTTCAATGATGTGGCTAGAACTTTTAAAGAAGGACAAGTACCACCAACTTATGTGGGTCCTGCCTATCATCAGCCAGGGTCATCATTGGTCACGGCTCCATCGGCTACTACAGCCGTTGCGGGTACAGAAGCTACTTCTCCTCCAAGCACATTAGGGATCACTAATGCGCAGTCTACACCAATGACAACCAATCCATCAACATCCGACGGGCAAATCAAACTTGCCACAGATCTATTGGCATCGGCGATGTCAGGGACTGTTCCTCCCAACTGGTGGGGTTATGGTATGCCCCCAGAACTTATGGCAAAAAGTCCTAGGACATCTCAAGTGGCTGACGTGACAGACAAGGCTCCTATGGCATCGGCACCTCCAAATCCGCCGATGAATCAAAATCCCCAGTACTCTACAACTACTACTGCAAGACCTTACACTGGGAATTCTCAAGCTCCAACGTTCCAGATGCCTAATGCATCGGCAGATCCAATGCCGACGCAGCAGAGGTTTATGACACAGCCAGGGTATGTCAATTCAATGATGATGCCAAATTACCAGTCATCGGCAGGGCCTATGCCGATGAATTCTAACAGTGGATGGATAGGGCAGTTAGTCTTTCCATAGATGCCTCAGCAGAATCATCAGGCTGTAGGGTTTCAACAAGGACAAATCCATCCTGGGTTTTAGAATCAAGGGTTGGTGAACCAGCCGATAAATCTTGGTCAGCAAATTGGTGGTCAGATGGTTAACCCAATATTCCATGCAGATCGTGCACCTTAGAGACACATGGAAGCTTATCAGCAGGTGCGAGATCCACATCCACCTCATCGGCAAGATGCTGATGCATATTGGGCCGATAAGATAGCTGAAGTAATAAGAGACCAATTTGGGATAAAACCTAAAGTCAACACTTACTCTTATCGGACACCGTATCCTCCTGCATATGACTTAATTCCACTTCCAAATCGGTACAAGGTACCAGATTTCACTAAGTTTTCTGGACAGGATGATACATCAACTATGGAGCATGTTAATAGGTTCATCATCCAATGTGGAGAAGCTGCTAACAGAGATGAGTTAAGGGTTCGCTTATTCTCATCATCTTTGTCTGGATCGGCTTTACTTGGTTTATTTCGTTACCTCCCAACTCAGTGATCACTTGGGCCGATCTAGAAAAACAATTCCACAAATAGTTCTTTTCTGGAGTTCATGAGAAGAAGATCACCGATTTAGTTAGGCTGAAACAACGCAATGATGAATCGGTTGAGTGTTTTGTCCAGAGGTTTTGAGAGGTCAAAAATAAGTGCTATAGTCTGGTTCTAGATGATCGGCAGCTAGCCGATTTGGCTTTCCAAGGATTGTTGCCTCATATCAGAGACAGGTATGCTTCTCAAGAGTTCGAGAGTCTAAGTCATTTGGTGCAGAGGATTTCTGACCAAGATATCAAACCTTTTGAGCCTAAGAGAGCATGGAATAAAAAAGTGTCATTTGTCGATGAGGCAGCAAGCTCAGACTCTGATGAAGAACCAGTCATCGGCTTGGCAGAGTGGGTAAAAAATAAGAAGCCGATGTCTTGCCCTTTTGGGCATAAAGAGCTAGAGAAATTTGCATTTGATATCACCAAAGCCGATAGGATATTTGACTTTCTACTTCAGGAAGGGCAAATCAAGTTGTCGCCCAATCATGTGATTCTATCGGCTGAGGAATTAAAGAAGATGAAATATTACAAATGGCACAATGCAACGTCTCACAGCACAAATGAGTGCAACATTTTCAGGCAACAGCTGCAATCGGCTATAGAATCTGGGAGAATCAAGTTTGATAATTCTAAAGCTCAGAAGCCGATGAAGATCGATCAACATCCTTTCCCAACAAATATGTTGGATGCTAAGGGAAAAACCAAGGTCTTGACGTCAGAGGAAGCTGAGAGAAACGCATCGGTAGATCCTCAACATCAAATTACTACCGATGACGCCAAAGGCAAGGGTTTGGTTCAGGAAGGAACTAGCTCAAGAAGGCCTCCCCGATCTGGTATTGTAATTACTCATAGAAGGCATCGGGAGACCTGGCAGCATCGTGAAGATCGGTATCAGCGCCAACAAGAGGATTATCGTCGGAAAGAAGAAAGACATCGACAGGAGTGGAATCGGCATAAAGATCATTGGAATTGCTCGTTCTTTATCTACTATTGGGAACAAAACATCAAATTGCCCACTATTAGGGACTGCCCTGAGTGCAATGGTTATGATCGTTATGATAGACCTAATCGGCAGTATCAAAACAATGATCGGCGATTTAATGGGCCGATTAGGGGGAGAGCTTCAGTTCATGATCGGCTGGGGGGCAGGCTCAGTGTGCATGACAGACTTGGTGACCGTGTTGGGTACTTTCCTAGGAACCAAGAAGAACTTGAAGAAATGGCGGATGCACGAGTTCCCGATGAGTTCATATTTTGTAGGGATGCTAATACTTATCGAGTGGAGTCAAGGGAAAATCGTCGTCCATCAGTAAGGCAGCCGCAACTTCCTCCATGGTGTCGAGAGGGGTTGACTAGAATGCAGAAAAGAAGGTTGCAGCGTGAAAGACGAGAAGATTTGAGCAAAGGAGAGAATTCTGGCAAATCTGGAGATCAGCAGTAGCCGGATCCTAAAGGAAAAGGGCCATCGGCAGATGTTAACATGGTATTTGTGTTGCCAATGGAGTTCCTTGCGCCGTCCAGTGATGATGAGGAGTTGGATTTTTCTGACCAAATAGCTCAGTTGGCTCTGGATCCGACGACGGCTATCTTTGAAAAGCCTGCCGATAATGAAAGGCAGCATCTTAAAGCTCTGTTCGTCAAAGGAAGGGTTGATGGGCAGCCGATGACCAAGATATTAGTTGATGGTGGGGCTGCTATCAATATTATGCCATATGCAGTTTATCGGATCAAGACTTGACCAAGACCGATATAATGTTGAAAGATTTTGAGGGGAATGTGTCTCCAGTCAAGGGAGCCATATGTGTCGAGTTGACCATCGGCAGCAAAACCTTGCCGACAACTTTCTTTGTCATCAGTGGAAAGGGTGCTTACAATCTATGTTGGGAAGAGATTGGATTCATGCCAATTGTTGCATCCCATCTACAATGCACCAATGCTTGGTTCAGTGGGTAGGTAACAAGATCGAAATTTTCCTAGGAGATTCTTCGTATGTCATCGCATCGGCAGAGGCAGATACTTATGAAAGGACTAGGTGCATCTCAGGGGAGATTTGGGAGAAAGACTTCCTTAAGGATGTCGATTATGAGATTCCACCGATCCAAGCAGTCGGTTCTGATGAGGAGATTTAATGGACAGGTTCGCCGATGATGGAAAATTAGGCCAAGGGTTTACATCGGCCGATGATTTAGTAAAAGTAGATATAGGTAATGGTGATAGGCCAAGGCCTACTTTCATTAGTGCTAAGTTAGATTCTGAGTGTAAGCAGCAATTACAGTTTGTTAAAGGAATATAAAGATTGCTTTGCTTGGGATTATACCGAGATGCCTGGTTTAGACCGATCTATTGTTGAACATCGGTTACCTATCAAGTCTGGATTTCGGCCACATGAGCAGCCAGCTCGCCGATGTAATTCTAATATTCTTCCTAATATTAAGGCCGAAATCACTAAGCTCATCGAAGCTAAATTTATTCGACAATGTCGGTATGCCGAGTGGATTTCCAATGTTGTTCCAGTTTACAAGAAAAACGGGAAGCTTCGAGTCTGCATTGATTTCAGAAATCTTAACAAGGCTGCGCCGATGGATGGTTATCCAATGCTAGTTGCCGATTTGCTAGTTGACGCTGTGGCTGGACATCGGATTATCAGTTTTATGGATGGCAATGCAGGATATAATTAGATATTCATGGCTGAAGAAGATATCCTGAAGACTGCATTTAGGTGTCCTGGTCATGTTGGGTTGTTTGAATGGATAGTCATGACCTTTGGCCTAAAAAATGCTGGTGCTACTTATCAGAGGGCTATGAATTTTATCTTTCATGAGTTCATCGGTAAGCTGGTAGAAATCTACATTGATGATGTGGTGGTTAAGTCTGGGGATTTCACAAAGCATCTTGCCGATCTGCGAAAAGTGTTGGAATGCACAAGGAAACATGGTTTAAAGATGAATCCTTGTGCAGTTGGTGTATCGGTAGGGCAATTTCTTGGTTTCATGGTGCATCAGAGAGGAATTAAAATTAGCAGAAGATCTATCGATGCCATCAACAAAATAGTTGCTCCTACCAACAAAACTGAGCTCCAATCTCTGATCGGCAAAATAAATTTTATCAGGCGATTTATTTCCAATTTGTCTGGTAAAATTCGTGCTTTCAGTCCTTTACTTAAATTGAAAGCCGATCAAGAATTTGTGTGGGGAAAAGAGCAACAATCAGCTTTGGATGAAATCAAGAATTATCTAACGAGTCCTCCGGTACTGATTTCACCTCAGCAAGGAAGGCCTTTCAGATTGTACTTGTCTACCGATGGAGTGGTCATCGGTTCGACTCTGATTCAAGAATTTGAAGGGAAGGAGCGTGTGATTTATTATTTAAGTAGAAGGCTGATTGATGCTGAGACCAGGTATTCGACAATTGAAAAATTATGTTTATGCTTATACTTTTCATGCATTAAGTTGAGACACTATTTGCTATCGGCCGAATGCACTGTTATATGCAAAGATGATGTAGTCCGGTACATGCTATCTATGCCGATTATGAGTGGAAGGATCGGTAAATGGATTTTGGCGCTGTCGGAATTCGATCTACGATACGAATTGACTAAGGCGGTTAAAGGGCAGGTCATGGCCGATTTGGTGACTCAACATTGTGGTGTAGTGGAAGCTTTGGAAATTGTTCCTTGGACACTCTTCTTCGATGGGTCTACGTGTGACCGGGGGGTAGGAATCAGCATCGTACTAATTTCCCCTCGGGAAAGAAGTATGAGTTCTCTTTGCCGATTGTCGCCATGTCAACGAATAATCAAGCTGAATATCAAGCCTTGATTAGAGGGTTGGAATTGTTAAAAGAGGTGCGTGCTGATGCTGTTGAAATCTTCAGGGATTCTATGCTGGTTATAAATCAGTTGGTTGGAAGTTATGAATGCCGGAGTGAGGTCCTGATAACCTATTATGAAAAGAGTATGCAGCTATTAAAAGAATTCAAGGATTTCCTATTAGAGCACGTTCCTCGGTTACATAATGAGGAGACTAATCGGTTGGCTCAGCATGCCTCGGGATATCAACCCATATTGAATGCGTTATCGGCAATCAGTGCCGATGATTGGAGAAAGGAGATCATTGATTATTTAAAAGATCCGTCTAAATGGGTTGATAGGCGTATCAGGTTTCAAGCCACCAAGTACGTGCTCCTTGGAGATGAACTATATTGTCGAACAATAGATGGAGTTCTTCTTAAGTGCTTAGGTGATGATGAAGCTAAGAGTCTGATGGGTGAAATCCATGAGGGAGTATGTGGAGCGCATCAGTCAGCTTTTAAGATGAAATGGATGATTAGGAGAAACGAGTATTATTGGCTGACCATACTCGAGGATGGCTTTAAGTATTTCAAAGGGTGTCAAGGATGTCAGAAGTTTGGTAATATTCAAAGGGCGCCTGCATCGGTCATGAACCCTATTATTAAACCTTGGCCATTTCGGGGATGAGCTATTGATTTAATCGGCCAGATTTACCCACCATCAAGCAAAGGGCATAAGTTCATCTTAGTTGCCACTGATTATTTCACTAAGTGGGTTGAAGCTATTCCTTTGAAGAAAGTAACGTCGGCCAATATGATTGACTTTGTGAAAGAGCATATTATTTACCGATTTGGTATTCCTCAGACAATTACTACCGATCAGGGTACCATGTTTACATCAGGGGAGTTTGATGAATTTGCAATCGGTATGGGAATTAAACTCTTGAATTCTTTCCCTTATTATGCTCAAGCCAATGGGCAGGCCGAGGCGTCTAACAAAGGGATTATTAAGCTCATCAAACAAAAGATTGAAGAAAATCCTAGGAGGTGGCATACATTATTGGGTGAAGCTTTATGGTCATATCGGATGACATGTCATGGGTCGACTAAAGTTTCACCTTATCAGTTTGTGTTTGGGCACGATGCAGTATTACCATGGGAAATTAAGACTGGGTCTAGGCGACTATCTTTCCAAGATCAGTTGGCTGCCGATGACTATGCTACTTTGATGAAAGATGAGTTAGATGATTTAGCAGGGCATCGGCTTAAAGCTTTGATAAGTATAGAAGAAAATAAAAAGAGAATTGCTAAGTGGTATGATAAAAAGGTAAAAGCTAAGGAGTTTGCCGATGGAGATTTGGTCTAGAAATTGATCTTGCCAGTTGGGACTAAAAGTTCAAAATTTAGGAAGTGGTCTCCTAATTGGGAAGGTCCTTATCGGATAAATCGGTCTGCTCCCGGTAATGCTTATATTTTGGAAACTCTCGAAGGAGTTGAATTTCCTAGAGCATTAAATGGAAAATATTTAAAGAAGTATTGCCCAAGTATATGGGTCGATGCATGAAAGTTTAAGTGCCGATAACACTCCTATCGGCTGGATTAAAATGTATCTAGGACTGAGTATGAAGTTTTGAAAGGATGCCAATAACAGTCCTATCGGCTAGATTAAAATAGTCAGCAACTTCTAAAGGTAGAACAAAACATGCCGCCGATGAGGAGCTCATACATTTAGCAGGGCTTGGATAGCCGATATAGCGCACAGATGAATTTGATTAGCTTCTTCTATCTCTTTGATATCCTCATCGACAGAGCCCTCCACTGGCTTCAGCTTCTTCTTCATCTGCAGTGCCTTGCGGGCTTGAATGTTTCGCTCTTGTTCAAGGGTCTTGATCGTTTCGGGCAATTGATTTTCTTCCTGCTGAGCTTGAAGAAGAGCCTCTTCTACTTGCTTAAGCTCTGCCAACAGGGCTTCCCTTTTTGCTGATAGGTCAGAGATCTTTTGTCTCAGCGTCTCTCCTGAGGATTTTAGAATACCGATGCTCTTGTGTTTCTCATCGGCAAGGTATTTCATTTTCATTACCTCCTCTGAGAGCTGGGCATGAGTGGCTCTATCGACAAGACGTTGGGTAGCCTTTTGATACTGGAGCTGGCGGCTCTCCAAGTGCGCAGCCTGAAAAAGGATCTCTTCGGCATCGGCAGAGATTTGGCCTCTGAGAGCTTTAAACAGAACCTTGGCTGGATCGAAATCATCGACCAGTTGAGCAGTGTCCTGATGAAGCAGGGCCAGCAGATCTTCCAGCTTTGCTCTGATTTCTGCCGATGAAATCCCTACTGCTTGAGAGGAGCTGGCTTCCTCACATTCATCGTGAGAAATTTTGATAGCAAAGGAAAACAAACTGTCCGGAGAATCTTGTTCCTAGAGAAAAGCAAGATAGGTTATTTGATGATCAAGTATTCGTGATATAAAGGATAGGAATCAAATGACTTACTTGTTTCAGAGCTATTTCTCGCCTCTGACTAGTTGAGGCTGATGGTACCACAGGTTGATCGGCTGGAGTTGCCGATGGAACAATGTCAGCTGAAAAGAATATAATAACAATCGTTATAAATTGAAAAAATAGGTCCATCGATAATGATTTTTATGGGCAGTGCTTTACTTTAAGGGGGTGCAGTGCTCATCTGGATTGAGGAGACTACCGATGCTATGATTGAGCCCACTGGATCGGCAGTCTGCTGACGCACATCGGCTGATGTCTCTTCTGGCTGAGGTGCTTCTTGCGGCTGAGGTGGAGATGGTGCTTGCTGTGTTTGAACTTCTGGTGAAGAAGGGGACGATTCCACATGAATCGGTGACCCTGGAGGAGGGGGAGGAGGGGCTGCTGTCTTCTGGCGCTTCGCTTGTGACTTGGTACTCTTGGGGCCTTTTCTCTTAACTTGGCTGGACTGGGGGGCATCGACACTTGTCCTGGTCCTTGCCGATTTGCCAGTTTGCTGATATAACAACAAAAGTTACATAAGCACAATTGTGACAGAGTATTGATGGAATTTTGATTGAGACAGTAAAGGTTACCGATGAGGTTCCCATAGCAGCCGATGTATCCCGAAAAGGTCATGTGAGTATAGAATGGAATCGGTGTAAATTGAAGAAATCAGGGATTTACCTTGAAAGCTTGTGCCAGAGTAGTAGCAGCCACAGATGGGGATGTCTTTGCTCGTCTGGTGGTGATCTTCTTGAAACGCACGTTCCTATGCATCAGAGCTGCCAGGGTTGGTGCATTGTTACCGATAAGAGAGATCGGGCCTGATGGGAGGAGTTTGATCGGCTTTTCGCTCCTGCTGACTATCGGTGGTGTATCATCAACCTGTTTAAAAAGAGAAAAAGTGAGTTCCTGATAGGAATAAAAGTAATAAAAGGATTGGAGCATCGGTTAAAAACTTACAGTGTTCTCGAGGATTTTGTACTTGGGGTCGATCATACCGCGGTATGTGAGGGCCGATCTGCAGAACAGGTGATCTTTCCATTCCTCCCACCACGTTTTGTATGCCTGGGTAATGAAGAGAGCTGGGATCCAAGCCGATAGATCAACGTCTGTATCGGCATTTGGTGGAAGTTTAGCTATTCTGATCCACTCAAGACCGCTCGTTATGGTCTCCCTTGGTTTCACCACATCGGCGTAGCAAAGTGCAATCAGCAGTTGTCCAAAGGCTAGTTGGCGAGCTAAGGCCGATGGGTGTTGGGTATTCTTAACATCATTACCAAAAGTAGACTTAGTTTTCTAATTCTAGTAACGGTGCCAAAAATGCCAAACCTATCCCTCATACCACTTAAGCCAAGTTGTCATCCCTAGCATGACATGAGAGACGCGATACTGAAATATGCAATTGTTCTTCTAAATAAATAATGAATGAGATCTGCAAGCGCACAGATTAATACCAATGTAGCATTTTAACCGGGAAGTATTCCAGGTATCGTTATTTATATTTTTACCACTGGGAAGGGATTAGTAACCATCAATGTTGATTATAGAATGGAATATGAGATTGACTATCTATCATTGCATGTATAATTGAGAACATTAATTCTTTCATACAGGAATAAGTGTCACATAAAAGATATATAAAGTAATGAATAGTGACAAAGATAATTAATCTGATCAGCATAACTTAGCCACATAATAAATATGATAAGCACCTCAATTAGATATTCTAGAAAGTCATTAGCATGGTATTAGAACGAACTACAAGAATATTTCCTAAGTTATTCTCAACTATATAGTCTAGCATTATCATAGTTAGTGCAAGTAAAGTTAGCAATCATTGTGAGACAAGACTACGCCCATGCATAGTGATATTAGCAAGGTAAATGAAAAACATAGCAATCACTCCCCTGTAATAATGTTGCTCTGCCAGCCCAATACACGAGAGGGGGACTATATAAGAATCAATGAAGCTGTCACTATCACGAACCACCCCACGATCTGGCATATTGGGTACAATCGCAGATAAATACGGTATAAGCACCACGCCTACACAATATCTATCATTTACCTATGGATCCGATGGATAAACGCTATACGATCCTAAGCATGTATATAGATCCAATCTAACTAAGCCAAGTACATAACTATGATAAACTAAGAACAATATAATCTTGAATATAAGCAAGTAGAGCAAAGTCATAAGCAATATATTGAAGTAGAACAAAGTCATATTCATAATATTGAAGAACAAAGATAATTAGAAAGTAATTAGAAGCATAATTAGAGAATTACCAAAAATCCTCCTGACAGATCCGGAAACCAATCGAAGATTGACTCCTTCTAGTTCTAATCTTATGTAGCTATGCTAATCTAGATATCTAATTGATGTGGTGGCTCTAATCTTGATCAGAGGCTTCTTCTCCCTTGAGGAACAATGAATTAGGGTTGAGAGGCTCTCTCTCCTCCAGGGGCCAGGGGGTCTGGTTTTATAGTCCCTTCAAGTGAATATGGGCCGTTGGATCAAACCGACATTGATTGAACGGTTATCCTTGATCCTTTAGGTCGGTGGAGATTGATCCCGAAAGAGTGTCCTGATTGGACTCCAACAGGGGGCGGGCGCCCAGTGCCTGGCCCCGTTCGGCCTCCGCTTCCTTCCCGTGGCTTCTGGAGTCTTCTAGATGTAAGATAATTGCGCGGCACGTTAATATCTCTATGTAATCCCGACGTGTGGGCCTTTCTTCCTTATTTCCTGATAACCCCCTGCAGAAATAGACAAACACCAAAACTCGTGGAAATCTGTCAGATAAAACCCTAAGTCTAGATGTTGATTTCATTTGGATCCTTTTCTTTGTTTATTTGTTAATTAAATTTGATACTTAGGGACCGTCAACAAACTCCCCCAAGCTTACCTCTTGCTCATCCCTGAGCAAGGATAATCTCAGTGATGGATTAGAAGTTGTTGTAATGCCTTTAAAAATTGACGGTACACACGCTTTTAAATGAAGTCTCATCTATGAGTTAGAGTAAACTGTCAAGACCTAAAACTTACTTACTCTACCTTTCACCATGGGACTTGTAACCGTCACTTCTGTCTTGAGTAGTTAAAAGATAGAACGGTCTAATAGAGTGCCATGTCTCTTATTCTTGATCAGCTATAGCTCTGAAGTTTTTGCAGATTTTCAAATAAAACTCAGAGATTCCTTGTATGACTCTCTCAGATCTCTCTTTTGTGGTATTTCTGGATCCTTACCAAGGCAGTGATGGTATATGCCTTCTCTCAAAATATGTAGTATTTGTGGTATAGTGACATTGCCTTCTCTCTCATCCTACTCGAATAAGGCTTTTGATATCTGGAGCTCATAGGTGGGAGATAAAGTATACATACTTACAAGACATTTATTGTATAGTCAAACCATGGATCCAAAGAAACAAATCAATAAGTCAAATCAAGATGTGCATGTGTGGCGAATGAATGGTGTATGGTGATGATGATGATAACAATGGTGAAAGTCTAATTCTACTTTTGCTCTTTTGAGAGGATACATACCTTCCTTGCTTTTTGAAATTTTGTGAGGAGAATGAGATGCTCTTCTTTTTTTTCTTTTTCTTTCCTCTCAGGTGGGTATCTTGTACCCCTAATTCTACTGTCGGACACTTATCCATTTTTACCTCTCGTCTCACCCTTTTTTTTCTTTCGAGGTTCCGGGCACTTGCCCCTTTTTATTTCCTCGTTTTTTCTCTCTTTGTTTTTTTAGAGCACTCATCTCATGAGATAATATAGCAAGTGGTAGTAACCAAGATAACTTGAGCATTTATTTGACAAGGGAAAAATAGAATTGTTTTTGGCTATTCTCTCACGGATTAGGAGTAGAATATTTTTGTGTGGTTCTGGAGATGGAAATGGGTGGATATATGTGGATGGTACTTCCGGAGTAGAAGCAGCATATGTGAGTGAACGTGAAAGGAAATCTTGATTTAACCACATGACAAGCTCCTAAGGGTCTATACAGCTTGACCACACTCAATGCTCATAAGCAGTAAAAAGTAAATGTGTGGCTCAAAGTCTAGCAAGCATGTATATATGGCTGTGGTTGGAATTTAAACTCTCATCATACAGGAACTCATCATGTGTTATTTTAAAGATTTTAAAAGATAAAATTCTCCAGAATTCTAGCATCTCTAGGAACAGATAAACAGCAGCTCAACCTTCCCATATCGTATCCATTAACAACTTAGACTTCAGATCAAGTTTTCTTCCCACAAGTTTAGGTTTAGAGGAAGCTTTAAATTATAACAGTTATGTCTAAACTTGAGAGAGAACTTCAAATTTAAATAATTAGGCTGAGCAACAATTCATCATATCCATGCTAGAGTTTTATTATTTAGATTCAGATTAGCATAGCCACATTATTTATTTATTAAACACACTAAATATAAGCACAAAAATCTTTATTTGGTTTTCCATAGTTATGTATATTTATATTTTAATATAGTATAAGTATAAAGATAGATAAAAATACTTATCGGGATAAATGGGGGTGCTCTCCCCCAAGCTGAATTTTGACGTAATTTCTCTTGATGTAGCTAGCAGGTGGCAGAGGTGTATTTGAAAGTCAGCAGTATTCTGACAGCGATTAGAATGTCCTCCGTCTGCTAGTCTTCCTGATTCTTGATTTCTGTGGAGCTCAAATAGACAACAAAGCTTTGTGGAACTGATTAGGTGTTATCATAAATATCTAGCCTTTATCATGTTGAGTCTCCTCAATATTACTCTCTATTTTTATATTTTCGTTTTATAAAGCAAAAAAGAAATATTTATTTTATTTTTATGCCACCACAGTGAATGTACTTATGGGTTTCATGCCACTCATATACTCACATGGGGCTTACTGTTTTTAATATATTTTTTTAGGATAGTATGAACATAATTCACTAAGTAAACTATTTCAAAATAATTGAAAGCGAAAAGGATAACTACCAAGTTTACCTCTTGGCAAGGCGTTCGGTGTTTTTATGTCCTCTGAACGGTACTCTCCGTTTTCTTCAATTGTCCTGGGATTCGTTGGGTGGCGGAGTCGGTACTTCCGGCGGTGCCTCCTCTTCGTGTATGGTTATCTTCTCTCTCCACACCTGACTCGGTGCTATGGTCTCCTCAGGATAATTCTGTTTAAACTGTATGCTTCTAACCTTACTACTTCTTCTTCATAGTCTGCCCATCCGTCCTTGATGATTTCCCTCTTCTGGTTGCGGTTGCGTCGTTTTCTTCTTGTCCTGACCTGCTTAGAGTCTTCAACGATATAGTTAGGGTCAGTAAAATAGCGGTGTACCTTCTCTGAGAGGAAGTGCATATAGACTTCTCCAGTTCCAATGTAGATGATTGCTTTAACGGTGCTGAGGAACGGTCTTCCAAGGATGATGGGTGGATCGTATTCGTCTTCTCCCATGTCAATAACTTGAAAGTCTGTGTAGACAAAATGATCGTCTATTTTGACTAGGACATCAGTTACTATTCCTCTAACTTCTCGAAATGTCTGATCTGCCATCTGGAGCTGAATGTATGTTGGTTTTAAGGGCATGGTTCCGAACAAGAGCCGATAGGTGACTGCGGCTATTATGTTGACGCCCGATCCGGTGTCACAAGTTGTCTTGTAGAAGTTGTATCCATTTATGGAGCAATAGATGCTTGGCATTCCTGGGTCATCCTTCTTGGTCAAAAATGGTGACTTAAGTTGATGACCTTGGCCTCCATGAACTGTAGTGACCATCTTAGCTGACTCGGTCCATACTTGCTTGTTCCTGTTCCTCCTGTTGGTCCTCTTCCTTGATTCACGTCTGGATTGATCTGGGATTTGTGTAGTCTTGTTCTTGAAGGAAAATGTCTCCTTCCTCCCTTTTATGTAGAAACTGATCTTGGTAGCATTAGCGTAGATGACAGCTCCCAAGGTGTTCAAGAATGGCCTCCCTAAGATGATGGGGGCTCTCTCATCATTACCGGTCTCTATCACCACGAAGTCTGCTAGGGCATACAAGGTACCAACTCAGACACAGAGGTTCTTCAATATTCCCTTTGGAAAACTTAACGCCTGATCTGCAAACTGCAAACACATGGTTGTCTCTAGTAAAGGATATGTAAAGAACTTTTCATAGAGTACCCTGGGTATAATGTTGACGCTGGAGCCAAAGTCACAGAGTGCTTCTGGGACGTCCACCATGCCGATGGAAATTGGGATGACGGGGCATCTTGGATCGCCTCTCTTGACCGGCAGAAGGTCAGTAGTGAATTCAGTGACGGGGTTACTCCAGTTATTACCTGCATCAAACATGTCTACAAGATTTGTAGATTCTAATCCTTCCGGTTGTGATGGTATACCGGGGTTAGTAGTAGGAATAGAAGCAGCTATTTGATTTAACTGAGATTCAATCATTTTATTAAAGCTAATTTCATTCTTGATGGCAGTAGGGAAATTATCCATTCTATTATTTATATTTTCGAGCATTTTATCATTAGATGCTAATTTCTCAGATAGGTTATCCATTAGCTTTCCTTGATTAGACACTAACTCTCTCAGAGGTGGAAAATTATTATTATTGTTGTAAGAATTGCTACCTTGATAATTACCTGAGTACTTAGGCCTCTGTTGATTCCAACCTTGATTTTGTTGAGGACGGTTGTAGTAGTAGTTGTTGTTATTGTTGATGTAGTTCACATCCTCAAGCATCTCACGGCAGTGATTGCCTGAGTGTCCAGTATCTCCACACTCCTCACAAGTCATGTGAGAGTCGTAGATGTACATAACTTCTTTCTTATCTCCAGCTTTATCATCGAGCTTCTTCATGAGCAGGTCTAGCTTTGCAGACAGCATGTCTACCTCCTTGAGCTAATGCATACCTCCACCTTTCTTGCATGTCTGGGTCCTCTCTTCATTCTAGCTTTGGTTGGACGCCATCTTCTCCACAAGGGCTGTGGCTTGTGGTATGGTGAGTGATAGGAATGCTCCTCCAACTGCAGCATCCATGGTCTCTCGGGCACTATTGCCGAGCCCATGATAAAACGTCTGCATCAGTAGCCAACTCTCCATTCCATGATGGGGACATTCTAGGATGTAGTCTTGGAAGCGCTCCCATGCTTCTGGAACAGATTCATCATGTTGTTGCTGAAAACTTGTAATTTTCCCACGGAGAGCATTGGTCTTGCCCATGGGAAAGAACTTAGCCAGAAAATTTGTTGAGCAGAGTGCCCACGTAGTATTCTTCTCCTTTGTAGCATAGAACCACTGCTTCGCTCTCCCCAACAGTGAGAATGGGAAGAGGCGAAGTAGTATAGCATCTCTGGGGACTCCTGATATGGTGAATGTGTTGCAAATCTCCAGGAAGTGTTGGAGATGAGCACTAGCATCTTCGTGTGCCTTCCCACAGAACTGGTTGGATTGCACCATGTTAATAAGTCCAGGCTTCAGCTCAAAGTTGCCATCGATCTCTGCACTAGGTCCAGTGCGGATGTTGTCCGTAGTGGGAGCTGAGTACTCACAGATTGATTTGTTCGCCATGACTTTGAATTCTGAAGACAGGTTCCGGTGATCTTCTTGATTGGATGAAGCTTCTTGCCGAAGTGTTGATGATCTCTTCTTGAGCTTGGCTCTTGTTTTTCTGAATAACGCTTCGGGATTGTCAACAAAATTTCCTAGAAGATGTCTTCTATTCATACATTCCCCTGCACAAGATAAAAATAGAAAAATATCAGGGTAAAACTGTATGAGAGAATAGATAAGCTCGATCACATTAGTGATGCGAATGATAACTCAAAAATCTATATCCATTCCTGATTAGTAATCAACCTTCCCCGGCAACGGCGCCAAAATTGCTTGTTGGGTATTCTTAACATCATTAAAAAAGTAGACTTAGTTTTCTAATTCTAGTAACGGTGCCAAAAATGCCGAACCTATCCCTCATACCACTTAAGCCAAGTTGTCATCCCCAGCATGACAGGAGAGACGTGGTATTGAAATATGCAATTGCTCTTCTAAATAAATAATGAATGGGATCTGCAAGCGCACAGATTAATACCGATGTAGCATTTTAACCGAGAAGTATTCCAGGTATCGTTATTTATATTTTTACCACTGGGAAGGGATTAGTAACCATCAATGTTGATTATAGAATGGAATATGAGATTGAGTATCTATCATTGCATGTATAATTGAGAACATTAATTCTTTCATACAGGAATAAGTGTCACATAAAAGATATAGGAAGTAATGAATAGTGACAAAGATGATTAATCTAATCAGCATAACTTAGCCACATAATAAATATGATAAGCACCTCAATTAGATATTCTAGAAAGTCATTAGCATGGTATTAGAACGAACTACAAGAATATTTCCTAAGTTATTCTCAACTATATAGTCTAGCATTATCATAGTTAGTGTAAGTATACTTAGCAATCATTCTGAGACAAGACTACGCCCATGCATAGTGATATTAGCAAAGTAAATGAGAAACATAGCAATCACTCCCCTGTAATAATGTTGCTCTGCCAGCCCAATACACGAGAGGGGGACTATATAAGAATCAATGAAGCTATCACTATCACGAACTACCCCGCGATCTGGCATATTGGGTACAATCGCAGATAAATACGGTATAAGCACCACGCCTACACAATATCTATCATTTACCCATGGATCCGATGGATAAACGCTATACGATCCTAAACATGTATATAGATCCAATCTAACTAAGCCAAGTATATAACTATGATAAACTAAGAACAATATAATCTTGAATATAAAGAAGTAGAGCAAAGTCATAAGCAATATATTGAAGTAGAACAAAGTCATATTCATAATATTGAAGAACAAAGATGATTAGAAAAACAATTAGAAGTACAATTAGAGAATTACCAAGAATCCTCTTGACAGATCCGGAAACCAATCGAAGATTGACTCCTTCTAGTTCTAATCCTATGTAGCTATGCTAATCTAGATGTCTAATTTATGTGGTGGCTCTAATCTTGATCAGAGGCTTCTTCTCCCTTGAGGAATAATGAATTAGGGTTGAGAGGCTCTCTCCTCCAGGGGCCAGGGGGTCTGGTTTTATAGTCCCTTCAAGTGAATATGGGCCGTTGGATCAAACCGACATTGATTGAACGGTTATCCTTGATCCTTTAGGTCGGTGGAGATTGATCCCGAAAGAGTGTCCTGATTGGACTCCAACAGGGGGCGGGCGCCCAGTGCCTGGCCTCCGCTTCCTTCCCGTGGCTTCTGGAGTCTTCTAGATGTAAGATAATTGCACGGCACGTTAATATCTCTATGTAATCCCGACGTGTGGGCCTTTCTTCCTTATTTCCTGATAACCCCCTGCAGAAATAGACAAACACCAAAACTTGTGGAATTCTGTCAGATAAAACCCTAAGTCTAGATGTTGATTTCATTTGGATCCTTTTCTTTGTTTATTTGTTAATTAAATTTGATACTTAAGGACCGTCAAAAATGGGTTGTAGAACTCATAGATCAGATTGGTGGCTTTCCCGCTACCAAAGAAGTTCACTGGTATGGCTCTCGGAGTGATAATTGCCATCATCAGATCATGGTCCTTATTGAGAGCATCATCAAAGGGGTGGAAAGTGAGCGGGAATCTGGTTTCTAGATCCTCATAAGGCATCCATGCCCGCTGGTCTTTAGCCATACCCTAATAAAGAGTCTAAAAGAATCGGCTGACCTGGTCCTCTTTGCCACCAGCACTAGGTAAAACTATGGCAGCTTCACCATAGTTCAGAGGGGAGCGAGTTGCCGATTCTTCCTCTTCCAACTCATGATCTTTGGCTATGTCTCTTGGGAAGCGCTGTGCAAAGAGGTTGAACCCGAGGCGCTTATGCATATGGACAGTGAGCCACGTATTGATGAACCACCAAGGTCCCCCTAAGTTGCCGATAGGTTGGCCTAGCAGGAGTTTCTTAGTTACTTGGTGGAGGAGGTGATAGACAGAATTGAGCAGGTATCGGCCAAGAGGAAATCGGCCACCATTGGCCAGTCTCTCTGCAGCCGATAGATAGACACAAGTTGGTCCTGCCGATCGGCCACAGAATACAAACTTATCCAGCCACATGTTCAGAAAAATGGCCTGTTCTCTTTCCCCAACAGGTCCTATTTTTTGGTACTTCTGAATGTACCCTGACCAATCGCCGATACTGCGAGTCTCTACCTTAGAACTGGGCTTATTATCAAACAGATGACTATTATCGGCAGTTGATATGTCTAAGCCGGTAAGCATGAGTACATCGGCAAGAGTAGGTGAAGCAGGGTCGTGGCCGAATACAAAAGCGTTGAGTGTGTCTGACCAAAAGTATGAGGCAGCTATCACCAGTGACTCGTTCCTCTCCATATCGGCAATAGATAGCCTGATACATTGGTCAAATTTCCGCTCACCCCATTGGACTTCATTTGAATGGCTGATTCTCAGGAACCAGTCTTTCCATCCCTTGGTAGGACTGGGCCAGGAATGGAAAGCATCTTTCCACAGATCTAAGGAGAAGTTCTCAGCTCTAAAGGGGATCCTATTTGTCTCTGCATTTATCAGATCGGTAGGATCTGGGTTTCTGTTGACGGTCCTTAAGTATCAAATTTAATTATCAAATAAACAAAGAAAAGAATCTAAATGAAATCAACATCTATACTTAGGGTTTTATCTGACAGAATTCCATGAGTTTTGGTGTTTGTCTATTTTTGCAGGGGGTTATCAGGAAATATGGAAGAAAGGCCCACACGTCGGGATTACATAGAGATATTAACGTTCCGCACAATTATCTTACATCTAGAAGACTCCAGAAGCCATGGGAAGGAAGCGGAGGCCGAACGGGGCTAGAGGCAGGGCGCCCGCCCTCTTGCCCTGGGCGCCCGCCCTGACTTGGAGCCCAATCAGGACTCTTTCTCTCGGGAGATCTCCACCGACCTAAAGGATCAAGAATAACCGTTCAATCAATGTCGGTTTGATCCGACGGCCTAGGTTCACTTGAGGGGACTATATAACCAGACCCCCTGGCCCCTGGAGGAGGCACCCCTTGATCATTATTCATTATTCATAGACAGAGCAAAAGCTAGGGTTTAGAGATGAGAGCTCTCCTCTCTTCTCTAAACTAGAGTAGAACTAGATAGTAGCAAGATGGAGAGCGAAGGAGGATTAGAGGAGAGGCCGGCCTGTCGGTTCTTCCTCCGGTTGTACTTCGTCATGATCAAGCTCTAATCAAGCTTGCTCATGGGATGACTCTGGTAATCTACTTCTAATTCATTATGCAATTACTAATCATGTATGTTCTGGTTCACAACTCTTTTGAGTATTCTAATCTATAGGACGCTATAGGTGAGAGTTGTAGTATAGGTGTAAGCGAGGTGCTTAGATCTAGATTACTTGTGGATATCCCCTGTCTAGCTGGATCGTGTGGTAGGCCGCGTAGGTGACAGTTACGTTGGTCCTCTGTAGTCCACCTCTCGTTAGCAGGACGGGTAGGGTTTATTGGCCTAAGGATAAGCATCCTTTATGGTGTACTCTTATCACGTGGTTCGTCCCAGACATAGACATACCCCTTTGTAGTAGAGAAACCATAGTTATCCTCTCTATTCTGCTACCATCGCCCATATACTAGAATTGCTCTATTCTCTGTTCCCATATTATCACTCACTGTTATCTTACCTTTAATATTGTTCTTATTAGATTCTACCATCTTTCCTATTTACACCTATTTACTTATCTTGGTTAAGTTAGAGCGTAGATTAGTTCTCCCATTTCCCTGTGGATACGATAAAACCTTTAACCGGGTAAAAGCTATAACGGTATCCGTGCGCTTGCGGATTATCTGTGTGCGTATAAATACCATAGTACACTCTAGTGCCATGCTGGGGATGACAACCTAGTATTCAAGTGGTGTTAGCAAGTGTCAACAAGCATTTTTGGCGCTGTTGCCGGGGAAACGGTTGCTGAGTTGACTACGAACTAGCTTAATCATTTTCTAAAAAAAAATAAAAAAAATATTTTCCTTTTATCCTTTGCCTCATCTCTACTAATCTTTCTTTTTATCTAATCCTTGATGTCTGGTCTATCATGAATTTAAACATGTCTATCTATGAATTTCATAGACCTACGGGCACACATCTCGAACCACCAAAATCTTCAAAGCCTATCATAGCATCTAGTTTTGAGATAGACCCCGAATACATAGAATTTGTTCAAAAACAACCTTTCTCAGGAGAAGGTGAGGAAAACCCATACACACACCTAAGAGAGTTTTATCGAGTCTGTGACCTCCTTCGCATAGAAGGAATGTCCGATGAGACCCTCAAATGGAAGCTCTTTCCGTTCTCTTTAACGGGAAAAGCTAGACATTGATACAAACTCAAAGTAGGGAGTGTTCATGGAGATTGGAAGGAGTTATGTAGTAGTTTTCTTTCTAAATATTTTCCAATCTCCAAAGTGGCGGAACTTCAGCGTGAGATTATTTCTTTTAGACAACTGGAAGAAGAATCTCTTAGGAAATCATGGGACCGCTTTATTAACCTTACTCTCACTGGCCCAAAGCTTTCTATTCCAGAAGAAGTTCTTCTAATTCACTTTTTTTGAGGGCCTTAGTAGGGAAAATAAGCAAACCTTGAATACAGCCTCTAGAGGATCCTTCTATCACCTACCTGCTAGTGAAGCTTGGAATTTGATTGATTTATTAAGTGGAAAGTCTCCTAGCTTTTATATCCCTGAGAAAGAGACAGAACCAGTTCCTAGACAAGAAGAAGAAGTTTTGATAGCCAGATCACAACCACTTCAATTCCAAACTTTAGCTATCGATCCTAAACCATCAATACCCCAAAATTATCCAAGGGAGGAAGGAATTCCGACCTTAAATCTTTCCGATGCTGATGGTTTAGACTTCTGGTTCCATAAGAGACCTTCAAGCAGGGATAATTCAAATCCTCGCAATAATGGTTCTCTTAGAGAATGTCCTGGTTCCTTTTATGAAGAAGTCGAGGATGACATATCAAGTGAAGGAGAGCTAAGCCATTCTATCACCTCCCCTTTCCTGATCACAAGTTCTAAATGGCTAGAATGTGTAGAATGGATGCATAAGGAAGAAGCCTTAATGAATTCTGACTTTGGTTCAATTTCAAATGGTGAGTTCTTGACTCCCTTTGAAGATGGGATTCATCCAACTATATAAGAGGACATAAGTGAGACCAATCCAAGAGAAACTCTGAACATTCAGATTGGAGACGAAGATAACATTAATGAGCATGGAATTTATTTCATAGCCACTTTGTTTACTCCATGCTCATATGCAACATCTTCCCAATCTATTAGTCTCTCCAACATCACCACAATTGAGATCTCCAACCCCCTCTTTCTTTCTATTTATAAAAACTTTAAAAGGGCGGTTGTCGATGCATATGTCTATAATAAATATTGCAGATCTCGTTGAGTTGATTTTGATTTAGGTCAGCGTTGGAAGGGAAACCACTTCGCCGACATAAATTGATGGTTTCCCAAGGACAAGCTTGGTGTCCTAAAATAAGCACTGATCAGATCGTAACATGAGTTTTTAATTATTTACAACATTACCTTGTGTATTGAGCATATAAGGATAATTGTAAAAATATTCCTTCGGGTATTCTTGTCACTAACCTTTCCAGGATTGGAACAAGAAGATCAGATGAATGACAAGCAAGTACAAGGTATGTCCAACCAATCATCATGCAACACTAAATTAAATTCATCCAAACTTGAATTCTGCAAAATTCAAGCTTGGGGGAGTACTTTACATAAAAACATCCTTTGCCATGTTGCTATGTTGGTTGTCCCTACCTTTAAGACATGCTCAATTTGTTAAATACTAATCACACTACTTCATCTCCACTTGAGTAGATCTCTATAAATGCTGTCATGTTACCTTTGTCTATTTACTAGTAAGTGTTAGTTTGGAAGTACTGCACATACTTCTATTGGCTTTTAAATTAAGCATGGTGCTTAGGTTAAACAGCCTTCCTTAATTTGATTAGACATGGAGTCTAGTTCGGTTATTGAACTAAAAACTGCTTGTGTAGACATTGGTATATTTTTGTCGGACTAACCCCTGCAGATAAAAAAACTTTCAATATCGATTTGCGAAGTCCTGAGATAAACTCACATCAAAGACGAAGAGAGTGACACATGAAGTTTAATAATTTGCACAAGAAGGACATAGCTCATTCATCATAGAGAGATGATCCATGGAGGGTGCCACAAACACGATGCACAACCGCTAAGAAAGGAAAGCTTCCACAAGGTGATACTGTACCATCACTCTTCAAGCAAGGTAACATCTTAAGGTACTTGACTATCACTTTTATAAGCTTCTCCTTGGTTCTAGCGTTCATATAAATAAAAGAGACAAACATGTATGATTTACAACTCTAGATTAACCAACCTAACTGATTCAACATGTTTAGTCCTTTAATCCTTGTTCTTAGTACTACGTCCATGATCCCACACTCCTAATCATATGAGCTAAAATGTTACACATTCAATCATTGAGAGATATAAAGAAAAAGACATATACATAGATAGATTGTCTTTCTATAAGGTTGAGCGATCTGATCTGACAAATGTTATAAGTGCTACACTCATGAACTTTTCATCCATCAACTTTGTCTTGCTCACTATGCTTAGGGTTAGAGAAGAACAAATACACTTTAGGTTCTGTTGGTGTTTTCCACCAACAGGACCCATGCACTTGATCTCTGCCTTGTCTCTATGAGCAGGCACACTTCGAGCAAAACACGGAGGAGTTTCATAACTCTCAGACTCTACCAAGTGAAGGACCTGGATCTACGAGCACAAACACACTGAGCAGGTTACTGACAACGCTGCACTTCGAACTGCTGGGCAAACGAAGAACATGGGTGACACCGTATCAAGAGGTGCAGACGTCAAGGTCCACACCTAAATCAAATGACGCACCTGAAGAATGAAACAGTGAGAAGTCTTGTTCAGAAGACTTAAAACATTGAATCCTCGCCGAAAGGTAAAATCAGTAGTTATCCATATTTATCCTTTCTGCATTCCCTTTTCCCTTTAATTATATCACTTTCCTTAAATGGCTTGTTAGTTAATCATGCTATCTTAAAAAGAAAATAAAAATGTTAAAAAATACTAAGCCCCATGTGAGTATACGAGTGGCATAAAACCCATAAGTACCTTCACTGCGGTGGCATAAAACTAAAATAAATATTTCTTTTCTGTTTTATAAAATAAAAATATAAAAACAGGGAGTAATATTTATTGAGGAAGCTCAACATGATGAAGGCTAGATATTTATGCTAACACTTAATTAGTTCCACAAGCTTTGTTGTCTATTTGAGCTCCACAGAATTTAAGAACCAAGAAGACTAGCAGACGGAGGACATTCTAATCGCTGTCAGAATGCTGCTGACTTTCAAATACACCTCTGCCACCTGCTAGCTACATCAAGAGAAATTACGTCAAAATTCAGCTTGGGGGAGAGCACCCCCATTTATCTCGCTAAGTATTTTTACCTATCTTTATACTTATATTATATTAGAATATTAAAATACATAAACTATGAAAAATCAAATAAAGATTTTGTGCTTATATATATATCTTTTGCTTAGTGTGTTTAATAAATAAATAAATAAAGTGGCTATGCTAATCTGAATCTTAATAATAAAACTCTAGCATGGATATGATGAATAGTTGCTCTGCCTAATTTGCAAATTTGAAGTTCTCTCTCAAGTTTAGACATAACTGTTATAATTTAAAGCTTGCTCTAGATCTAAACTTGTGGCATGAAAACTTGATCTGAAATCTAAGTTGTTAACGGATATGATATGGGAAGGTTGAGCTGCTGTTTATCTGTTCCCAGAGATGCTAGAATTCTGGAGAATTTTATCTTTGAAAAATCTTTAAAATATTGCATGATGAGTTCCTGTATGATGAGAGTTTAAATTCCTACCACAGCCATATATACATGCTTGCTAGACTTTGAGCCACACATTTATTATTTACTGCTTATGAGCATTGAGTGTGGTCAAGCTGTGTAGACTCTTAGGAGCTTGTCATGTGGTTAAATCAAGATTCACTTGCACGGTCACTCATATATGCTACTTCTACTCCGGAAATACCATCCACATATATCCATCTCCAGAACCACCCAAAAATATTCTACTCCTAATCCGGGAGAGAATAGCCAAAAATATTTCTGTTTTCCCTTGTGAAATAAATGCTCAAGTTATCTTGCTACTACCACTTGCTATATTATCTCAAGAGATGAGTGCTCTGAAAAGAAAAAAAAAAGAAAAGAGAAGAAAATAAAATAAAAATAATAATAAACGAGGAAATAAAAAGGGGCAAGTGCCCGAAACCTCGAAGAAAAGAAAAAGTGAGACGAGAGGTAAAAATGGATAAGTGTCTGACAGTAGAATTAGGGGTACAAGATACCCACCTGAGAGAAAAGAAAAAAAAAGAAAATATAGAGCATCTCATTCCCTTCAAAAAGCTTCAAAGTGCAAGAAAGGTATGTATCCCCTCAAAAAGAGCAAAAGTAGAATTAGACTTTCACCATTGTTATCACCATCATCACCATACACCATTCATTCACCACACATGCACATCTTGATTTGGCTTATTGATTTGTTTCTTTGGATCCATGGTTTGACTGTACAATAAATGTCTTGTAAGTATGTATACTTTATCTTCCACCTATGAGCTCTAGATATTAAAGCCTTATTAGAGTAGGGTGAGAGAGAAGGCAATGTCACTATGCCTTATACCACAAATACCACATATCTTGAGAGAAGGCATATACCATCACTGCCTTGGTAAGGATCCAGAAATACCACAAAAGAGAGATTTAGAGAGTCATACAAGGAATCTCTGAGTTTTATTTGAAAATCTGCAAAAACTCCAGAGCTATAGCTGATCAAGAATAAGAGACATGGCACTTGGCTAGACTGTTCTATCTGTTAACTACTCAAGACAGAAGTGACGGTTACAAGTCCCATGGTCAAAGGTAAAGTAAGTAAGTTTTAGTTCTTGACAGTTTACTCTAACTTGGAGATGAGATCTTATTTAAAAGCATGTGTACCGTCAAAATTTTAAGATATTGCAACAACTTCTGATCCATTGCTGAGTCTATCCTTGCTCAGGGACGAGCAAGAGGTAAGCTTGGGGGAGTTTGTTGACGGTCCTTAAGTATCAAATTTAATTATCAAATAAACAAAGAAAAGGATCTAAATGAAATCAACATCTAGACTTAGGGTTTTATCTGACAGAATTCCATGAGTTTTGGTCTTTGTCTATTTCTGCAGGCGGTTATCAGGAAATATGGAAGAAAGGACCACACGTCGGGATTACATAGAGATATTAACGTGCCACGCAATTATCTTACATCTAGAAGACTCCTGAAGCCACGGGAAGGAAGCGGAGGCCGAACGGGGCCAGAGGCAGGGCGCCCGCCCTGACTTGGAGCCCAATCAGGACTCTTTCTCTCGGGAGATCTCCACCGACCTAAAGGATCAAGAATAACCGTTCAATCAATGTCGGTTTGATCCGACGGCCTAGGTTCACTTGAGGGGACTATATAACCAGACCCCCTGGCCCTTGGAGGAGGCACCCCTTGATCATTATTCATTATTCATAGACAGAGCAAAAGCTAGGGTTTAGAGATGAGAGCTCTCCTCTCTTCTCTAAACTAGAGTAGATCTAGATAGTAGCAAGATGGCGAGTGAAGGAGGATTAGAGGAGAGGCTGGCCTGTCGGTTCTTCCTCCGGTTGTACTTTGTCATGATCAAGATCTAATCAAGCTTGCTCATGGGATGACTCTGGTAATCTACTTCTAATTCATTATGCAATTACTAATCATGTTGTTGATATTTGGGAACGCAATAAGGAATTGATCCGCAAGCGCACGGATATCGGTGAGCACTTCACCCGGGAGGTTATCCAGAGTATCGTATTTATTTTTTTACCACTAGGAGAAAGAGTGCATCTGACTAACCGGTCTATTACTACTAACCCTTTAGGCACAAAGAATGTCTTTCGATGTGAGTGATAAATAGAGAAGACTGCAACCGTAGTCTCCTTCTAACCTTGGTAAGGATGATCTACTGTTCTAATGGGGAGGCTAACGGAATCTAGACAACACAAAGGATGTTCGACCCGCACCTATAAACCCTATCCTTCCTGCTAACGAGATGTGATCTGCAAAGGTAACTCGGAATTGTCACGTTCCTCACTACTACCACGGTCCAGCTAGTCAGGGAATATCTATGAGTACCCCAGCCTAAACACCACGTTTACGCCAGGAATGATTACTCTAAACTCTACGCGAAGAGATTAAAGTAAACTCATAAACCATAAGAACAATAAAACAAGAACTTACTAGAATTTAGAAGTCGAAATACTGAAGAATCCTAGGAGCAAGCTTCGGGTTAGGAGAACTTGATCCCGCATGTACAAGCTTGGAGTAGACACCGACAGGCCGGGCTTCCTCCAATCTACACCTCCACTCTATCTCTCTCAATCTAGTAGAAACTAGAAGATCTATTTCTACCGTACATTGGTTGCTAAGCCTAAAAAGAAATATTAATTAGAGAAGAGGTTTTCCTTCGAGGGCACCCCTCAGTCTCTATGATAATTTCTTCATGTCTTCTCCAGGGGCCAGGGGGGTCTCCTTATATAGTCCTCCCCTTCTATGCGTTTTTGGGTCGATAGGCGAGGTGGTACTATGTTTTTCTTGATCCAATAGGTCGGTGGAATATCCCGAGCGAAGAGAGTCCTGATTGGCATCCAGAGGGGGGCGGGCGCCCAGGTCACCAGGGCGGGCGCCCTGGGCCTGGCCCCTTTCGGCCTCCGTCTTCTTCCCGTGGCTTCTGGAGTCTTCTAGATGG
Organism: Sorghum bicolor; assembly: GCF_000003195.3. Lineage (NCBI taxonomy): Eukaryota > Viridiplantae > Streptophyta > Magnoliopsida > Poales > Poaceae > Sorghum > Sorghum bicolor. The sequence continues at coordinate 7,398,412 of NC_012875.2, forward strand.
TAGAAAATTGCGCGGTGCGTTGATATCTCTATGTAATCCCAACATGTGGGCCTTTCTTCCTTATTTCCTGATAACCCCCTGCAAAAATAGATAAACAACAAAACTCGTGGAATTCTGTCAGATCAAACCCTAATTCTAGGTGTTGTTTGCATATTGGTCTTTTCTCTTGTTTATTTGATAATTAAAATTGATACTTAAGAACCGTCAACACATGTATGTTCTGGTTCACAACTCTTTTGAGTATTCTAATCTATAGGACGCTATAGGTGAGAGTTGTAGTATAGGTGTAAGCGAGGTGCTTAGATCTAGATTACTTGTGGATATCCCCTGTCTAGCTGGACCGTGTGGTAGGCCGCGTAGGTGACAGTTACGTTGGTCCTCTGTAGTCCACCTCTCGTTAGCAGGACGGGTAGGGTTTATCAGCCTAAGGATAAGCATCCTTTGTGGTGTACTCTTATCACGTGGTTCGTCCCAGACATAGACATACCCCTTTGAAGTAGAGAAACCATAGTTATCCTCTCTATTCTGCTACCATCGCCCATATACTTGAATTGCTCTATTCTCTATTCCATATTATCACTCACTGTTATCTTACCTTTAATATTGTTCTTATTAGATTCTACCATCTTTCCTATTTACACCTATTTACTTATCTTGGTTAAGTTAGAGCGTAGATTAGTTCTCCCATTTCCCTGTGGATACGATAAAACCTTTAACCGGGTAAAAGCTATAACGGTATCCGTGCGCTTGCGGATTATCTGTGTGCGTATAAATACCATAGTACACTCTAGTGCCATGCTGGGGATGACAACCTAGTATTCAAGTGGTGTTAGCAAGTGTCAACAGTTTCCCAATGGACCGAGACAATGGAAGTGAGGCTGATCGGTAGGGATCGCTATATTATCGGCTAATTCCTAAAGGGTTTAAAGATTGGAAGAAAAAAAAGAGAGAAAAAAGTACTCAGTAAATAGATTTGCAGATGAACAGGAGTACAGTAAAAGTATAAAAGAAGGGGATGGTAGGTTGACCTTAGGAACGAGGAAGTTGATGGCCATCTCTTCCCGGGGAGAAGAAGGAATCGAGGACTTGGAAGATCGATGGAGGAAGTCCTTGTTGGAGTTCTTGAAGTTATCAAGTAATGCCGCCGCCAGAAAGGTGGGTATGAGGCTGTAGAATGACAGGATGGAAGAAGAGTACCAGAGAAGGAAGTATTTATAGGACACCGAGGGAAGGGGCCAATTTGACTTATTTCTTTGCCGCATCCGTGAAATGCGAGGGTGTTCAGGTGGATATGGTAACTGTTCGCACGATAATCAAGGGATTGTGGAGGTGATTTGACGGCAAGCGGTCATGATTATGGAGATATTTTACTGTGCGAGATCTCCTGGTCGGTTCATCGGCAGTCTTGTCTAACGGTAATATTGCCAATGAGCGCATAGTGGGGAGGTTCGGTTCGAGAGGTTGAGAAATTCGAGGAACCTGCAGAAGAATCGGGCTGAGGTTGTTTAGATTTGGCGGCTGATTACCAAATTGGGAGAAGTAATTGCGGAAAGGCGTCATTACTGAGGAGAATTTCGGAGCATTAATGATTTTATACTCCGAAATTGGGGGGCATGTGTTGACACCATTTTCAGACACGTGTCTTTGGATACGCACTTGGAGTTAATAGATCAGCAGATAGGGCGATGGTGACTAGTCGACAGGGGAGTTACCGATGGGGGTTGGTGCCGATGGGAGAACCACAGAATATGACTAAGTCCAGGAAGTAGTAATGGGATCGTGCCGATGACTAGCACTGATGGTTGCCGATGACGGTGAAAGGCGGTCTGCCAATCGGTTGTGGAGGATAGTTTAATGTTTTCCTTAGTTATTAGAGTTCGTTTTGTATACGGATTCCGTTTGTTTTGGAATTCGAGTTCTAGTCGTGTCTGGTTGTAACTCTTTGGATAGGGTATAAATGTAGACCCTAGGGCAATGTAATGAGACATCTATCAATCAATCAAACATAAGTTTTTACTCACATTCTAGCATCTACTTTTCGACGACTTCGTCATATTTTCCTTTTACTACGAGTTCTTAAGAATTCGTCGAGTCAAACTCGGCGTGTTCTCAAGTTTCGCGTGAGCACCTCTTGGCCGTGACATCCGGGCGCATCGCTGTTGTTGGGACCAAAGTGTTCGAGTTACCACCTTTGTCGATTGTAAGGTCAAATCGGCTGGCACGCCTTAACGTTTGAATCGGGTATTAGCCTTTTTGTTTGCAGATCAGCTTCAGTATCAACAATTCCTTACATCGTTATTAGGCCTATATTTATAGTCTGTCCTAAAGAGTTACAACCAGACACAACTAGGATTCTAATTCCAAATCAAACAGGACTCGTACGTAAAACAAACCCTACCAATTATGGAAAATAACAATACATCCATCCTGAGTGATTGGCACACCGCCATTGTATTCCCGACCACTCCTACGTCTTCTTTCACCATTATCGGCATATCATCTTCCATCGGCATCGGCAATCGTCAATATCAACCATCGGCACCGATCAATCACCATTCCTGGACTTAACCATATCTCTCTCTCGCCGCCTTATCATCGGCATCATAGGCCATCGGCAACCCCGTCATTAGCCAGTCATCACTTTTCCATCTGTTGATCCAAGCTTCATTAACTTTCTTAATTTGTGTTAGAATACGGTGTCAACACATGCCCCCCAATTTCAGAGTATAAAATCATTAATGCTCTGAAATTCTCTCCTGATAATGATGCCCTTGTCACAATTATTTCCTTCTGACAACAATTAATTGCCAAATCCAAACAACCTTAATTCGGGTTTCTAGCATGCACCTCAAATTTCTCAACCAACCGAACCAAATTTCCGAAACATCCGCTCATCGGCAACTATTCTATTAGAGTTGACTGGCGATGAACCGACCAAGAGATCTTGCACAGTGAAATATCCCTTAAAATCATGATTACTTGCTGTCAAATCACCTGTACAATCCCTTGATCATCGTACAAACAGTTACCATATCCACCTGAACACCCTCGAATTTTACGGATACGGCAAGGAGATAATGCAAAAATACCCCTGCTCACTTTATCCTATAAATGCCTCCTTCCTCAGCACTCCTTCTCCATCTTGCCATCCTTCATGCCCAAACTCATCTCCCTGGTGGCGGCATTAGTGAAGAGCTCAAGAACTCGTGCGGCAAGAATTTTCCCAAGAATCTCCAAGTCTCCAGCTCTTTCTCCTTCTAGAGAGAAATGGCCTTCAACTTCATCGTGCCTGAGGGTAATCCACCCCCACCTTTTTATTGCAATTCTTTATCCTTCTGCAAATTTACTTACTTTGCTTTCTCTCCCTCTGTTCTTTCAATCTTTAAATATTAGGAGTTGAGCGAGAAAATTGTTATTCCCACCGAACAACCTCACCTCCAATGCCTCGGTCCATTGGGTGACCCAGATCCTACCGATTTGATTAATGCAGAGACCAACAGAATTCCTTTTAGGACTGAAAATTTCTCTTTATATCTGTGGAAGGATACCTTCCGATCCTGGCCAAACCCCACTAAAGGATTGGTTTTTGAGGGTTAGCAAAAACAAATGAAGTATATTGGGGTGAGCGCAAGATAGATCAGTGCATCAGATTGTCCATTGCCAATATGGATAGAAACAAATCACTGCTGATAGCTGCCTCATATTTCTGGTCAGATACTTTTAATGCTTTCATTTTTGGCCATGGCCCAGCTTCCCCCACTCTCGCCGATGTCCTCATGCTCACTAGTTTAGACATTGCAACTGCCGATGATGGCCAGTTGTTCGGCCGTAAAGCCGAACGCAAAGTAGAAACCCGCAACATCGGCGACTGGTCAGGGTATATTCAGAAATATCAAAAAACAGGATCGGTCGCTCAGAGGGAACATTCCACTTTTCTGAACATGTGGCTAGACAAATTCATCTTCTGCGGTCGATCGGTAGGACCAACCTCCGTTTACTTATCGGCAGCAGAAAGGTTAGCCGATGGTGGCCGATTCTCTCTTGGCCGATACCTGTTAGGCTCTGTCTATCATCTTCTTCATCAAGTGACTGAGAAACTCCTGCTAGGTGAACCCATCGGCAATCTAGGAGGCCCTTGGTGGTTCATCAACATATGGCTTAATGTTCATATGCACAAACGCCTTCGGTTTGACTTTTTTGCACAACGATTCCCTCGAGACACTACCGAAGACTATGAACTAGCAAACGATGAATCGACAACTCGCTCACCCCTTAATTATGGTGAAGCTGTCATAGTCCTCCCTAGTACCAGTGGCAATGAAAACCAGGTCGGCCGATTCTTTCAAACTCTGTATGATGGCCTCTCCAAAGATCAGCGAGCATGGATGCCTTATGAAGACCCAGAAACCAGGTTTTCGCTCACCTTCCACCCTTTTGACAATGCTCTCAACAAGGATAATGATCTGATGATGGCAATCATCACTCCGAGAGCGATTCCAGTCTACAGCTTTGGCAGCGGGAAGAACATCAACACCACCTATGTGTTTTACAACCCATCGGCATTGGCTCGCCAACTGGCCTTTGGTCAACTGCCGATCAAACTTTGTTATGCCGATGTGGTAAAACCAAGAGAGACAATAACCAGCGGACTTGAGTGGATTAGGATAGCTCAACTCCAGCCAGATGCCAATACGACAGACATTGATCTATCGGCCTGGATTCCAGCTCTCTTCATTACTCAGTTGTATAAACATTGGTGGGAAGAATGGAAGGAGCATCTATTCAGGGTATCAGCTTATACGTATCGTGGCATGATCGACCCCGATTATGGAGTTCCCGATGACATCGTAAGTCCCCTACCGATACCTCAGTTCCTCTGTCAATTTTAACTTTATCAGCAACTTACTTATTCTTATTTCAATAGGTCAATGACCCAGCGCCGACAATTAGCAGAAGTGGGAGGCCGATTGAACTTCTTCAATCAGGCCCAATTTCTTTGATCGGCCATAATGCGCCGAGTCTATCAGCTCTAATGCACCGCAACCTTCGCTTCAAAAAGACGACCAAGCGGTCGAAGGTGTCTCCATCGGTAGCTGCTGCCACTTTGGCTCAGGCTTTCAAGGTAAATTATTTGACTCTCCTTATTTACAACCATTTCATCTCCTACTTATATTATCCTTTCAGGGTACATTGGCTGCAATAGGAATGTCATCGGTAACTTCTTTAAACTTTTATTCCTTAACAAATTCCATTAGTATCTCTTTCTTATATCTAACTTATGAAATTTTGATGTTCGTAACAGCAGCAGAATGGTGCATCGGCAAAGACCAAGAAGACTCAAACATCAGGTGCCGATGCCCCCCAGCCCAGTCAAGCTCCACCTAAGAGAAAAGGTCCAAAAAGCACCAAGACCCAGCCAAAGCGACAGAGGACCGCACTGTCTTCTCCACCTCGTCCAGCTTCCCTGATCCCAGTAACATCTCCTCCTCCTCCATCATAGCCCCAGACGCAAGAAATACTAGCCGATGTATCTGAATAGACCAGTGACCCGGTTGACCTGGGCACATCATCGGTCGTCCCTCCGGAGCAGGCAATCACTATACTGCCTCAAGGTAAAGCACCGATTGCAAAATTATTACCGATGACTTTATTTATAAACTATAATAACCCCTGGAAATTTTCAGTTGAAGTCATTTCATCGGCATCCCTAGACGATCAAACTATAGTACCAACTGCACCTCCTCGTCACAGACAGGAAATCGCCCTGAAACAAGTATGTTATTCAATTTTCAAGACTTTGCATTATCAACACCTAATCTTGAGTAACTCATCCTCTTCCTTTTCTAGGAGCAAGACTCCCCAGATAGCCTATTCTCCTTTGCTATCGACATCTCTGATGATGAAGGCGAAGAAGCAAGCTCATCTTAGGCAATTGGAATCACATCGGTAGAGATCAAGGCCAAGTTGGAAGACCTACTAGCCCTGTTGCACCAAGACACGGCTCAACTAGTGGACGACTCCGATCCGGCCAAAGTTATATTCAAGACCCTCCGCGGCCAAATTCCAGCCGATGTAGAAGAAATCCTTTTCCAAGCTGCCCACCTAGAAAGTCGTCAACTCCAATATCAGAAGGCCGCCCAGTGCCTTGCCGATAGAGCTGCTTATGCCCAGCTCAAAGAGGAGATGCTGCAAACAAAGCATGCTGTCGATGAGAAATAGAAGAGCATCGGTGTTCTGTAGTCCTCAGGAGATGAGCTGAAACAAAAGATTTCCAATCTATCGCTAAGAAGAGAAGCCCTGTTAGCTGAACTTAAGCAAGTGGAAGAGGCCCTGACTCAAGCTCAGCAAGAAGAAAGCCAACTGCCCGATGCGCTCAAGATTCTTTAGCAAGAGAGAGATGTCCAAGCTCGCAAAGCACTACATTTGAAGAAGTTGAAGTCAGTCGATGGTTCTGACGATCAAGATACTCGAGAAATAGAAGAGGCCAACCAGATCCGTCTATGTGCAATATCGGCAATCTAGGCTTTGCTGAATTTGTGAACTCTTCATCAGCAACTTGTTTAACTCTGTTTTCAAAAACTTCAATCATTTTGGTCCAGTAATAGGATTGTTATCGGCATTAAAACTTCATGCATGGCTCCGGATACACTTAACATTTTGTCCAGCCGATAGACTGTTATCGGCATTAAAACCTTCATGCATCAATCCAGATACTCAGGTATTATTTCTTCAAATATTTTCCATTTAATGCCCTAGGAAATTCAACTCCTTTGAGAGTTTCTAAAATATAAGCATTGCCAGGAGCAGATCGATTTTATCCGATAAGGACCCTCCCAATTAGGGGACCATTTTCCAAATTTTGAGCTTTTAGTCCCAATCGGTAGAATCAGTTTCCACACCAAATCTCCATTGGCAAACTCTTTGGCCTTTACCTTTTTGTCATACCACTTAGCAACTCTATTTTTATTTTCCTCTATGCTGATTAATGCTCTCAACCGATGCCCTGTCAAATCATCCAACTCATCTTTCATCAAAGTAGCATAGTCATCGGCAGTTTGCTGATCCTGAGAAAACATCTGCTTGGATCTAGTTTTGATTTCCCATGGTAATATTGCGTCATGTCCATACACCAATTGATAAGGTGATACTTTGGTTGAACCATGACATGCCATCCGATATGACAATAAGGCTTCATTTAACAATCTTCCATTTAATAAGCTTAATAATTCCTTTGTTAGAAGCTTCGGCCTGCCCATTAGCTTGCGCATAGTAAGGAGAAGAATTCAACACTTTAATCCCCATACCGATTGTAAACTCATCAAACTCTCCTGAAGTAAACATAGTACCCTGATCGGTAGTGATCGTTTGGGGAATGCCAAATCAGTAAACGATATGTTCCTTCACAAAATCAATCATATTGGCCGATGTTACTTTCTTCAAAGGAATAGCCTCAACCCACTTGGTGAAGTAATTAGTGGCAACTAGGATGAAGTTATGTCCTTTGCTTGATGGTGGATAGATCTGACCAATGAGATCAATAGCCCAACCCCGAAACGACCAAGGTTTAATAATAGGATTCATAGCCGATGCAGGCGCCCTTTGAATATTGCCAAACTTCTGGCACCCTTGACACCTTTTGAAATACTTGAAACAATCCTCCAGTATAGTCGGCCAATAATATCCATTTCTCCTAATCATCCACTTCATCTTAAAAGTCAATTGATGTGCTCCACATACTCCTTCATGAATTTTGCCCATCAAGCTCTTGGATTCATCTTCGCCTAAACATTTGAGCAAAACTCCATCTATCGTTTGATAATACAATTCTTCTTCAAGGAGTACATACTTTGTAGCTTGAAACCTAACAAGCCTCTCAACTTTCCTAGATGGATCCTTTAAATAATCAATAATTTCTTTTCTCCAATCATCGGCACTGACTGCCGATACTAATATCCCGAGGCATATTGAGCCAACCGATTAGCTTCTTCATTATGTAACTGAGGAATGTGCTCTAATCAGAAATCCCTAAATTCTTTCAACAATTGTACACATTTCTCATAATATGCTATTAAAACCTCACTTCGGCATTCATAACTCCCAGCCAACTGGTTTATAATGAGCATAGAATCACCGAAAATTTCAACAGCATCGGCATGAACTTCCTTTAATAACTCTAATCCTTTGATCAGAGCTTGGTACTCAGCTTGATTATTTGTCGACGTGGCAACAATCAGCAAAGAAAACTCATACTTCTTTCCTCGAGGAGAAATCAGCACTATACTGATACCTGCTCCCCGATCACATGTAGATCCATCAAAGAAGAGCGTCTAAGGAACAATTTCCAAAGTATCCACCACACCACAATGTTGAGTTACAAAATCGGCCATGATCTGCCCTTTAACTGCTTTAGCCGATTCATAATGTAAGTCGAATTCCGACAATGCTAATATCCATTTGCCGATTCCACCACTCCTAATCGGCATTGATAACATGTACCGGACTACATCGTCTTTGCACACAATGGTGCATTCGACTGATAGCAAATAATGCCTCAATTTGACACAAGAAAAGTATAAGCATAAACATAATTTTTCAATAGCTGAATGTCTTGTCTCGGCGTCTACCAATCTTCTGCTTAGATAGTAAATCACACGCTCTCTCCCTTCAAATTCTTGAATGAGAGGTGAACCGATGGCCATATCATCGGTAGACAAATATAATCTAAAGGGCTTTCCTTGTTGAGGTGGAACCAAAACTGGAGGATTCGTCAAATAATTCTTGATTTCATCCAATGCTAATTGTTACTCCTTTCCTCACACAAATTCTTGATCGGCTTTTAACTTAAGTAAAGGGCTGAAAGCATGGATCTTACCCGACAAATTAGATATAAATCGTCTAATAAAATTAATCTTGCCGATCAATGATTGATGTTTAGTTTTATTGGTGGGAGCAACTATTATGTTGATGGCATCAATAGATCTCATACTAATTTCAATTCCCCTTTGATGCACCATGAAACCAAGAAACTGTCCTGCCGATACACCGAAAGCACATTTATTAGGATTCATCTTTAAGCCATGTTTCCTTGTGCACTCCAATACTTTTCGCAGATCGACTAGATGTTTTATGAAATCTCCAGACTTGAGCACCACATCATCAATATAGATTTCTACCAACTTGCCGATGAATTCATGGAAAATAAAATTCATAGCCCTCTGGTAAGTAGCACTAGCATTTTTCAAGCCAAAAGTCATGACTATCCACTCAAACAATCCAACATGACTAGGACATCTAAATGCAGTCTTGGGAATATCTTCTTCAGCTATGAATATCTGATTATACCCCGCATTGCCATCCATGAAGCTAATAATTCGATGTCCAGCCACAGCATCAACCAGCAAATCGGCAACTGGCATTGGATAACCATCCATCGGTGTAGATTTATTAAGATTCCTAAAATCAATGCAAACACGAAGCTTTCCATTCTTCTTATAAACAGGGACAATATTAGAAATCCATTCGGCATACCGACATTGCCGAATAAATTTAGCTTCAATAAATTTGGTTATTTTAGCCTTAATATCAGGGAGAATATTAGGATTGCATCGGCGTGCTGGTTTCTGATGCGGCCGAAACCCAGACTTAATAGGCAACCGATGTTCAACAATTGATCGGTCTAAACTAGGCATCTCAGTATAATCCCAAGCAAAGCAATCTTTATATTCCTTTAACAAATCGGTTAATTGCTGCTTACACTTAGAATCTAACTTAGCACTAATAAAAGTAGGTCTAGGCTTATCGCCATTACCTATATCTACTTCTACTAGATCATCAGCCGATGTAAACCCCTGTCCTAACTTTCTATCATCGGCGAACCTATCCATTAAAACTCTTCATCAGAACCGACTGCTTGGATCAGTGGAATTTCATAGTCGGCAACCTTGAGAAAATGTTTCTCCCAAACTTCCCCTGAAATGCATCTGGTTCTCTCATAAGTATCTGACTCTACCGATGCAATGACATATGAAGAATCTCCGGGGATAATTTCAATCTTGTCACCTACCCACTGAACAAGGCATTGCTGCATTGTAGAAGGAATACAACAATTTGTATGAATCCAATCTCTCCCCAGTAACAAATTGTATGCACCTTTTCCACTGATGAAAAAGAAAGTCGTCGGCAAAGTCTTGCTACCGATGGTCAGTTCAACACATATGGCCCCTTTAACTAGAGATACATTCCCTTCAAAATCCTTCAACATCATATCGGTCTTGGTCAAATCTTGATCTCCTTTGCCAAGCTTTCGATAGACTGCGTAAGGCATAATATTGATAGCAGCTCCCCCATTAACGAGTATCTTGGACATCGGCTGCCCATCAACCCTGCTTTTGACAAACAAAGCTTTAAGATGCTGTCTTTCATCATCGGAAGGTTTCTCAAACATGGTTGTTATTGGATCAAGTGCTAACAGAGCTATCTAGTCAGGGAGATTTACTTCTTCATCATCACTAAAAGGTGCAGTAAATTCCATCGGCAACATAAATACCATGTTTACATCTGCCGATGACCCTTTTCCCCTAGGATCTGACTGCTTTCGATTTTCAGACTTAGAAGAATTTTCTTCCCTATTTAATTCTTCTTGTTGTTCTCGCTGCATCCTTCTTTTCTATGTCCTTGTCAATCCTTCTGGACACCATTGGGGAAGCTGTGTCTTCTGCGCTGGTTGATAGTGATTCTCCCTTGATTCTATCCGATGGGTGTTAGCATCCATGCAGAAAATAAATTCATCGGGCACTCGGGCATTTGCCATTTCTTCAAGCTCCTCTTGGTTCCTTGGAAAATGGTCAACACGTCTACCAAGCCTGTCATGCATACTGAGCCTGCCCCCAGCCGATCATAAACTGACATCCTTCCCCTGATCGGCTCATTAAAGCGTCGATCATCATTCTAGAATCGTCGATCTGGCCGATCATACCGATTATAGCCATTGCATTCAGGCAGTCTCTAACAGTTGGTAACTTGATGCTTTGCTCCCAACAATGAATAAAGAAGGGGCAATTCCAATGATCTTTGTGCCGATTCCACTCTTGTCGGCGTCTTTCTTCTTCTCGGTGTCGATCGTCTTGCTGACGGTGATACCAATCTTCACGTTGCTACCATGTTTCTCGATGTTGTCTATGAGTGATCACAATGCCGGATCGAGGAGGTCTCCTAGAGCTGCTACCCTCCTGAATCAAACCCTTGCCCTTGGCATCATCGGTAGTTACCCGATGCTGGAGATCAACCGATGAGTTTCTTTCAGCTGCCTCTAACATCAAGACCTTGGTCTTACCTTTAGCGTCCAACAGGTTTGCAGGGAAAGGATGTTGATCAATCTTCATCGACTTCTAAGTTTTGGAATTATCAAATTTAATTCTCCCAGATTCTATAGCCGATTGCAGCTGCTGCCTGAACACTTTCCACTCATTTGTGTTGTGTGATGTTGCATTATGCCACTTGCAATACTTAATTTTCTTCAATTCTTCTGCCGATGGGATCACATGATTGGGTGACAATTTAATATGCCCCTCCTGAAGTAGAAAATCAAATATCCTATCGGCCTTTGTAATGTCATAAGCAAACTTTTATGGTTCTTTATGGCCAAAAGGATAGGACATTGGCTTTTCGTTTCTTACCCATTCTGCCAAGCCGATGACTGGTTCTTCATCAGAATCTGAACTTGCTGCCTCATCGACAAATGATAACTTTTTGTTCCAAGTTTTCCTAGGTTGAAAAGTCTTGATGTCTTGATTAGAAATTCTCTGCACCAAATGACTCAGACTTTCAAACTCTTGAGAAACATACTTATCTTTGATGTGCGGCAACAATCCTTGAAAAGCCAAATCGGCTAGCTGTCGATCATCCAGAACTAGACTATAGCATTTGTTCTTAACATCCCTCCGCCTCTGCACAAAGCTTTCAACCGATTCATCATTGCGTTGCCTCAGCCTTACTAAATTGGTAATCTTCTTCTCATGGACTCCAGAAAAGAAATACTTGTGGAATTGCTTCTCTAGATCGGCCCAAGAAATTATCGAATTTGGTGGTAATGAAATAAACCAAGTAAATGCCGATCCTAACAAAGATGATGAAAATAAACGAACTCGTAATTCATCTCTGTTAGTAGGCTCTCCACACTAGATGATGAACAGATTGACATGTTACATTGTCGACGTATCATCTTGCCCAGAGAACTTAGTGAAATCTGGCACCTTGTACTGATTTGGAAGTGGAATCAGATCATATGCAGGAGGATACGGTGTCCGATAAGAACAAGTATTGACTTTGGGCTTTATCCCAAACTGATCTCTCATTACTTCAGCTATCTTATCGGCCCAATAGGCATCGGCATCCTGCCGATGTAGAGGCTGTGGTTCTGGCACCTGCTGATAGGCTTCCACATGCCTCTGAGGCACACGATCTCTAGGGAACATAGCATTGTCCATAGCTTGTTGGCCACCAATCTGTTGAGCAATGTTCATCGGCTGATTGGCGGGTCCTTGATTCTGAAAACCATCCTGCATCTGTCCTTGCTAAAATCCTATAGCCTGATGATTTTGTTGTGTCATTTGTGGAAAGACAAACTACCATGTCCATCCATTGTTAGCATTCATCAGCACAGGCCCTGCCGATGGCTGATAATTAGGTGTCATCATTGGGTTGACATACCCTGCCTGAGTCATGAACCTCTGTTGCGTCGGCAATAAATCTGCCGATGCATTTGCACTTGGTGTCTGGAACGTTGGCATCTGAAAGTTCCCAATAATAGGCCTTACAGTAGTAGTTGTAGAATACTGGGGAATCTGAGTCATCGGTGAAATTGGAGGTGCCGATGTCATAGGAGCTTTCCCTGCCAAGTTAGCCACCTGAGATGTTCCAGAACTTTTTGCAAAAAATTCTGGAGGCATACCATATCCTCACCAATTGGGAGGAACATGACAGTTCTAAAATACAGACCCCGACATTGCCGATGCTGATAGATCTGTGTTGAGTTGAATCTGTCCATCTGATGTTGCTAGATTAGTTCTAATCGGTGTAGATTGCACATTACTCATCCCTAATGTGCTTGGCGAAGAAGTAATTTGTGTCCCTGAAATGGCCGGAGGAGCCGATGGAGCCGTAACCAATGATAATCCTGGCTGATGATAGGCCGGGCCGATGTATAATGTTGGTGTTTGTCCTTCTTTGAAAGTTCTAGCCACGGCGTTGAAAACAGTATTGGACAGTACACTAGATTGATTGATCAAAGCACGATTAATAGCATTGTCAACCATATCTTGCAATTTACCAGGATTGGCTTCAAACGTAATCTGTCGGGGCATCAGTAGTTCTAGCTTCTGGATCACTTCACCAATCCTGTCATAATGCACTAGGAATAGATAGATGAGTAAGTAAAAGATACTTAACTTGGTAACGGGGGTTGCTCTCCCCCAAGCTGGATGTTGACATAGTCTGCTGAGGTTGTTGATAGGCACTGAAGGAGTACTGATCCTCCTAGAGCGTCATAGGTACTTGCTGTCAGAAATAGCACTTGCCTGTTGTGGACAGTATTCTGATAGGGGATCGAATGTCCTTGCCTGTTGATTCTTCTTGATCCTTTGAAGCCTGTGAAGCTCAAATAAACAACAAAGCTTGTGAAACTAATTAAGCGTTAGTAATAATCCTCTAGCCTTAGAAGTCTAGAACTTTCTTATACCCTTTTATCTTGTAGCAGGATTAAAATATTTTTATGCTTTTTATGGTATGAAGACAGGTAAATAAATATGCTAAAACTTAATTTTTTGCCTCCACAGTAGATAAGTATGTGAGTTATAATCACACATTAAATACATAGGGCTTAGCAATTTTCTAGATGCAATGCAAAACATATTTATTTTGTTTTCTAATGCAATAATAAAAAAGTAAAGATGCAATAAAGGAAATGCAGATAAATACCAAGTTACCTCTTGGCGCAGCGTTCGGTGATTTTATGTCCTCCAAACAGGACCTTCTTGTTTGCTCACTGATTGAGAGGCGCATCGGATGGCGCCACAGGTGCTATGTCTTGTGCAGGATTTAATTCTAAATTACCTTAGGCTTCCATACCTGCTCTGTAGGTGATGGCGACATGGAAGAGAGAGTTTTTGGGATCACAATCTCTTCTTCTGCTAGTACTTCCTCCTTGTTTTTGTCAGGGTATCGATCTTTGAATCTTGAAACCTCTCCTTCATAGTCAGCCCATCCGTCTACAACATTCTTCTTCTTCTTCTGGTGGTGAGTGCGTCACCTTCTTCTTGACCTATTCTTCTTGGGATCTTCCTCAATTATATAATTGTTATTGAAATACATGCGTATCTTCTCTGTGGGGAATTGAAAATGGACCTCTGTTGACGGTCCTTAAGTACTAAAATTAATAATCAAATAAACATGAGAAAGGATCAATATGAAACAAACATCTAGAATTAGGGTTTTATCTGACAGAATTCCACAAGCTTTGGTGTTTATCTATTTCTGCAGGGGGTTATCAGAGAATATGGAGAGAAGGCCCACATGTCATGTTTACAACGAGATAATTACGTGCCGCGCAATTTTCCACAATCTAGAAGAGTCCAGAAGCCACGGGAATGAACGAGAGCACGATCGGGCTCGGGGGCAGGGCGGCCGCCCACCCCCCTTGGGCGCCCGCCCAGGGTTGGAACCCAATCGGGACTCTGCTTCGGGACTACGCTCCACCGACCTAAAGGATCAATCTAAACCATACAATCTATGTCGGTTTGATCCAATGGCTCATGTTCACTTGAGGGGACTACAAAACCAAGGCCTACCCCCCTGGAGGGAGGAGAAGAGAAGAAATCATTATTCAGAGTTAGCCATCAAAGTTAGGGTTTAGAGCTTCTCTCCCACAGAGAATTAGAATTAGCTACTCCCTAATCCTTTAAGTTTAGAGGTTTGATTAGATAGCAATTAGAGAAGTAGAGCACTACGCTCTGGATTCGGATCTTCGGTAATAAAGATTGGTATTATTGATATCTTTCTCTAATTCTTTGTTCTAATTGCATTATGTCTCTAATTATTATGTTCTTAGTTTGTTCTAGTTCTATATTTGATATAGTTCTAATTGATAATGAGTTTATGTATAAGTTTCCAAAGCGCTTAGCTCTTGACGCGAGGGAGTTAGGTGATAGATCACATGTGAGCGTGGTGCTTAGATGTTATTTATCTGCAAATGTATCCTATTGGCCGGGTCGTGTGGTAGTTCGCGATAGTGACAGCTTCGTTGATTCTTATATAGTCCACCCTCCGTTGATAGGACAGGCAGAACCGGTATTGTGGAGTAAGTCATGCGATGCTCTGATTTACTTTATCAATGTTCCTTATACATGAATGAAGAGTCTTTTATGCTATATATGATCTTGTAGATAACTAGAGTAGATTATGACTTAGTAGTTAGTAGATAACTTAGAATCCATTCTCTAGCTAATCCGACATCACCTACATATATGAGGAGTAGTCTATTTTCTAATCGCTGTGTTATTTATCCCTTGAACTTATAATTCATTGTCATTATCTTTATGGTTTACCCCCTGCTAAAGTAAGTGACTGTGTGACGAGTTTCTCATTAGTAATCATGTTCTTGCAAGTTTATCTCTAGTCTATGCCTTGATAGATTTTGCCCCCTTATTTTAATTTCATCCCTCGAGCAAAATTATAAATAACGATACCTGGAATACTTATCCTGGTGAAATGCTACAATGAGGTGTTTTATCTGTGCGCTTGCGGATAGAATAGATTATTTTCTAGAGAGCCTTTACATTTATAAATACCTTTGTACACTCTGGCACCATGCTGGGGATGACAACCTAGTATCTAAGTGGTGTTAGCTAGTGTCAACAAGCATTTCTGGCGCCGTTGCCGGGGACATTATATGAGTCTCAGGAATAAGTCATAGAGGGGAACAAAAGGGTAATACTTAGGAATGGTAAGGAAAGCCAGAAAATCATTCAAGGTTATTCATATAAAATATTAGACTAGACTATAGAGAAATAATTGCATAAAACAGCTACTAAGGGAGAAATCATAACAAGGCACCTCTGCTTTGGCAGGTTCACCCTGTTGTTTTTCTATGTTTACATTTTTATACAGGGTATATCAGGATTGACTTTGGGTACATTCAACTCTTCATCATCAGAACCAAAGCAATCAAGAGAAGAAGAAGCTAGCTACCAATTGCTGAAGCTATGGCACAGAAGACCCTACAAGAATTCTCTGCTCCAAGCCTTGAGAACATTCCAACTGGTCCAAGATTGGCAGTAGAAGAAGGAATACCTGAGTTTGAGCGCAAGTCAAGCCTCATCAATTTGGTACAAGCTATAGAATTCAGTGGAAAGGCACATGAAGATGCTAGTGCACACTTGCAGAATTTCTTAGAGATTGGGAGCACAATCCACATCAACGGAGTTGACAAAGACGTCATACTGCTTCGCCTTTTTCCATTCTCACTAGAAGGGAAAGCGAGGAAGTGGTTCTACACTCATCAAGATAACATCAACAACTGGACGAACTTGTCAGATGCCTTTCTATCGAAGTTTTTCCCTATAGGCAAAACAACTGCCTTAAGAGGAAATATTGTCAGTTTTCAACAGCAGAAGACAGAAGCCATTTCAGAAGCATGGGAGCGTTTTCAGGGATACATTTCAGATTGTCCTCACCATGGAATGGCCACATGGTTACTTATGCAGACCTTCTACCATGGATTAACCCAGAAGGCTCGTGAGTGCCTAGATGCATCTGCGAAAGGATCATTCTTGGAGCTTACAATTGGAAAAGCAGAGATACTTTTGGATAAGATAGCAGAAAACCAAAGCTGGTTCCAAGATAAGGCTCAACAATGTCATCAAACTGAAGAAATACCGGAAGAAGTAAATGCATTATCAACTAAGATGGAAAATTTGCTCCATTGGATTGACCAGAGGGCCAAGTTCAAACAAGATCAAAGGGCCATTGAGACAGCATACAAATATCAACCAACTTCGAGTCAACCCAATAGCAAAGGTATGAATTCAGGTAATACTTTCAAGCAACTTTCATTAAAAGAGATAATTGCTCAACAAACCAAAATTAATGATGAAGATAAACAAAGGCTAGATACAAATGAATCATCTCTAAAAGATATACACAAAAAAATGGATTTTCTATTAACTGCCTTTGATGAGCAAAACACTCTTAATAAAAGGGTAGAGCTTAAATTAATAAACCTAGCTGCTGCACTGCCTGTTGCTACTAACATTGAGCAGGTAAAGAATATAACTACTAGAGGAGGCAAAGCTACGAGAGATCCCCCATACCCAAAAGAGAAACAAAGAACATCAGCACCAGTGCTACCAGCAGTGATAGAAGAAGAAAGGCCAGTTGAAGCAGAAGATCTACTGCAACCACCAAGAACTGGAGAAATGAGGAAAGATTTTTACGACACCAACTATTTGCCATTTCCTAGAAGAAACAGAAGACTGCAGTCGGATGAGCAGTTTGGTAAGTTTGTAGAGGTCATTCAGAAATTATATGTCAACATACCTCTGCTCTATGCCATACAGGTACCTACATATGCAAAGTACATCAGAGATATTCTTAACAAGAAGAGACCACTGCCCACCACTGAGGTTATCAAGCTGACAGAAGAGTGTAGTGCGGCCATCCTCAACAAGCCACCAAGGAAGAAGGAAGATCCAGGATGCCCCACTATTGATTGCTCGATCGGAAACCAACACTTCAACAATGCACTTTGTGATCTCGGAGCAAGTGTCAGTGTGATGCCAGCATCAGTCTACAAAAAGCTTGAGCATGCAACCCTAGAACCAACATCAATGTGCCTACAATTAGCGGATCAATCGGTTCGACACCAGTTGGGTATCGCCGAAAACATTCCAGTCAAGATCAGAGATTTCCTGGTGCTAGTAGACTTCGTAGTACTGGACATGAGTCCTGACTCAAAAGTGTCCATCATCCTTGGAAGGCCATTTTTGAGCACTGCCAATGCCCACATTGATGTCGGGAAAGGAGAAATCAAGTTCAACATAAACGGACAAGAAGAACACTTCACATTCAAACCCAGACTAGAGAGAGACTCTACAGTGAAGGAAGTTCATGAAGAACCACTCGAGACACCATCTCCGGAGGAAGGTAACTCAGAAGATTAAAAGATTTGGAGGTCCAGCTTGGGGGACCTAAAAATCCCAAACCCTCACCGGGAGGTAAATCGGTATTTATTCGCATTAGTAATTTTCTCATATTTAAATTCTTGCATAATTAATTCTTGCATTAGTAATATATATTCATAGCATTATTATAATAATCAAAAGCCCCATATAAATAATATTCATGAAGTGTAACAACCCATATTTATTAATTATTGTGGAGGCACAAAAATAATTTTCCATTATCATTTTAATTAAGTTTCAATTCTCATAGATTTTCTTGCATTATATTTAATAGTAACCTTCTAGAAGCATGACCCACACTCCTTGGGTCCCACATGTCATACACCACACCTCACATACATCCCATCACATTATTTCATCCACCAATATGTTTCCACTTACCTGACATCTTTCCACCGACCAACCACCACCAACACAACATTATTTTGCGTGAGATCAAAGCAAGGAAGCAAGTGGAGGAGGCACACCCAGGATGGACACCAGGAGTGGGCGCCCGCCCACCTACCAAGGGCGCCCGCCCTGCTCCCTCTTCCTCCTATAAATAGCCACCTTCTACCTCCATCCTCTCCACACAAGCACTCCCGAGAACCACACAAGTATCAGTTTCCAGAAAGAGCTCTTGTAGTGAAGAAGAGAGTAGAGAGAAAGAGAAGAGTGGGAAAGAAGTTGATAGAGAGTGACTATCACCTAGCAAGAAGTGATCCCGCTGTCTAAGCGGAAGTAAAAGTTGTTTAGGGGGAGGCTCTACCAAAATAGAAACTTGTCTTGAACGACTAACCCCTGGACTACTGACATTCCAGACAGCTGACCACTAACATTTTCTCTCACATTTTCCACTAGTTGTGTTTTTGCCAACTTTTGTTTATAGGATGTTTAAGAAGGTGAAGAATGCAGGGAAGGCTCTCAAGAACATTGGTACAAGGAGTTCATCTCGACACTTCTCACACCCATCAGAGATGAGCGTCGACTCGACACCCACACAAGCTCCGTCATCTTCATCAGGTCAGCAAGTCAAGGTCCTTCTCAAGATAGGAGACCTTGGACTGAAGACCCGAAGGGAGAAAGAAGTCTATCAGCAGTTGAAAAACAAAGATTTCATTCACACCCCTACTATCGATCCAATCTTACTACAAGAAACAGGTATGGACACTGAATTTGACTTAATTTTCCAGATGTTAGGTTGGACAAATTTTTGGAACATAACTGAGCTGGGTTCTCGTCTTCTCACCCTCGAATTTCGTTGCACCTTACAATATTATGAGGAGGGAATTGTTTTTCGGATGTTCAAACAGGAAATTATGTTGTCTTGGAGAGAGCTGAGCGACCATCTTGGTTTCTCTTCAAGATGCATCCTGAACATTGACTCCGATTTACCCAATTTTGAGAGACACCAGTTTTGGAGAGAAATATCTAGAGATAATTTTTATAGTCAAGCCCGAACCAGTGATATGGAACACCCTACTCTTAGAATGTTCCACAAATGGCTTGGGTACAATCTTTTCTATCGTGATGATATTAGGAAAGTAAGAGTAGGAGATTTACAACTTTTATATGATGCTATTAGTAAAGTACCTACTTCACATGTTACACTATTAGTTTCTCATTGGCTTAGTATACCTAGTCTTCAGGGATCAGTAGGATGTACTTCACTTATCACTCGTCTAGCCTCTAACCTTCATTTACTAGAAAACTCATCGTTGGACTTCATAGATGAGTTAAGAATTTACCATGGCTATGATACATTTAGACAAGCTCGGATGTTAAAGAAAGTGGGGAATATAATATATATGCTATATGATGATAGAGGCAAGATTCGGTTACCTAACCCGAACCTTGGCCTATACGTTGTCCAAAATTTTTTGATTGAGATTGCAGCAACACCAGTGAACCAGAGAGCTCCACAGTGAGTGGCATCTGAAAGGATGACCACCCATCGAGAACGCACCTGGTATGGAGCTGACCCTGGACCAGAAGAAGCAGCGCACCTGCATTATTGCAATTACAACCCCCGAGTCCTTCGAGACCCATGGGTTCGACATGCGCAACCACAAGAGCCAACAGAGGAGACATGGCCGGAGAGCCAAGATCACCAGTGGACAAACCCGCCTTTCCATACGGGCAGGTACTCCACTGACCCATATGGAGCTTCAGGATCCAGACCTCCGCCCCAATTTGATGCAGGACGATACTCCGATGCCTCCTACGCCTTCACGAATGACTACT
Source organism: Sorghum bicolor (assembly GCF_000003195.3). Taxonomy (NCBI): domain Eukaryota; kingdom Viridiplantae; phylum Streptophyta; class Magnoliopsida; order Poales; family Poaceae; genus Sorghum; species Sorghum bicolor. Next base: position 7,418,868 of record NC_012875.2, read on the forward strand.
ACCAAGAGGCCAGTGCTTTCTTCACTCGTACCGACAACACCCTCCTCGACATCCAAAACACGCAAGCAGAACATGGAAGACTCCTAGAAGAACAACAAAAATGGAACCAGGACCATGCTGCTGCAGTACAAGAGCTGAGACAAGATACAACAACAATGAATAACAACATCACAACTATGATGTGGTTCTGGAACATCGGGTAAGACCGACGTCAACATCCAGCTTGGGGGAGTTCCTCCCCAATTTATCAAGTAAGTTTTTATTTGCTCTACTTATTTATTCTTTTCTATTTTAGTATTTTATCTTAAAAGGAAAAACTTAGAAAACCCAATAAATATTTTCTTACTTTAATTTACTGCATTTTATAAACATGAAAACAAAATAAAAAGAGTGTGTAGATGAGTGTGCTTTATTTCCCTGCTAAGTTTAATCTCTAGAAAAATAAAAGACCAAAAAGATACATGATGGAAATAATGAACAGTTGCTCTGGTTGCTTACTTTCAAGTACCTAGCTTTTACATTAGAGTTCTTCCAGGAATTATTAAAACTGAATTTACTATCTTTGGGAAGCATAAAACTAAAGTCTAGGTAAGAGAAAGGCATGATATAAAGTTAAGCTCCTGTTTATCTTGTTCCTACTACACTAAGTTCTGGAGATTTATTTTGAAAACTTACAAATCACATGATGAGTTCCTAGCACACCAAACTACCTACCACGGCCATATTTGCTATAACATCTTTTACTACACCTACATTGAGTTTGATCGAGCTGTGTAGACCCTTAGGAGCTTTTCATGTGGTTAAATTAAGATATTCACTTGCACACATCTACTACACCATCCATCACCATTCATTAAAATTGTTAAATATATATATATATATATATATATATATATTATCACTCACTGTCCCAAATATTGTTATTCTCTCTCTCTAAAAAGATTCAGTGCAGAAGAGGCATGGGTTATGCAAAAATATGCGAGGAAATAAAAAGGAGCAAGTGCCCGGAACCTCGAAAAAGAAAGAAAAAGAGTGAGATGAGAGGTAAAAATGGACAAGTGTCCGAAGTAGAATTAGGGGTACAAAGATGCCCACTTGAGCGGAAAAAATGGACAAGTGTCTGACAGTAGAATTAGGGGTATCTACTACCCACCTGAAAAAAAAGAAAAGAAAAAGAAAAAGAGATAGCCCATGTTCCCCCAAAGCAAAGATCAAGGAGGAGGAGAGATAGCAATATGAGGAGCAATGAGAACTAAGTTTTATTATTACTTATACATTTTTATCATCACTATCATTTACTCCACCACACATGCACATCTTGATTTAATTATATGCTGAGTTCCTTTGGATCCATAGCTCGATTAGACAACATATGTATGAGCTGTTTTTTTTTCACTCCTATGAGCTCCACTTAAATATTCCATTAGCTATAGGTAAGTGACATTATGGTAAGGATCCACAAATACCACATATAGAGAGTGTTGACGGTCATTAAGTATCAAATTTAATTATCAAATAAACAAAGAAAAGGATCCAAATGAAATCAACATCTAGACTTAGGGTTTTATCTGACAGAATTCCATGAGTTTTGGTGTTTGTCTATTTCTGCAGGGGGTTATCAGGAAATAAGGAAGAAAGGCCCACATGTCGGGATTACATAGAGATATCAACGCATCGCGCAATTTTCTACCATCTAGAAGACTCTAGAAGCCACGGGAAGGAAGCGGAGGCCGAAAGGGGCTAGGCCCAGGGCGCCCGCCCTAAGGACCTGGGCGCCCGCCCCCCTCTCGATTCCGTTCGGGACTATATAAGGAGACCCCCCTAAGGCGCCCGCCCTAAGCACACGACGTTCCACCGACCTATTGGATCAAGGAAAACATAGTACCACACTGCCTACCGACCCAAAAACGCATAGAGGAGGGGGACTATATAAGGAGACCCCCCTGGCCCCTGGAGGAGACAAGAAATTATCATAGAGATTGAGGGGTGCCCTCGAAGGAAAACCTCTTCTCTAAATAATATTTATTTTTAGGCTTAGCAACCAATGTAAAGTAGAAATAGATCTTCTAGTTTCTACTAGATTGAGAGAGATAGAGTGGAGGTGTGGATCGGAGGAAGGCCGGCCTGTCGGTGTCTACTCCGAGTTGTACCTACGGGATCAAGTCTCCTAACCCGAGGCTTGCTTCTAAGATTCTTCAGTAATTCGACTTCTAATTACTAGTAAGTTCTTGTTTTATTATTCTTTGGTTTATGAGTTTACTTTAATCCTCTTCCGGTTGAGTATTAGAGTAATCACTTGCTAGCGTAAACGTGGTGTTTAGGCTAGGGTACTCATAGATATCCCCTGACTAGCTGGACCGTGGTAGTAGCGAGGAACGTGACATTTCTGAGTTACCTTTGTATCCCATATCTTGTTAGCAGGACGGGTAGGTTTATAGGTGCGGGTCGAACATCCTTTGTGGTGTCTAGATTCCGTGAGCCTCCCCAATAGAACAGTAGATCATCCTTACCAAGGTTAGAACGAGACTACGGTTGCAGTCTTCTCTATACATCACTCACATCGAGAAACATTCTTTGTAGCCTAAATGGGTAGTAGCAATAGATTTGGTTAGTCAGATACACCCTTTCTCCCAGTGGTAAAAATATAAATACGATAACTCTAGATAACCTCCCGGGTGAAATGCTCACCGATATCCGTGCGCTTGCGGATCATTTCCTTATTGCGTTACCAAATATCAACAAGCATTTCTGGCGCCGTTGCCGGGGACAAAGACGGTTTGCTGAGATAACTTTGAGTCTTGCTATTATCTTGTATTATACTTTTATTCTTTTATCTTTTTGTTTTTATTTTTATGGATAACTTAAATTCCATACCTATTATTGAATTCTTTGCACCTTCGGAGACCAGCCATAGACCATGGGAGTCAACACGTCCTGCCCCTAATTATGATCTGTGTCCGGAGTTGATTGCAATAGGTCAAAACCAACCCTTTTCTATAGCTGAGGTCCTATCTTTTAATCAAGAAGATAATGCACTTTTAGCTACACCTAGGGAATCTGTTAATCTTTCTATAAATTCTGGTTTAGACCTAGCCCTACAAGACCATGTTTTTCCTAGATATTTTCACATTGGTCTTAATCATATAACCTTTGGTAGAGTCCTTCTTTCTTTATCTATTAGTAAAGGAAGGTATGTCTTCATTTGTGGACATCCTTCTTGCACTAGTCTTCATAGAAAAATCTTAGAAATAGAGAAGGAATCATCTCCCAGACAAGGAAAGGAAGTTTCAATAGCCGATTTCCAAACATTTCAATCCCATAATTCGGCTATCCATCCCATCCTTAAGCTTAATAGTTTCTACTATGCTCTTTCTCTTGAACCTCCCGATAATCCTATGAATCTCTCTAGACATCCCATGCATAAGAAGGAGGATCGAGAAGAGCAACATCAATGGCTAGAGGGCATTAAAAATCCATGTGCTATCACCATTAAATGGATAGATAAAACAAACTTGAGAGACAATCCTAGAGGAATTTTAAGCATTCATGAAGAATCATCCTTGGAGTTTGAGAATGAGAGAAACAACAGTGAGCATGGAAGTTATTTCATAAATACCTCACCCAGTCCTTGCTCATATAAAACATCTCTCCAATCAATTTGTCTCCCCATCCTTACCACATTTGAGATCTCCAACCCCTTCTTCCTTTCTATTTATAAAAACTTTAAAAGGGCGGTTGTCGATGCATATGTCTATAATAAATATTGCAGATCTCGTTGATCTTGATATAGGCACGCTTAGGTTGGTGTTGGAGGGGAAGCCACTTCACCAACATAACTTGATGGTTTCCCAAGGATAAGCTTAGCGTCCTTAAACAAGCACTTATAAGATCGTAACATGAACTTCTAATTATTTGCAACATTGCCTTGTGTATTGAGCATATAAAGATAATTGTAGAAATATTCCTTTGGATATTCTTGCCACTAACCTTTCTAGGATTGGAGCAAGAAGATCGGATGAATGACAAGCACAAGGTATGTCCAACCAATCATCATGCAACATTGAATTAAATTCATCCAATCTTGAATTCTGCAAAATTCAAGCTTGGGGGAGTACTTTACATAAAACATCATTTGCCACGTTGCTATGTTGGTTGTCCTTACCTTTGAGACATGCTCAATTTGTTAAATACTAATTACACTACTTCATCTCCACTTAAGAAGATTTCTATAAATGCTCTCATGCTACCTTTATTTGCTTTAGTATATGTCTAGGTTTGGAATAGTTTCATTTATCTCTTAAATATGCATGGTGCTTAGTTTAGGATTGATGATCTTACTTCCAAGGGATTTTAAATTAAGCATGGTGCTTAGGTTAAAATGCCCTCCTAAATCAAATTAGACATGGTGTCTAGGTTGATTTTTGAGCTGATAGTATGCTATAGTAGATATTGGATATTTTGTTGGACTAACCCCTGTAGGAAAACTTTCAATATCGACCTGGGAAGTCCTGAGATAAACTCGCATTGGAGACAAAGAGAGGGACATATGAAGTTTAACAATTTACACAAGGAAGACATAGTTCATAAGAGATGATCCATGGAGGGTGCCACAAACACGATGCACAACCGCTAAGAAAGGAAAGCTTCCACAAGGTGATACTATACCATCACTCTTCAAGTAAGGTAACATCTTAAGGTACACTTCAAACAAAATATGGAGGAGTTTTACAACTCCTAGATTCCACCAAATGAAGAACCGGGATCTACGAGCACAAACACAATGGAGATCAGACACTTAGTTTCCTAAAGGAAATATTGAAGAACCTCTGTGTCCGAGTTGGTACCTTGTACGCTCCAGCAAACGTCGTGGTGATAGAGACTGGTACTGAGGAGAGGGCACCCATCATCTTAGGGAGGCCATTCCTAAACACCAGAGCTGTCATCTATGCTAATGCTGCCAAGATCAGTTTCTACATCAAGGGGAAGAAGGAGACTTTCCTTCAAGAACAAGACTACACAAACTTCAGAGCAACCCCGACATGAACCAAGGAAGAGGACCAACAGGAGGAACAGGAACAAGCAAATGTGGACCGAGTCAGCTAAGATGGTCACTGCAGCTCAAGGAGATCAAGATCGTCGACTCAAGTCACCTTTCTTGATCAAGAAGGACGACCCTGGTGTTCCAAGCATCGAGTGCACAATCAATGGATACTCTTTTCAGAAGACACTCTACGACACCGGATCTGACGTCAACATAATGACCGCAGTCACTTATCAGCTCCTGCATGGAACCATGCCCCTACAACCAATATATATTCAGCTCCAGATGATTTTCAGAACATTGACATGGGAGAAGACGAGTACGATCTACCTACCATCCTTGGACGACCGTTCCTCAAACACTATCAAAGCCATCATCTATATTGGAAAAGTCCACATGCACTTCCCCTCTGAGAAGGTACGCCACTACTTTAATGATTCTAACTATATAGTTGAAGATTCTAAGTAGGTCAGGACAAGAAGAAGATAACGCAACCGCAACCAGAGGAGGCAAATCATCAAGGACGGATGGGTAGACTACGAAGGAGAAGTGATAAGGACTGAAGACATACCACTTGAACATAACTGTCCTGAGGAGACCGTAGCACCGAGTTAGGTGTGGAGAGAGAAGATAGTTACACACGAAGAGGAGGCGTCGCCGGAACCACCGACTACGCCATCCAGCGAATCCCAGGACGACTGAAAACACAAGGAGTCCCATTCGGAGGACTTAAAAACACCGAACGCCTTGCCAGGAGGTAAACTTAGTAGTTATCCTTTTCCTTTCAATTATTCAATTATAGTTTGCTTAGATAATCAGGTTCATGCTATCTTAAAAAGAAAATAAAAATGTTAAAAAAATAATAGTAAGCCCCATGTGAGTATGCTCATGGCATAAAACCCATAAGTACATTCACTGTGGTGGCATAAAAATAAAATAAATAAGTTTTCATCTCACAATAAAAATATAAAGTGCATGATCCTGCTAAATAAATAACATTTATGGAGGAGGCTCAACATGATAAAGGCAAAGAGATATTTATGCTAACACTTAACCAGTTCCACAAAGCTTTGTTGTCTATTTGAGCTCCACAGAATTCAAGGATCAAAGAAGACTAGCAGACGGAGGACATCCTAATCGCTGTCAGGGTGCTGCCGACTTTCAAATACACCTCCATCACCTGCTAGCTACATCAGAAGAAATTACGTCAAAATCCAGCTTGGGGGAGAGCACCCCCATTTATCCAGCTAAGTGTTTCTACTCGCGTTTATACTTTACTCAATTAATAAAAAGATGCATAATCATGAAAACCCAAATAAAGATTTTGTGCTTTTATATATTTTTGCTTAGTTTGCTAAATAAATAAATAAATAAAGTTTGCTATGAACCCTCATGATAAACTCTCACATGGAAATGATGAATAGTTGCTCTGCCATGACTAGTTCTAAAAATTGAAATCTCTCTCAAGTTTAGGCATGACTGTTATGAAGTAAGATTTGCTCTAAACTAAACTTGTGGGAGGAGTACCTGATCAAAAGTCTAAGTTGTTAACGGATATGATATGGGAAGGTTGAGCTGCTGTTTATCTGTTCCTAGAGATGCTAGAATTCTGGAGAATTTTATCTTTAAAATCTTTAAAATAACACATGATGAGTTCCTATATGATGAGAGTTTAAATTCCTACCACAGCCATATATACATGCTTGCTAGACTTTGAGCCACATATTTACTTTTTACTGCTTATGAGCATTGAGTGTGGTCAAGCTGTGTAGACCCTTAGGAGCTTGTCATGTGGTTAAAATCAAGATTCACTTGCACGTTCACTCATACATGCTACTTCTACTCCGGAAGTACCATCCACATATATCCACTCATTTCCATCTCCACATTCACCCGAAATTATTCTACTCCTAATCTGGGAGAGTTATCTTGGTTACTACCACTTGCTACATTCTTTCAGGAGATGAGTGCTCTAAAAAAATGAGGAAATAAAAAGGGGCAAGTGCCCGGAACCTCGAAAGAAAAGAAAAAGTGAGACGAGAGGTAAAAATGGACAAGTGTCCGACAGTAGAATTAGGGGTACAAGATACCCACCTGAGAGGAAAGAAAAAGAAAATATAGAGCATCTCATTCTCCCCAAAAAGCTTCAAAGTGCAAGAAAGGTATGTATCCCCTCAAAAGAGCAAAAGTAGAATTAGACTTTCACCATTGTTATCACCGTCATCACCATACACCATTCATTCGCCACACATGCACATCTTGATTTGACTTATTGACTTGTTTCTCTGGATCCATGGTTTGACTATGCAATGTCTTGTAAGTATGTATTAGCTGTCTCCCACCTATGAGCTCCAGATATCAAAACCTTATTAGAGTAGGGTGAGAGAGAAGGTAATATCACTATGCATTGTACCAAAAATACCACATACTTTGATAGAAGGCATATATCATTACTGCCTTGGTAAGGATCTAGAAATACCACAAAAGAGAGATTTGAGAGAATCATATAAGGAATCTCTGAGTTTTATTTGAAAATCTGCAAAAACTCCAGAGCTATAGCTGATCAAGAATAAGAGACATGGCGCTTGACTTGACCGTTCTATCTTTTAACTGCTCAAGACACAAGTGACGGTTACAAGCCCCATGGTGAAAGGTAAAATGAGTAAGTTTTAAGTCTTAACAGTTTATTCTAACTCAGAGATGAGATCTTGTTTGAATGCGTGTGTACTTTTAAGGCATGAAACCACTGCAGAAACTCTTGAGTTCATCCTTGCTCAGGGACGAGCAAGAGGTAAGCTTGGGGGAGTTTGTTGACGGTCCTTAAGTATCAAATTTAATTATCAAATAAACAAAGAAAAGAATCCAAATGAAATCAACATCTAGACTTAGGGTTTTATCTGACAGAATTCCACGAGTTTTGGTGTTTGTCTATTTCTGCAGGGGGTTATCAGGAAATAAGGAAGAAAGGCCCACATTCGGGATTACATAGAAATATCAACGCATCGCGCAATTTTCTACCATCTAGAAGACTCCAGAAGCCACGGGAAGGAAGCGGAGGCCGAAAGGGGCCAGGCCCAGGGCGCCCGCCTTGAGGACCTGGGCGCCCGCCCCCCTTTGGATTCCGTTCGGGACTCTCTTCGCACACGACGTTCCACCGACCTATTGGATCAAGGAAAACATAGTACCACATTGCCTACCGATCCAAAAATGCATAGAGGAGGGGGACTATATAAGGAGACCCCCCTGGCCCCTGGAGGAGACAAGAAATTATCACAGAGATTGAGGGTGCCCTCGAAGGAAAACCTCTTCACTAAATAATATTTATTTTTAGGCTTAGCAACCAATGTAAAGTAGAAATAGATCTTATAGTTTCTACTAGATTGAGAGAGATAGAGTGGAGGTGTGGATCGGAGGAAGGCCGGCCTGTCGGTGTCTACTCCGAGTTGTACCTACGGGATCAAGTCTCCTAACCCGAGGCTTGCTTCTAAGATTCTTCAGTAATTCGACTTCTAATTACTAGTAAGTTCTTGTTTTATTGTTCTTTGGTTTATGAGTTTACTTTAATCCTCTTCCGGTTGAGTATTAGAGTAATCACTTGCTAGCGTAAACGTGGTGTTTAGGCTAGGGTACTCATAGATATCCCCTGACTAGCTGGACCGTGGTAGTAGCGAGGAACGTGACATTTCCGAGTTACCTTTGTATCCCATATCTTGTTAGCAGGACGGGTAGGTTTATAGGTGCGGGTCGAACATCTTTTGTGTTGTCTAGATTCCGTGAGCCTCCCCAATAGAACAGTAGATCATCCTTACCAAGGTTAGAACGAGACTACGGTTGCAGTCTTCTCTATACATCACTCACATCGAGAAACATTCTTTGTAGCCTAAAGGGGTAGTAGCAATAGATTTGGTTAGTCAGATGCACCCTTTCTCCCAGTGGTAAAAATATAAATACGATAACTCTGGATAACCTCCCGGGTGAAATGCTCACCGATATCCGTGCGCTTGCGGATCATTTCCTTATTGCGTTACCAAATATCAACAGAGAGATTTGAGAGAATCATTGCTGGGAACTCTGAGTTTTATTTTGAAAAGTTATGAAAAACTCTAGAACAAAGGTGAAGTATAGACAGGAGGAATAGTGCTTGACTTAATTATTTTGTCTTTCGATCACTTAAGATTTAAGTGCAGGTTCTAAACTCCATAACACTTCACTCTAATCTGGAAGAATTTTATGCAAAAGCATGTGTGCCTGTTGTTGACGGTCCTTAATGCTCACATTTAACCATCAACTAATCATAGAAAAGGATCCAAATGCAACCAACACCTAGACTTAGGGTTTTATCTGACAGAATTCCATGAGTTTTGGTGTTAGTCTATTTCTGCAGGGGTTATCAGGAAATACGGAGGAAAGGCCCACACGTCGGGTTTACATAGAGATATTAACGTGCCGCGCAATTTTCTATCATCTAGAAGACTCCAGAAGCCACGGGACCAAAGCGGAGGCCGAGAGGACATAGGGACAGGGCGCCCGCCCACCTTTGCTGGGCGCCCGCCCTCAGCCAGAGTCCAATCAGGACTCTCTTTCGGGATATTGCTCCACCGACCTAAAGGATCAAGAAAAACCACACGATCAATGTCGGTTTGATCCAACGGCCCAGATTCACTTGAAGGGACTATAAAACCAGACCCCCTGGCCCCTGGAGATCATACCTCTTCTACAGAATCAAAGCTAGGGTTTCAATTCTTCATCCAAGTAGAGAGGATCCCTCTAGTTCTTCTAGTTCTACCTCTAGTTCATCTAGATCTAGTTCTAGTTCATCTAGTTCTAGTTCCTCTAGTTCTAGTTCTAGTTAGTTCTAGTTGTAATCTAGAAAATAGGGAGAGAGAAGAGGAGAGCGGAGGAGGAGGAGCCGGATCTGTCGGATCTTCCTCAACATTGTACTTTTGCAGCAACTGGTTCGTTCTTCATCGTTCTCCAGGTTCTTCAATTCATACTCCTGAGTTCTCTAATTACTTTTATTTACATTCAAGTTATTTATTGGATTCCCGCTTGCATCAAGTGCTCTAATCTTTGAAACATTAGAGTAGTAATTAATAGATTAGACGTGGTGTTTAGTCTTGCAATTACCTAGAATTGCACCCAATCCTGCGGATTGTTGTGGTAGCCTTAGGGTAGTGACAGCCCTAACGGTCGACGTATTCCACCTCGTTCGGATCGGTGTTTGTAGGACCGTAGTCAGACCTTCCTAGCCCCCTTCTCATCTCTTTCTGTGGTTAGTGCTCTGATGTCCCGATATAAATAATCTTGAAGTAATTCTTGATTCTTAGATCAACTAGAGAACTCTCAGGAAACTTCCTCTCTTCCCACCAAAAATAATTATATAGTTATCCTTGGGCGATCTTGGATCTTAATTAGTACACTCACATTCTCTGTGGAAAATCGATACTCTGGAATACTCCCGGGTGAAAGCTACATCGGTATCCGTGCGCTTGCGGATTTTTCTGTTTGCGTTTAAAATACCCAACAAGCTTTCTGGCGCCGTTGCCGGGGAACGGTAGCTGTGCTAGTTTCGAACCAAGTCGTCCGTGTAACCTTTTTCTTTTCCTTTTTTACCACACTCACCTTACCATTTTCACCATACCACATGGATTTCACTCTAAGCATTAATGAGCATGGAATTTATTTCATAGCCACTTCATTTACTCCATGCTCATATGCAACATCTTCACAATCCATTGGTCTCTCCAACATCACCACATTCGAGATCTCCAACCCCCACTTCCTTTCTATTTATAAAAACTTTGAAAGGGCGGTTGTCGATGCATATGTCTATAATAAATTTTGCAGATCTCGTTGAGTTGATCTTGATATAGGTCAGCGTTGGAGGGGAAACCACTTCACTGACATAAATTGATGGTTTCCCAAGGACAAGCTTAGTGTCCTAAAATAAGCACTGATCAGATCATAATATGAGCTTTTAATTATTTGCAACATTACCTTGTGTGTTGAGCATATAAGGATAATTGTAAAAATTCCTTCGGGTATTCTTGTCACTAACCTTTCCAGGATTGGAGCAAGAAGATCGGATGAATGACAAGCACAAGGTATGTCCAACCAATCATCATACAACATTGAATTAAATCATCCAAACTTGAATTTTGTAAAATTCAAGCTTGGGGGAGTACTTTACATAAAAAAAATCCTTTGCCATGTTGCTATGTTGGTTGTCCCTACCTTTGAGACATGCTCAATTTGTTAAATACTAATCACACTACTTCATCTCCACTTGAGTAGATCTCTATAAATGCTCTCATACTACCTTTATTTGCTTTAGTATATGTCTAGGCTTGGAGTAGTTTCATTTATCTCTTAATTAAGCATGGTGCTTAGTTTAGGGCTGATGATCTTACTTCCAAGGGAGTTTAAATAAAGCATGATGCCTAGGTTAAAATGCCCTCCTAAATCAAATTAGACATGGTGTCTAGGTTGATTTTTGAGCCAATAGTATGCTATAGTAGATATTGGATATTTTGTTGGATTAACCCCTGCAGGAAAACTTTCAATATCAACCTGGGAGGTCCTAAGACAAACTCACATTGGAGACAAAGAAAGAGATGCATGAAGTTTAACAATTTACACAAGGAAGGCATAGCTCACAAGAGATGATCCATGGAGGGTGCCACAAACACGATGCACAACCGCTAAGAGAGGAAAGCTTCCACAAGGTGATACTGTACCATCACTCTTCAAGTAAGGTAACATCTTAAAGTACTTGACTATCACTTCTATAAGCTTCTCCTTTGTTCTAGCGTTCACATGAATAAAAGAGACAAACATGTATGATTTACAACTCTAGATTAACCAACCTTATCGATTCAACATGTTTAGTCCTTCCACCTTTGTGATCCCATACTCTTAATCATATGAGCTAAAATGTTGCACACTCAATCTTTGGAAGATATATAAAAAAACAACATAAGTATAGATAGATTATCTTTCCATTAGGTTGAGTGATCTGATCTGACAAATGTTTTAAATGCTACACTCATGATATTATTATCCATCAAGTTTGTCTTGCTCACTATGCTTAAGGTTAGAGAAGAACAATACACTTTTGGTTCTGTTGGTGTTTTCCACCAACAGGGCCCATGCACTTGATCTCTGCCTTGTCTCTATGAGCAGGTACACTTCGAGCAAAATGTGAAGGACTTTTATAACTCCCAGACTCCAAGTGAAGAACCTAGATCTACGAGCACAAACACACTGGAGATACTGGACACTCAGGCAATCACTGCCCTGAGATGCTTGAGGACGTAACTACTGGAGTAACCCTGTTGTGGAAGTAATTACTGACCTTCTGCCGGTCAAGAGATAGAATCCAGGACCTCCCGTCATCCCGATCTCCATCGGCATGGTGGACTTCCTAGAAGCACTCTGCAACTTTGGCTCCAGCGTCAACATTATGCTCAGGGTACTCTATGAAAAATTCTTTACACATCCTTTCCTAGAAACAACCATGTGTTTGCAGCTTGCAGATCAGACACTAAGTTTCCCAAAGGGAATATTGAAGAACCTCTACGTCCGAGTTGGTACCTTATACGCTCCAGCAGACTTCGTGGTGATAGAGACTGATACTGATGAGAGGGCACCCATCATCCTAGGGAGGCCATTCCTGAACACCTCGGGAGCTATCATCCATGCTAGTGCTGCCAAGATCAGTGTCTACATCAAGGGAAGGAAGGAGACGTTTTCCTTCAAGAACAAGACTACACAAATCTCACAGCATTCTCGACATGAACCAAGGAAGAGGACCAACAGGAGGAACAAGAACAAGCAAATGTGGACTGAGTCAGCTAAGATGGTCACTGCAGCTCAAGGAGGTCAAGATCGTCGACTTAAGTCACCATTCCTGACCAAAAAGGACAACCCAAGTATGCCAAACATCCAGTGCTCCATTAATGGATACAACTTCCAGAAGACGCTTTGCGACACCGGGTCAGGCATTAACATAATGGCCTCAGTCACTTATCAGCTCCTGCATGGAACCATGCCCCTACAACCAAAATACATTCAGCTTCAGATGATTTGAAGGTTATTGACATGGGAGAAGACGAGTACAATCCACTCATCACCATTGGGAGACCGTTTCTCAGCACCGTTAAAGCAATCATCTACATTGAAACCGGAGAAGTCCACATGCACTTCCCCTCTGAGAAGGTACGCCGCTATTTTACTGACCCTAACTATATACTTCAAGACTCTAAGCAGGTCAGGACAAGAAGAAGACGACGCAACCGTAACCAGAGGAGGAAAATCATAAAGGACGGATGGGCAGACTACGAAGGAGAAGTGGTAATGTCTGAAGACATACAACTTGAACAGAACTGACCTAAGGAGACCGTAGCACCGAGTCAGGTATGGAAAGAGAAGATAGTTATACACGAAGAGGAAGCACCGCCAGAACCACCGACTACGCCATCTAGCGAATCCCAGGACGAATGAGAAAACGGAGAGTCCCGTTCGGAGGACTTAAAAACACCGAACGCCTTGCCAAGAGGTAAACTTGGTAGTTATCTTTTTCCTTTCAATTATTTTAAAATAGTTTGCTTAGTTAATCAGGTTCACATCATCTTAAAAAGAAAATAAAAATGTTAAAAATAGTAAGCCCCATGTGAGTATGCTCATGGCATAAAACTCATAAGTACATTCACTGTGGTGGCGTAAAAATAAATATATATTCCTGTCCTATAAAAATGAAAATATAAATAAGATTGTGATCCTACTAAAGAGAGTAACATTTATTGAGCAGGCTCAACATGATAAAGGCTAGATATTTATGCTAACACTTAACTAGTTCCACAAAGCTTTGTTGTCTATTTGAGCTCCATAGAATTCAAGGATCAAAGAAGACTAGTAGACGGAGGACATCCTAATCACTGTCAGGGTGCTGCCGACATTCAAATACACCTCCGCCACCTGCTAACTACATCAGAAGCAATTACGTCAAGATCCAGCTTGGGGGAGAGCACCCCCATTTATCCAGCTAAGTGTTCTACTCAAGTTTATACTTTACTCAAATAATAAAAAGATGCATAATCATAAAAACCCAAATAAAGATTTCTGCTTATATATATATCTTTGCTTAGTTTGCTAAATAAATAAATAAAGTTTGCTATGAACCCTCATGATAAGCTCTCACATGGAAATGATGAATAGTTGCTCTGCCATGACTAGTTCTCAAAATTGAAATCTCTCTCAAGTTTAGACCTAACTGTTATTAATTAAGATTTGCTCTAAACCTGAACTTGTGGGAAGAGTACTTGATCTGAAGTCTAAGTCGTTAACGGATATGATATGGGAAGGTTGAGCTGCTGTTTATCTGTTCCTAGAGATACTAGAATTCTGGAGAATTTTATTTTTGAAAATCTTTAAAATGTTGCATGATGAGTTCCTGTATGATGAGAGTTTAAATTCCTACCACAGCCATATATACATGCTTGCTAGACTATGAACCACACATTTACTTTACTACTTATGAGCATTGAGTGTGGTCAAGCTGTGTAGACCCTTAGGAGCTTGTCATGTGGTTAAATCAAGATTCACTTGCACGTTCACTCACACATGCTACTTCTACTCCGAAAGTACGCATCCACATATATCCACCCATTTCCATCTCCAGAACCACCCAAAAATATTCTACTCCTAATCCGGGAGAGAATAGCCAAAAATATTTCTGTTTTTCCCTGTGAAATAAATGCTCAAGTTATCTTGGTTACTACCACTTGCTATATTATTTCAGGAGATGAGTGCTCTAAAAAAAAGAAAAAAAAGAAAAAAATATATATACAAGGAAATAAAAAGGGGCAAGTGCCCGGAACCTCGAAAGAAAAGAAAAAGTGAGACGAGAGGTAAAAATGGACAAGTGTCCGATAGTAGAATTAGGGGGTACAAGATACCCACCTGAGAGAGAAGAAAAAGAAAATACAGAGCATCTCATTCTCCCCAAAAGTTTAAAAAGAGCAAGAAAGGTATGTATCCCCTCAAAAGAGCATAAGTAGAATTAGACTTTCACCATTGTTATCACCATCATCACCATACACCATTCATTCGCCACACATGCACATCTTGATTTGACTTATTGACTTGTTACTCTGGATCCATGGTTTGACTATGCAATAAATGTCTTGTAAGTATGTAATAGCTGTCTCCCACCTATGAGCTCCAGATATCAAAACCTTATTAGAGTAGGGTGAGAGAGAAGGCAATGTCACTATGCCTCATACCAAAAATACCACATACTTTGAGAGAAGGCATACACCATTACTGCCTTGGTAAGAATCCAAAAATACCACAAAAGAGAAACTAGAGAGAGTCATACAAGGAATCTCTGAGTTTTATTTGAAAATCTGCAAAAAACTCCAGAGCTATAGTTAATCAAAGAACAAGAGACATGGCGCTTGACTAGACTGTTCTATCTTTTAACTACTCAAGACAGAAGTGACGGTTACAAGTCCCATGGTGAAAGGTAAATGAGTAAGTTTTAAGTCTTAACAGTTTACTCTAACCAGAGATAAGATGACAACCTTGTATCTAAGTGGTGTTAGCTAGTGTCAACAACCTCCCCGGTTCCAATGTATATGATGGCCTTTGTGGTGTTGAGGAATGGTCTTCCTAGGATGATGGGTGGATTATATTCTTCTCCCATGTTGACGACCAAGAAGTCAGTGGGGACATAGTGGTCTTCATTCTAGATAGGGACATTTTTGGCTATCCCATCCACGAAGCGAAAAGACTGGTCTGCCAACTACGGCTGTGCATAGGTGGGTTCCATAGGCATAGTACCATATAGAAAGTCATAGGTTACCTTAGCCATGATGTTGACACCTGATCTAGTGTCACAGATAGTGTTGTAGAAGTAACATCTGTTGATGGGGTATAGAATGGTCGGGACACCTAGGTCGTCCTTCTTTGTTAGATGTGGAGACTTGAGCAGGTGGTCATACTCCATACAGATCGCAGTGACCATCTGTGCTGTCTCAGTCTTCTAGGCCTTCTACTTGCCCTTGGTTTTGGTCTTGGCCTTGTTCTAGGTGTTATTCTTGTTTCTACCGCCGTCTGTCTCCTTCTGAGCAAGGGTTGATAATGTCTTGTTCTAGAAAGAAAAGGCTTCCTTGTTGCCCTTGATGTTGAAAGTGATCTTGGCATTGTGCTGGCATAGATGATAGCTCCGGCAGTGTTCAAGAATGGTCATCCCAAAATGATAGGAGACCTCTCATCGATGTCTGTGTTAACAACAGAGAAGTCTGCAGGTATGTACGAGTTGCCTACTCGTACACACATGCTTTTGAGGATTCCCTCGGGGTAGCAAAGCGACTGATCTGCAAGCTGCAAACACATGGTTGTATGTGATAAAGGATAATGAAAAGCTTCTCGTATATCACCTTAGGCATGATGTTGATGCTTGCACCGAAGTCACAGATTACCTCGTCAAAGTTTGCACTTCCAATGAAGATTGGGATAACCGGTCTCCCTAGGTCACCTTTCTTGGTTGGTAGAGATGAGTCTAACCATGTTCCTCTCGGAGGGTCACTCCAGTAGCTTCCTGCATTAAAGATGTCTACAAGATTTGTAGTTTCTAATTCTTCTGGTTGTCTAGGAATCTTACCTTGATCATTGGCGGCAGCAAAAGGAGCAAGCTGCTGTAACTAAGATTCTAGCATCTTATTGAAGCTAAGCTGATTCTTGATAGCATTTGAAAAACTTTCCATTCTAATATTAATTAATTCTAAAGTTTTATCATTAGATGCTAGCTTCTTAGATAGGCTATCCATTAGCTTACCTTGATTAAGCACTAACTCTCTTAAAGGTGGTTGATTAGTGTTATTGTAAGAATTATTACCTTGGTAATTACCTGAGTAGTTAGGCCACTGTTGCTGGTTCCAACCTTGATTTTGCTGAGGACAGTAGTAGTATTTGTTGTTGATGTAGTTCATGTCCTCCTTCAGCTCTGGGCAGTTGGTACTTGTATGCCCAGTTTCTCCACACTCTTCACAAGTCATGCCTGAATCATGATGTGCATGATTTCCTTCTTCTTAGTGGCTCTTTCATCAAGCCTCTTCATTAGTAGGTCCGTCTTGGCAGCTAGCATTCTACCTCCTTGAGCTGGTGCATTCCTCCACCTCTCCTACGGGTCTGAGTTCTTTCTTCACTCCAACCTTGATTGGAGGCCATCTTTTCCACAAGAGGAATGGCTTGAGAGATAGGAAGTGATAAGAATGCTCCTCTAGTGGCAGCATCCATGGTTTCACGAGTGCTGTTGCCGAGCCCGTGATAGAATATCCGCATGAGCAGCTAATTCTCCATCCCATGATGAGGACAGTCGAGTATGTAGTCTTGAAAGCACTCCCAAGATTTTGGGACTGTCTCATCATGTTGTTGCTGAAAGCTTGATATCTTCCCACGTAGAGCATTGGTCTTGCCTGTGGGAAAGAACTTCGCCAGTAAATTGGTGGAACATAGTGCCCATGTAGTATTCTTCTCCTTGTTGGCATAGAACCACTGCTTCGCTTTTCTCAAGAGTGAGAATGGGAAAAGGCAAAGTAGTATAACATCTCTAGGGACGTCCTTGATAGTGAAAGTGCTACAGATTTCTAGAAAGTGTTGGATATTAGCACTAGCATCTTTATGGGCCTTCCCATAGAACTTGCTTGCTTGCACCATGTTGATTAGCGCTAGCTTGAGCTCAAATGATCCATTAATGTCCACAGCTAGCCCAGTATAAATCTTGGTCGTAGTGGGAGCTGAGAACTCACGAAGCAATTTGTCAGCCATGGCTTCAATCTCTGGTGTCAAACCTTGAGTAGGTTGATCTTCTGACTTAGGAGGATTGGCAAGCTGAGATGTTGATGATGTGGATTGATATCTTCTCAACTTAGCCTTCATCTTCCTGATCAATGTTTCTGGATTATCAACTAAGTTATTTGGGAGATCAAACATGTTCATACATTACCCTACATATGATAAAAATAGACAAAAAAAGACAAGGGTAAAGCTACATGAGTGAGATAAGTGGATGGTGCTCAATCCATGAGTGGAAGTAGTGATGCTCATTATCCTTTGATGCTTTCACCTTCCCCAGCAACGACGCCAACAATACTTGTTGACACTTCTTAACACAATTACTAAAAATAGACTTTTAAACCTATCCCTAGCAATGGTGTCAAAATTACTTAACATCATTTAAGCTAGGTTGTCATCGCTAACATGATGTAGAAGTGCTGGTATTAAATCTATATACTTTTCTAGGAATAAATAAATAAATAAAGATCCACAAGCGTACAGATAACAATGATGTAGCATTTTAACCAGGAGTATTCCAGGTATCATTATTTATATTTTTACCATTGGGAAGGGACTTGCAATGGATAATGAGCAATGAGCACTGCATGTATTCAATGGAGACCTTAACCATGTCTTTATCTATCTCTTATGCAGGGTGAGTGTCACATAAGATAAATATATGAATATGAATAATAAGTGATAGAGGATAACTATGAATTCATAGCCATAAGATAAACATGATAATCATCTCAATTAAAGTACTCTAAGTCAATAGCACTAGCATGGTATTAGGATAGTCTACAAGAATAAATCCTAAGTATCCTAACTATACTGTCAAAGCATACATTGAACAGTGCAAGTGATATTAGCAAGAAAGATCATGAACAGAGCAAGAACTTCCCTATAATAATGGTGCTCTACAATCCTTATAATCTGGAGTAGGAATACAAAGGACTCAATAGGACTATCACTCCCACGATCTACCTCAAGCTTCGAACTATAAGGGGTAATCGTAGATAAATACGGTCTAGGCACCTCTCCTACACAATATCTATCATTTACCCATCGGCCTAATGAGTAAGCGCTATACGATCCTATGCATAAACATAATTCTAATCTAACTATGCTAAGCATATAATCAAAGTAGACTAGGAACAATATAGTTGAGAACATAAGCAAATAGAATAAAGTCAATTCCGATATATTCAAATAGATCAAAGTCATATTCATAGTAGCAAGAACTAATATAAATATAACAAAGAGAATAAGAGTTTACCAAGAACTAAAGGTGGAGGCTGGATCTGCGAGGTTGCATGTGATTGGTGGAAGGGGCTGGGCGGCTGCCCCACCTGTCAGGGGCGCCCGCCCCTGGCTGGCTTCCAGGGTGGCCCCACTTCACAGGGTCGCCTTCCCGAGTCTTCTGGAGTATTCCTGAGTTGACTTTTCACATGTTCTATCTATGTAAATCTGACATGTGGACCTCCTTTGGTTCTTATTACAATAACACCCTGCAGAAATAGATAAACACCAAAACTTGTGGAATTCTATTAGTGATAACCCCTATAGCTAGATAGTATTCTCATTTTAACCCTTTCTCATGCTATGTTGACGGTTAAAAAGAGGACTTATCTACTGTCAACAATGTTCTAGCTATGCCCTAGTTGGTGGAGCTCTAGGTTATCCTTTTGAGGGACACCTTTGAACTAAACAATGGATATGAGATATAATTATGATAGATTGATTGATGCCTCTAGGGGGGTTTGCCTCTACTTAGATAGTCCAATGGGCTGAACCACAGCCCTCGGATCAAACCAACATGAAACAATGGTCAAGATGTGTCATAGAGGTCGGTTGGAGACCGTCACATGGAGGAGGGCCCATTTGGCAGGTGGGACAGGCCGGTTGGCCTAGCATGTGGGGCCGACCAACCCCACCTGGCAGCCTCCGGTCCTTCGCTTCATTCCCGTGCCTTCTAGAGCCTTCTGAGTGTATCCATCTTGTCGGTTTAGTCCTTGGTCTTCTGATGATGATGGTTCTAGAGTCTTCTAGAGCCTTTCGAGTCGTATCCATTGAGGACTTTCTCTCCGGTGCTCCAAACATAGCAAATGATATGTCCATCTTGATTGTCTTGATGAGCTCTCCACAATAGTGTGCTCAGATTCTTCACTTGAGATACTTTTATATGGTGAAATATTGAATATCCTACAAAACAAGTGAGAACAACACAACTCATGGAACTCATTAGAATAAATCCCTATAACCCTACTTTACACATTTTTTTAGATCTATTCTTAGGTTAATTGATGGTTAAAAATTGGAGTTAAAACTCCCCCAAGCTTATCCTTTGCTAGTCCCTTAGCAAATAGTTGTTTGGTTTATGATGGATCAGGAGTTGCTACAATGCTTTCACACCTCAAAAGTACACCAATGTTTAAACAAAGATTCTCCTCTGAGTTAGAACAAACCATTTCAACTTCCAACTTACCCATATTACCTTCAGCCATAGTCCATGTAACCTTCACTTCGATCTTGAGTAGTTGACAAGTAGAATGATTAAGTCAAGCACTACGTCTCAAGCTCTTTGATCTACCATTATTCGAAGTTTTGAAAAGTTTCAAAATAAAACTCAGAGATTCCTTTGTATGATCCTTTCGAGTCTCTCATATGTGGTATTTGTGGATTCCTCTCTAAGGCAACAATGGTGTTTCGCCTCTCTCTCCTCTCAACATATGTGGTATTTTTTGGCATAAGGCAGAGTAGCATTGTACCTTCCCTCTTCTCTCCTTATAACTATTAAGCTTATGTGGAGCTAGTGGTAATTTGAGGATATAGCATACTTACCTTGCATATGTTTCTTAATCAAACCGGGATCCTCAGTGGGGAAACCATACTCTTAGATCATGATGTGCATGTGTGTGGACCTATATATATGGAATGGGTGTGTATGTGGTGGTGGATATATGGTGGAACAATGGGTGTAACATAACAAGGGTGAAAACAATGGTAAGAGAACATGTTGGAAACCTTATCTCTATTTGCCTGCTCCTTGAGGGGATACTTCTCTCTTTTGAACTTTGAAAACTTTGAAGAATACTTGGGCTAGATACTCATTTTTTTCTTTCTTTTCTCTTTTTCCCTTTTTTAACTAGCCTTCCAAGCTTCTTTTGCTGATGAATAGCAAGAGATAGTAACAAGGATTGTTGGAGCATTTACTAAATAGCGATAAAGACAATGATAAGGTTTGATGGAAAAAGGAATTATTTTTGGTTGTTCATTTCTAGGGTAGGAATGGAACATTTTTGGTGGATCTAAATGGAAAACATGTTGCATACTTCTAGGGTAGAAGCAACATATTTGGGGTGGAGTGTACATGATCTTGATCTTGGGAGTATGATGAACTTCTTGACAAGGATCTTATACGGGTTGATCAAACTCAACACAAAGTAAGTAGCCTATGAGCTGGTTTTCCTAGTGTAGCATATATATGGCTATGGTAGGAATTTAATCATTCATCATACAAAAACTCATCATGTGGTAATTTTAGATTTTTCAAAAGATAAATCTCAAGTACTCTAGCATCTCTAGAAAAAGGATAAATAGCAGCTCAGAACCTTTTCATATCATATTTGTCAAGCACCTAGACTTAGATCAAGCCTTTTGCAACCCACAAGTTTTAGGTTTAGAGCAAATCTTTATATCAAAACAATCTTATCCTAAAACTTGAGAGAATTTAAGGTTGAACACTAAGTACTTGAAAGGAATTATGGCAGAGCAACTATTCATCATCTCCATGCAAACAGATTATCTAGAGATTAATTAAGGGCAGGTAAAACAAACTTGTACACTCTCTTTTTATTACCTAATCATTTATTAACTCATGGATATAGTAGACTCTTTTTATTTTGTTTTCTAAGTTATTTATCTTATCAAAAATACATCACACATAAGGAAATACATAATTAGCTAGATACATGGGGGATGCTCCTCCCCCAAGTTGAATGTTGATGTAGTCATTCATCTTGAATCTTGATAGCGTAGATGTTATCCGTCCCTGTGGGTCTCTAAAAGTAGATGGCTGATGAAGAGGTCTTCCTAGAGTGGGTGAAAACTTCTGCTATTCTTGTTGAATCCTGTCTTAACTCAAATAGACAACAAAGCTCGTGGAACATATTATGCGTTAGTGGTAAAACCATTTATTCCATATCCGTTTAGAAAAACTTTATAAATTTCCAATTAAGCAATTTTCAACAAGATCTCAATATTTTTTTTGGATTTTCTAGTTTTGTATGCAGATGCAAAATTATTTTTGTGCCTCCACACTAAATAGCCGAGACTTATTCACATGGTGCTTAAGGTTTTTCTCATTTTGTTAGATGCAATGCTATGATGCAACAACATAAATTTTTATTATTCTTTTTAATGCAATGAGGAAATATAAATATGTTGAATGCATATGACTTAAATGCGGAAAAGTAAATATGCTAAAGCAAAAACTACGTAGGAAAGTAAATATGAGGATAACTAACGATGTAACCTTTCGATGAAGGTTTAGAGATTTAGTTCCATCGAACCGAACCTTCTCGCTCGATCACGCACTTGAGGGGGTGTCTGAGGGGACAGAGTCCTCTCCTAATTTCTCTTCTTCTGTCTGTGTCGATGAAATATGGTTGGCAGTCTACCTAGGGGTATGCCCAAGGTAGTAGATTTTCGGCAGACAGGTACGCAAGCTATGAACTAGATGGTGACACAAGACACAGACAAGGATTTTATCTAGGTTCGGCCACCATGAGGGTGTAATACCTACATCCTATGTATGATTGTATTGATGATATGAGATGTAATGAGATGATGAGGGGGGTCCCGTACATACCCTTATATAGTTCGGGAGGCAGGGTTACAAATCTAGAAACTAATTCTAATCGGTTACAATTGCCATAGATAGTCACATATCAATCCCTATTCTAACGGACCGGGATTTTGCTTGATCTCCATGTTTGCCTTTCTTGCGCAGAACTCTGAAAAGAGTGATCAAACCACAAATTGACTTCTAATGGGCCAGTTCTTTTGGCTCATACATGGTCGTAACGGTATAGGGATTTATACCCCCACAGCTAGTCCTGGAGCACTATGTATTGTGATATGACATGCCATGTTGAGCTTCTTCGACCAATGAAACTTGTGTTTTTGTTGCTTCACCTAATTGGAATATTTCTCAAGCAGTCGCAGCAGGATTCAACTAGTTTAGGCTTCAGTCGACCACCATTAACATCAGAGAAGCAGGTTGTCTGAAGAATGCATGGTGCTCTTTGAGAAAAAATATTTCTTTCCTAATAAAGTGTGCCCACTTTTTTGGAAAGTGTAGGGTTTGAAAGCATATTCACCGTAAGATGATGTGTGCCCACTTAGTCCCCAAGCATAGTAGTAGGTGACGTAGACACGTGGTGCCAGGGTCTAAAAAGAAAAGTCCATGTAGATATTGTGATACTGAGATGCATCACTAGGTGCATCATACTGATGTAGTCCCTGAGCTTGCTGGAAGGCAAAGTGTGAACCTTGTAGCAAGGTCTAAAAAATTAAAATTGCCCCTCAGTTGTATATGAGTCTAATTCATATATAACAAAGAAGAGCAGTCCCCAACCTATGATTGGAGAATAATTGAAGCAGTCCTCAAGTATAACATAGGGAATGGTTAATGAGTCCCCGAGCATGGTTGGGAATGTAAACATGCTCGGTGGTCGGACAGTCCCTAAGCATAGCGTAGGGAATGGTGGATGAGTCCCTAAGCATGGTTGTAAACATGCTCGGTGGTCGGTCTAGTCCCCGAGCACAATATAGGAAATAGTCGACAAGTCCCCATGCCTAAAAATGCAGAATTATGAAGCATGTAATAAAAGTTGTAATCAAAAGAAGTCTCTCAATGGTATATGAGTCAAGTTCATATGTAACAAAGAGGAGCAATCACCAAGCAGTAGTCGAAGAGTGGTCAGAGCAGTCCCCGAGCATGAGCATAGAAAGTGATCGATGAGTCCCCAAGCGTCCTTAATGATCAGAATAATATCCACAATTTCTGGTCAAAAAGGAAACTTTGATCTTCACCAATCATGTTGCATGTTTGTCATCTTCTCTCTCTCTTCTTATTTACTCCATCATGTTTAAAATATTGTTCTATCATGACATCACAAAATTTGCAATGGCATGGCATGGCCAGCTTTAGTCTTGTCGATCTGAACAATGCGACAACAACTTTAAATCCTCTAATACTGTGATATGCAAAAAGATAGACTCATTAGCAACAAAGCCTAAGTAAAAATGTGTTTTATGGCACAAGAACCAAGTTTAAGAGTGCCTGTGTTTACTAGAACCGATGTAAAAACTATCGGTGGATTAATAGAGTGAAATGGGAAACTGCAATGACACCTTAGGTGTTAATTGTGCACGTCTCCCAAGATTTTCGAGGTGGTGGGTTGGTGCCGCTGATAAAATAAATAGTTCTGTATGAGACAACAACCATTCCTTACCCAGTAAGTTGCCATTCTCATCTTGAAGGTCGTCTTCTTCCTCCCGCCAGCCATCTGCCATAAGAGATCCCAACTCCACAAATCAATCAAACACTAGCCCAAATGGCCAAAAGCAATGCCAAGAAGAGGGCAGATATGATGGCCAAGGAGTGTTGGAAATCCAAATCCACAACTCAGTCTATCAACAAACTCGTCAACATGGGGGTGCTCCACAATTAGGAGCTTGGAGGGTGGAGAGCGCGTGAAGAAGAAAGCTTTCCTGACCCAAGGTCTGATGAGATTATTGTACTTGAAGATTTCTTCAAAAGGGGTTTTGGGGTTCCTGTTCATCCTTTTCTGCAAGGCCTGCTTCTTTATTATGAGATTGGGATCTGCAACCTGCACCTCAACTCTATTCTTCTTATTTCCACCTTCATTCATCTCTATGAGGCCTTTGCTAGCATAGAACCACACTTTGATCTTTTTGCTATCTCTTCTGCCTTAGAAAGAAAGGTGCCCATGGGGTATCCAAGATTGCAGGAGGAGAATACCTTAATCTTCAAGATGGAATGAAGGCACATTATCTGAACTATCCTTGGAATACCTCCTTATTATAATGGTATAAAAGGTGGTTCTACATCTGGGAAGAACCCAACTCAGCCACCTTCTATGATGTTGGGTGCATGCCAGAGAAAAGAGTAAGCTGGATCGATAGGCCAGAATTCGTTGGGCAGGTAGAAGACTTGATGGGCCTAATCCCATGGAGTCACCTTGATGGTCTAGCAGTGGTCAGTAGTTTCATAAGCTGACGAGTACAACCATGCTAGAGGAGGATACACGCTGACTACGAGTACTAAGGGAGCATCGACACGACCAGGATGAAGAAGGAGAGACTCGATGGACCAGAAGTGCATTAGTGAATCAATGAACTTTTCGACCTGGCTGATGCAAATTACTCCCCGACCAACAACATTGTCCATACCTACAAGCTGGCTCGACCACCACCAAAGGTACCCTTGTACATCTTGTTCATTTCTACAGCAGTTGACATAGAAAAATAACACATAATCTATATTCTGTATTGTAGGTTGGCGATCTAGAAAGATCTACCATCTATTTCTCATTGGCACCTAGCGTGGAGCATCCGAGGGGTGTAGATCTAATGATGCAGAATGTAGCTCAGTGTTACACATACATAAGCGACAAAGAAAATGATGAGCAGAGGACACTAACCCCAGAAGCAGATGTCAGAGCAGCCGGTAAGTGACCAATTGCCACTGAACTATCGAAGAAAAGGGGAGGTGATCCCGCTCACACCGGTGGATCACTAATAATCAATGAGCCATTAGTTGAATACCCGGCGCCAAAACATCATCAATTGATGCAACTCATTAAATGATGATGGAGACAAAGACACCAACACTCTAAACCTGGTCCCTCGAGCACAAAGGTGCCTAGAGGATGTAGTGCCACTAGTGCTGGCACCACCATCGATGCCACCAACCACTATAGCGACTGCGAGCAGGATCATCGAGCAGGCAATTCCTGGGCCTCCACCACTGAACATGGGTCTAGGACATGCTCGATGACGAGTCTTTTCCACATCACATTGGGCTTCAGACTTGTAAGTGATTACAACATCTTTCCTCAAGGTATAAGAGTATGGCTCCTTAAAATTGTTCTTGTACTATACTAGCATGGCATCTGACATGAATCTAGACTAGCTAGGCAAAGGAGGAACGTCAATAGCTAGGGCCACGAAATCCATTATGGGGGTAGCACAGTGACTCTGACCCAAGGTGAAACACCATTGATGAGGCAAGAAATAGAACAGCCTAGGACTGAGCCTACACTAGAAAACCCATCCATGACTAGCATGATAGAGCCTGATCTATTGTTAGCTGAACACACCAAAACATTAGTTGGTGATGCAATGGTTGCACTGACCACCAGAGCTAGCACCACTACAGAGGCATCAGAGCGGGGAAAAGGCCCAATGCTTCCCTCATTCATGGGAACTACCAGTGGTGATGCTAACAATCCTTCAGCAGAGTCTGACGATGGAGTTGAAGAGATTGAAGGGCATCCTCGAGATGGTCATCAACATGTTTATGTGTGTCGCCATCGAGGAGACCATTGGGCTTGTCATGAGGAAATTGCCGAGGTTGAGGAGGCAGATAGGGTGGAGCGTGCAGCCAAATGTCTTATCACCAAAGTTAAGGTGAGTCATGCAAGAACTAAACTTGACATAAATTTATTAGTAATCAATTCTATAGCAACATGCAAACTAAATGTCTATGTGCAGGATGTCATGAAGACGACAAAGTACCAAAAATGGTGCTTCGACTAGATTGAGGGGATAGCGGCGACAACAAAGTGTATACGGCCGAGGTGGACCGATTACGTGTAGAATTAGAGAATGCTGAGAAGGAGAAGGTTGCACAAAGTGAATAGCAACTCAGCATTACGCTACAGCTAAATCATAAAGAAGAGCAAAAAGGTGAGAAATGAAATTGCTATCCCTCGAGCACTGAAAAATTCTTTGCTTATGGTCTTAACCCTTTGCGCAATAGCCCTATCGAAGGAGGTGGTTTGGCTGTGGGAAGAGAGAGATTAGCTAGCACGAGACCACACTCAAGTCAAGGAGAGGATAGGGAAAATGGCGGAAGATCTCAAAGCAAGAAACTTACATTTGAAGAGTAAGTGCTAGCCACTTGTCTGAAATCATTAGGGTAGATTTGAGTTGCATTGTATGGTGTTTGTGTCCTATAGGGTTGAAGGTAAATACGAAGAAACACTTGGAGGAGTTCATAAAGGACTCGGACCTCTAGAAAGGGCGATGCACTCAGGTGGTGAATGGCATAATGCTAGTGCTCGAGCTGATTAGCCCTAAACTGTCGAAGAGCAAACCCCGTGTACAAGCGCTAGGACTGATTGAGAAGTGTCAGCATGCATGGGGATGCCTCCAACAGTTCATAATGGAGGTCGGCGAGTATGCGGGCACCCCATGTGTTGAGCATGGTGCGTGCACATTATTCACTGGTCATCCTTAATCAGCTCGAGAGGGGCTACCCCAAAGTGGTCAGTCCATAGGAAGCAAAAGATCTGCGCATCAGTCTCCTGGACCTATCAGTGATGGTCATTGGGGACATCAGCCCTGCCGATCTAATTGAGCTCAAAGGTATCGCCATCTTCATGGCATGCAATCTCATTGGTCGTAGATGAGCGACCAGTGCCTACGGTCTCAACCAGCCAGATGCTAGTGGCTTAGACTCATTCAGCGAGGTCGGCGGTGCAACCTACTAGGGATGGGAGTGAAGCCTCTAGGCAACCTAAGCAGCAACCACCGACCAGTCTATAAAGGTAGACCATAGCTGACCAGGAGTTTTTTTAGTTTATTGTAAACTTTGCACATTGGTAATAAAGTTTGTAATAAAGTTTATCACTATTCATAATGTAAGCTTTTGATGTTGTTTAGTAGAAACATGCGTAGCTTGTATATTGTGTTGAATGTTACTAAGTGAGAATGTTTGACTGCTCTGCTTTAGTTGTATCACCCATGCTTGATTCGCTCCCCTTATACAACATAGGTGATTGTGATGAGCCAAACACTTTGAGTATGAGGCATGATGCCTGCACATATGTGAGAATATTTAGGCCCGTCTAGTATGACATCTATCGAGCAGCCCCAATCATGAAGGGCATGATATGAAAATGAACCCTACTTTTATAAAAATTTAAAGCGATGTGGTCAAAAAAGACATAAACGAGGCCTTGAGGATGACCGAGCAGGTAATAATTTATAATGGAAAAGAATACTTAAAAATGAGGTACATAGTTGTTTACTCAAAGCTCCTTAGGGATAGAAACGTCAAAGCTTGTCGATATGCCAAGAGTTTGGCAATTTACGGCCATCTTGGTAAGCCAGTCTATATGAAGTAGGTCGTGTGACTTCCATTACCATGAACAAGCCTTCCCATGGTGTTGACAACTTATGCATACCATCTTTAGAACTAGACACTAACCACAAAGAAGTGTTCCTTGATGTTTTGGTTATAATACTTACGCAAGACATCAAGGTACTTAGCGGTTCATATGCAAGAGTCAAGGCGCCTCTCCTCTGTGCAGTTGATTTTGAGTCCTCTAGATTCATTGACTCTGTGTTCATCAAAGTGATCAATTTTGGGTGATCTGAAGTTAATGTCAGCTGTGAGTACGGCTTCGGCCCCATATACCATGAAATATGGTTATACACCCGTATTATGACTAGGTTGTGTCCACAGACCCCAGACCATGGCTAACAACTCCTTAATCAATCTTCCTAGGGCTTTATTGTTCTCTCTGTACAATCTTTTCTTCAATGCATCTGGAATCATGTCGTTACCTCTCTCAACCTATCCATTGGCTCTAGGATGTGCAACCGACACATACTCCATGACTATGCTTCTGTCATCGCAGAAGTCCCAAAAGGTACTTTCGATAAACTTAGTCCCTAGATCTGTAATGATGCTATTGGGTATGCCGTAACGGTGGATGATTTGGTCTAGAAATTCAACTGCTTTTTTCTATGAATGCTTTTGTTAAGGGCATATACTTTATCCATTTAGAGAACTTGTCGATTAAGATGAAAACACATTTGAAGTTGCCGGGAGTAGGTTTGAAAGGTTCTGTCATGTCCAAACCCTAGCATGCAAACGGCCATGAAGCTAGTAACCGTCTGGATCTTGTGGGTTGGTACATGAATGCGTTTGGTGAAGAACTGACAACCTTCACAACATCGGACCAGTTTTTCTGCGTTAGTGATGGCTAACAGCCAATAAAAACCTACTCAGAAAGCTTTTTTGACCAGTGTTCTAGAAGTTGTGTGATTGTTGCATGTGCCGGCATATATTTCTACAAGGAGTTTGATGCCTTCATCCTGGGTAACATATTACATAAGTATTTCTTCTTTTATGTTTTTGTGCATGAGAACTCCATCGACCAGTAAATAATGCTTTCTACACCATACAAGGCGCTTGTTCTCCATTTTGTCCATGTAACCAGTCCCATCCGTTAAGTATTTAATGAAAGGTATTCGCCAATTGGAGGAAGACGTGATCGAGGATGGTACAAGAGTAACTAACGCCACTAGTGGTTGTTTTGGAGGATTCTCGACCATGATGTTTTCCTCCTCCTAGATAGTTGGCTTCACGAGGTCCTGAACAAATACACCATGTGGGACTTCATGAGGTCCGAGATAGTTGGCTTCACGGGATGACCATGATAGCGCATCGGCTGCTTGATTTTTATCCTAGACCATGTGTATGTATTCGACATCATAGAATTTCCTTCTAGCTTCCTGATTTCTTTACAATATGCATCTATTTTTTTGTGGACCATGTCCCAATCCTTATTTAGCTGGTTTATGACTAGTGTCGAGTCTATTGGGAATATGCCCTAAAGGTAATCATAGAAATGATGATATTATGATTGTATCCATGACATATATTATGAGTTTGATGAATATCCATTATAGACAAACTTGTATTGATTGACAATTATGTGAATTGTTTGTGAAACTCTTTTACTTGTATGGTTATTCTAAAGTTGTCCCTAATCAGAGTTCGTGTGAGGATTAGACACATGAATATTAGATTAGCACATGTATTAGTTGATGACTATGTTTCACAAGTCATAGACATAGAGATGTCAAACTAATAATGTGGGCACATGTATGACATGGGGCTGGACTGCCCCAACATGAGATGTTCTTATTATCTCTTTATATATCATGTATGTTTTGTCCTTAGACCTAAGATTATCGTATGTTCTCAAGATATGAAATGACCTACTCAGAGACTATTAAATGCTACTCCATAATAGGGTAGTTATAAAAGTGGTCTTTGGGTTTGTTATGAAATATGCTGTGAGACATAGATGATCAAGATGGAACTTGCCCCTCCCTATGTGAGAGAGATATCACTTGATCAATCAAGTGATTGGATCAACAAATGCATGGTCGTGCTTGGGTTAAGTGTTAACCCACAAGTTGGACCAAATATCATGTGGCAAGGGAATAACATGTATGTGTATATAGTAGTTCATCTGATATGATCTTTGCGTGCATATAGGAGTTGTCATGCGCTGCTAGATGCCACTGTCAACTATTGGGCGAGTAGGAGTACTCGACCCATGTCTATATGTATGTGAACCCATAGGGTCGCACAATTAAGGGGCTGGAAGCCTAATTCGGGTTGGATCCGAATTAGACAAGGCTTAGGGTTTCCTAATTTGGCCTCCAACTCGGGGCTGATTGGAGGACGCCTATATGAGAGAGGGAGGGGGCGTGGCTAGGGTTATCTCACACCGTTAGACAGTCGCCGCCGCTCACCTATGCTCGCGCCTATTGCTCCTCATGGACCTAGCAGTCTAGAGGCACAATGCTTCATCCCCGCATGTGTGGGATACCTCAAAGGTGCTACATCTAGAGCACAAGGATGAACCACGCGAGGGGGATTGCCGTGGTGGATGACCACGCAACTGCGTGACACTGCTACTACGTGCATGACTACACCGACGCGTCTAGTGGTAATCCCGTGATCTATAACTGGTGGTTGATCCTATTTTATGAGGTCAAAATTTTTGTTTTCTAGCTAGCATAGCGTCCTCATAATCCATCAGTGGTATTAGAGCCATTACTGTATTTTTATAGATTCAATTGGGTACATATAGAGATATGTGTAGTTATAGATGAGCCTCTAATCTTGGTAAATGATCTTGCTATGCTGGTATTGTAATAATCTGCTCATGCCGCTTAGAATTCTACCATCCAAGTTAAGTGATACATGTAAATCCAGTCATGATGAGATAGAGATCAATCAAATTGATCTAATTGAACCCTAGGTCAAGTGCCGAGCGCATATGATGCGCGGCGGTAGTAGATGGGATCTACTACCGGGCAACAAATTACCGGGAAAAGTGTTGTTCGATAAAACAACCATAACTCAGATTAAGACAATCTCTAAATGAAAATCATAGAGAAAAAAGTTTACATTTGATTTGCCAGGGTAAAACCATGTTCAGCAAAATTGGAATTGCAAAAAAAAGGCTGGGAAAATAGAGTTTTTGGCCCTGCAAGTTTAGACGTCAAAATCAGTTAACTCTGTTTTGCAGGGAGTGATGACTGGTACAACCCTTATAAGTATGTGATGCATGTATGTAATAAATTCATGGCTTTCATGCCATGATAATGATAATATGGCTGGAGCCACATAGATATTGTCCATCAGATGTAATGGCCTACGTGCCAATCTATGATGATCCTACCTGTGACTATGTAATTTTAATTCACTGTCTTGCGTTAATGATAGCTAGTCTTGGTGGAATCATTGCTGGAGGATGGCATACATAGATCATGGAGATGGAGATCACCATGATGAATAGATACAAGGAGATGGAGATCCCCAAATTGATAATGGGCTATACCAAGTCATATTTGTGTTAACGTCGTTCTTACTATGTTCTACTTTTATATGCGATGATGTTTTTGTCTACATGCATGCGGTAGTAAAGTAGAATGATCCCTCAACAATGTTTAAGTTACATGCTCCCAAAAACCTTGCACTGTCATGTGTCTTGTACAATCGGTGGTAGGTCTATGAAATTAGGGAGCCACTGGTTTTCCTTGACTAGGCAGGTTCGTATCGGATACTTACTGCAGAAGGGTTGGTTTCTTGAACAAGGTCATCCTAACGGTTAGGGACCTTAGAGCATAAGTAGTTGGGCAACACAAGCATAGAGATGCCACCCCAACAACAAGAGTCATATATGATATGATTAGCAAGGAGTTGCTTACCGATCTACCATGTCTACTAGCAGTGATGCTAAAGCTCACTAGTACACTTGTTAGTTGTGGGTCTTGAATCACTAAGTATCAACTGAAGGATATTGATTTTAGTGGGAGTAGATTTTATTTAATATTATTTACTCTATCTTGGATATGTTGTCTTAGTATTTTGCATTACTTTCGTTGTAGATTAATGGCGTCCACCAATCAAATATTTACTTTGCGCTCAATTCTTGAGAAAGATAAGTTGAATGGAACAAACTATGCGGATTGGATCTACAACCTGAGAATTGTTCTTAGGGCTAAGAAAAAGGAATAGATTCTAGACATCCCATTACTAGAAGCACCTACTGATAATGCATCTGCTGCAGAGAAGAACGCTTACAAGAGAGCATGTGATGCTGATCTTGAAGTGAGTTGCCTCCTGCTTGCTTGTATGGAACCTGAGCTGCACATGTAGTTTGAAAATAATCATGCAGTGTATGATATAAGCATAGCGCTTAATGATACGTTCCAAGCTAAGGCTAGGACTGAAAGGTTCCAAGTCTCAAAAGCTTTTGTTGAATACAAGCTAGCGTTGTAGAAGCTGGGCTTCCCATTGGCCAAGAGTTGGCTACTGATTTCATTCTCTCGACTCTTTCGCCTAGTTATGGAAACTTCATCTTGAACTACCATATGCATGGGGCAGAGAATGGCTTGAATGAATTGTGTGGCATGCTGAAAATAGCAGAGGCTGACATCAAGATAAGTTCAGGCAGTAGCCAAGTGTTGGCTATCCAAAACAAGCCTAACTTTAAGAGAAAGAAGGGCAACGCTTGGAAGAAGAAAAAGGGTAAGGCTAAGGATGAGATCCATAAGCCAAACCCACCTGCACCCAAGGCTAGACCAGCTTCTGATGAAGAGTGCTTTCACTGGAAGAGGAAAGGTCACTGGAAGAGGAACTACAAGTTGTACTTGGCATCCTTGATAAAGGATGGTGGTAGTAAAGGTACTCCCGCTGCTCATACACTTGTTGTTTATGTTACAGATATTTTCTTTGCTAACTCTTATATTAATTCTTGGGTATTTGATACCGAATCGGTTGCTCATATTTGCAATACGATGTAGAGAATGATAAGAAGTAGAAGTGTTGAAAAGGGAGAAGTTGATTTCCGCATGGGCAGTAATGCAAGAGTTGCTACGTTGAACATCAGAATGATGCAACTCCATCTACCATAGGGATTTATTGGAATTGAATAATTATTATTTTGTTCCTAGTTTAAGTCAAAACATCATATCACCTTCATGTTTTATGAAGGATGGTTATTCATTTGCGAGTAAAGACAATGGTTTTGTGATCTCTAAGAATGACAAATTTCTGGCTTTTGCATCCATTGTGAATGGGTTATTTATTTTAAATCTTGATGATGCACCTATCTGTAATGTTAGTGCTAAAAGGCCTTAGCTTAATGAGTTAAGTCCTACCTATATGTGGCATTGTCGTTTGGGTCATATAAGTGAGAATCACATGAAGAGGCTCCATGATGATGGGCTTTTAACTTTGTTTGATTTTGAATCATACAAGACATGTGAGTCTTGCTTACTAGGAAAGGTGACCAAGGCGCCTTTCACATGTTTTCTTGAGAGAGCGTCTGACTTGTTGGAACTTATATATACTGATGTGTGTGGACCCATGAGCACGACAGCTAGAGGTGGATTCCAATACTTCATACCTTTTACTAATGATTTTAGTATATATAGATATGTCTACTCAATGAAACATAAGTCCAAAACATTTGAAAAGTTCTAAGAATTTTAGAATGAAGTAGAGAATCAACGTGGCAAGAAAATTAAGGCTTTGCGATCTGATCGTGGCAGTGAATATTGGGTTTTTTGGAACGGTGCCATTACAATTTCTAAGTATTTGAAATATGCCATTATAATTCAGGTATCCTAAAGCGGACCATTACAATTCTTGCAAAATTTGAAATATGCCATTGGATATGGTAGAAGGGTGCTTGAGCCCGCTTGCAGGCCGACATGGCATACGGTCGACCGTATGCGCCCGTCGCCGTGACCCATCTAAACGGCGTGGCACAAAACGTCGTCTCCACCCCGCCCCTCACTCTCATTCTTGCTCCCCACCTCTCTGTCTCTCTCGAGCGCAACCCTAGGCGGTGGCGGCATGGAATCCATCTACACAAGGCTTTAGAGCAAGGAATCCATCTACACAAGGCTTTAGAGCAACAAACATTCTTTTGAATATGTTCTCCTTACCAACTTTCTGAACTTCTACCTCTACAATGCTACCAGGAGATACCTTTTCAATTTGAGCACCCCAATTGAATAGCAGTTGAAAACTTTCCTCATATTTACCATGGATTTGATCCATTGTGCACTGCATACCTGATCAAGCCTTTGAATACTTCAGCTTGATGCTATAATCATCTTCCAACTTCTCCCTGCACTCTTTCGCATGTTTTGTTGGATGTTTTTTTATCCAATCTACCAGCCTATCTGCACACCAGGACTGTGATGCCATCTTCCCTTCTACCAGTTTTTGACTTGCACAATTGTGATCTGCAGGTAGTACTTTGATCTGTGCATACGAAACATGTCAGGTAAAGAAAAAATAAAACTTGCACAAAGGAACTAGTGAATAGACAGTTACCTGCATTGTCTTTCTATTCTACAGCCTAGATGCATGTATGCGCCAAGGACATCCCTCAGATTTGCACTTTGCAATAAATCTTGTTGGGTCTGTTTTGATACCAGCTAACACATAGCCTTTAGTCACAGAGAAATGCCTAATAGCTTTCCTGAATGAAAAAATATCAGGAAATAACTCCCCCTTTACAATCTTGGGATGTTCTGGGTCATGAATGATATTGATCTCTTCAGGGTCTGCATTAGTGACCTCTGCCTCAACACGAAAAGCATCAGCATTAGCATTTTCAGCATCATGAGAAGCATGTGGAGGTGAATTACTAGGAGGCTATGAAATGATGGATGGCTGTGTTGGTGGTGTTGGCATGTACATGCCCTCATCATCACAACCCACAAACTCCTCATCGTTATCAAACATATCAGGTTCCCTATCAGGCTCTAGTTGAGTCTCAACTTTAGCCTCTGGTGCAACATCTGCCTCAAATGTGGGCTGGTTAACATAACTGTAAGTACTGGCTCGGTTGCCAGTGCTAGTGTTAGGAGGAAGATCTAGTTCATCAAATTGATCAATAGTGGGAATTGACTGATCAAATACCCCTACGACAATGTGGCAATGCATTTCCTCCTTATACATCTCAAACATGTCATTAATCTAGAATTGATTTTCTAGCATGACATCTTGAGACAACCTTTTATCGTAGAACCAAGCAACTGGACACTGAGTAGTAAACCAATTGATAGCATTGCGTAAGCTGGTCATCAGTACATCAAATGAAAATGAGCCAATCTCCACATCCCACTTAATCACAGAGCCCTTTGTGTAAGCTTTCCTACCCCAACAGTCTCTCCAACAAAATGCTTCCATTTTAATTTCTAAAGAAAATAGCGGGACCCTAGCATCAACCAAATCACATCAATAGCTAATGCCAATCAATAGATCAAGACCTAAGGCACTCGTATTCGTGCTCAGGAAGGACAAAACATTACCTTTCGTCGCTCTCCTCCATCCGTGGAGCCCTGCGCAGGGGCACGTCCGCCACGGACTTGCGGCCTATTCCATTGCCTCCCTTCGGCGCCCCCGCCCCATGCGCCGCCGTCATCGCTGCGCCACTGCCACCTAGGGTTATGCTCGAGAGAGATAGAGAGGTGGGGAGTGAGAATGAGAGTGAGGGGTGGGGTGGAGTCAGCATTTTGTGCCGCAATGTTTAGACAGGTCATGGCGACGGGCGCATACGGTCGACCGTATGCCATGTCGGCCTACAAGCGGGCTCAAGCGCCCTTCTACCTTATCCAATGGCATATTTCAAATTTTTCAAGAATTGTAATGGTCCACTTCAGGATACCTGAATTGTAATGGCATATTTCAAATACTTAGAAATGGTAATGGCACTGTTCCAAAAAAACCCGTGAATATTTGAGTCACGAATTTAGCAATCATCTAAAGAGTTGTGGAATCGTTCCACAACTTACGCCACCTGGAATGCCTCAGAGAAACGGTGTGTCTGAGCGACATAATTGAACCTTGTTGGACATGATTCAATCTATGATAAGCCAATTGGACCTACCTTTATCATTTTGGGGATACACTCTAGAAACAGCCACTTTCACTTTAAACAGGGCACCATCTAAGTCTGTAGTTAAGACACCATATGAGATGTTGACTGGTAAGTGTCCCAGTTTGTCTTTTCTTAAAATTTGGGGTTGACACCTAAATCAAACAAGTATTTTTTCATGGGATGCCCAAAGGAAACTTTAGGGTATTATGTCTATAACCGCACAAAGGGCAAAGTGTTTATTACTCAAAATGGTGTTTTCTTAGAGAAAGAGTTTCTCAAAAGAGAGAAAAATAGACAGAAGGTTTATCTTGAAGAAGTTCAAGATGAGCCAGTTGGGAATAACTCTACGAGTGATGCTAACGTAGCAGAACAAGTTGAGACACCTGTGGTAGTAGAAACACCGCCACAACCATGAAGATCAGCAAGACTTCACAAATTATGTGGGGAATTGTTATTGTTAGACAATGACGAACCTACAAATTATGCAGAAGCAATGATGGACTCAAATTCTGAGAAATGGCAAAGTGCCATGAGATCCGAGATAGATTCCATGGGAGATAATCAAGTTTGGAACTTGGTTGATCTGCCTGATGGGGTTAGACCCATAGAGTGCAAATGGATCTATAAGAAGAAAAAGGATATGTATGGAAATGTTCATGTCTATAAAGCTCGACTTATCACAAAGGGTTTTAGACAAGTTCAAGGAATTGACAATGATGAGACTTTGTCTCCAGTAGCGATGCTTAAATCTATCTGGATCATTCTAGCAACCGCTGCATATTTTGATTATGAGATATGGCAGATGGATGTTAAAACAACTTTCTAAATAGAAATTTAGAAGAGGACGTGTATATGATATAGCCTGAATGTTTTGTTGATCCTAATAATGTTGGAAAAATATGCAAGTTTAAGAAATCCATTTATGGATTAAAGCAAGCATCTTAGAGTTAGAATATTTTTTTTGATGAAATGGTCAAAGGATTTGGCTTTCGTCAGAATGAAGAAGAACCTTGTGTTTACAAGAAGGAAAGTGGGAGCGTTGTTGTATTTCTAATCTTATATGTGGATGACATATTATTGATTGGGAATGACATTCTAATGTTGCAATCAGTAAAGACTTCATTGAATAATAGTTTTTCTATGAAGGATTTAGGAGAAGTAACATACATTTTGGGCATTAATATCTATAGAGGTAGGTCTAAAAGGCTATTAGGATTACATACATAGACAAGGTGTTGAAATGGTTCAACATGGAACAATCTAAAAGAGGGTTCTTGCCTATGTCACATGGTATGCGTTTTAGCGATAAGCAGTGTCCTTCATCAGATGAAGAGCACAAACGCATGAGTAAGGTTACATACGCTTCGGCAATTGGTTCCATCATGTATGCCATGATATGTACTCACCCAGATGTCCCATATGCTTTAAGTGTTGCAAGCAAGTACCAAACTAATCTAGGTGAAAGTCACTGGACACTTGTTAAAACTATTCTTAAGTACTTGAGAAGGACTAAAGATGTGTTCCTAATCTATGGAGGTGAGGAGGAGCTCATTGTAAATGGTTACACCGATGCTAGCTTCTAAACTGATACAGATTATTCACAATGTCAATTAGGTTTTGTGTTCATGATAAATGGTGGTGCAGTAAGCTGGAAAAGTTCCAAGCATGCGACAGTGATGGATTCTACAACAGAGGCCGAGTACATCGCATCTTCTGAATCTGTGAAGGATGGTGTTTGGATGAGGAGGTTCCTCATTGAACTTGGTGTGTTTCCAAATGCGTCGAGCCCGTTGAATCTACATTTTGACAACAATGGGGCGATTACGCAGGCTAAGGAGCCTAGGAATCACCAAAAGAACAAACATGTGTTGTAAAAGTTTCACCTCATTCGAGAGTTCGTAAGGTGAGGTGAAATTAAGATGTGCAAGATACATACAGATTTGAATATTGCAGATCCTTTGACAAAGGCTCTTCCACAGCCTAAGCATGAGGCACACTTGAGGTCTATAGGTATTAGATATCTTAGGGATTAACTCTAGTGCAAGTGGGAGACTGTTGGGAATATGCCCTAGAGGTAACCATAGAGATGATGATATTATGATTGTATCCATGACATATATTATGAGTTCGATGAATATCCATTATAGACAAACTTGTATTGATTGACAATTATGTGATTGTTTGTGAAACTCTTTTACTTGTATAGTTATTCTAAAGTTGTCCCTAATTAGAGTTCGTGTGAGAACACACATGAATATTAGATTAGCACATGTATTAGTTGATGACTATGTTTCACAAGTCATAGACATAGAGATGATACTTGCAATACCTTTTCTTCTTGAGCTCTTCAGCCGATGGTATCCTATGATTCTCTGTCAGCTTAATTTGTCCCTTCTCCAGTAGATAATCAAATATTTTATAAGCTTTAGTAATGTCAAAGTTGAATTTATTTCCCTCTTCTTCTGTGGATTTATTTTTGTCCCATGGAATATACTCAGAATATCTCTAAACCTAATCCACAGCAGCTACTTCATCACTTTTAACCTCTTCATCACTATCATCAACTATTTCTTCGAAAACACCTGAATCAGAATCATAGCCAACATTACCTACCTTCTAAGGCTTATTGAAACGTGCATATCTAAACTGTGCCTCCATGCTAGATAATTTTTTGGCCAAAGCAGCTAAATTGGGACAATCAAACCCAATCTTTACTTTGACAGGTGGTATTAGCCCTCGAATTGCAATTTCTAACTAACT
The DNA here is from genome assembly GCF_000003195.3 of Sorghum bicolor. NCBI lineage: Eukaryota > Viridiplantae > Streptophyta > Magnoliopsida > Poales > Poaceae > Sorghum > Sorghum bicolor. The sequence goes on from NC_012875.2 coordinate 7,458,033, forward strand.
CAGCTTCTAAAAGTGTTAGAGTATACCACTGATTTCTGACTTCTTTGGACCTCTAAAGGTAATGGAGTCCAGTTTCATTGCTTCCCTATTTTGCATTGACTAAATCTGCAATCCCCTTTTTTCATGACTCCTGAATCAAAGTATTGATTGTTGACGGTCCTTAAGTGCTAAATTTAACCATCAACTAAACATGGAAAAGGATCAATATGCACCAAACATCTAGAATTAGGGTTTTATATGACATAATTCCAATAGCTTTGGTGTTTGTCTATTTCTGCAGGGGGTTATCAGAAAATATGGAGAGAAGGGCCACATGTCAAGTTTACAACGAGATAATTATGTGTCGCGCAATTTTCCTTGATCTAGAAGAGTCCAGAAGCCACGGGAACGAACGAGAGGTCGATCAGGCCCGGGGGCAGGGCGCCCGCCCTCCCCCTTGGGCGCCCGCCCTGCCCTGGTGGCCAATCAAAGCAGGTCTCCTGGATCGTGCTCCACCGCCTTTAATCTTCAAGAATAACCGTGCGATCAATGTTGGTTTGATCCGACGGCCCACATTCACTTGAGGGGGCTATATAAGCAAGGCCTCTCGACCCTAGGGGAGGAGGAGAAATCATTATCAGAGGAAGCCATCAAAGTTAGGGTTTTAGTGTCACAGAACCGACCAAATTATAAGAGTTCAAGTGCAGAAACGATCGACCAGCAATCAAGTTTCCAAACTTGAGCCCATATAATCCCGGTAGTCAATTGAAATCACGAAGGACTTCAAACCAACTCGCAACAAACCAAGATCGTAATAGTTCAACATAAACACAACGAATGTTACATAGTCATTCATTGCCGTCGAAGCGGCACCACATCGGAGTCATTAAGTTATTACAACCCAAGTTCGAAGTAGCGGAAGCAAAATAATTACACACACTTGTTCAAAGTTCAGTTCACAAGTTTTTGTTACTGCCAGAGTCTACACCATCCTTCCAAAAGCATCAGAGACGAGATTGTTAGAGAACCGTGCCCAACGGTTAGTCCTCATCCCCAGCGGGATGGAGACAGGTCTTGCAGAAGCCGTCATAAAAGATGTCATCTGCAACAGGTGGGAAATAAACCCTGAGTACGAGAATGTACTCAGCTAGACTTACCCATCTAGTAAAACATAAAAGACACCAAGGATCATGCAAGGCTAAGTATCAAGTGGAGCTGGTTGACTCACCTTTTGCCAAAAGCTTAACTTACGACTAAGTTAATTCGAGAGCATCATATATTTATTTATGATCAGCCTACCACTAGATTAGCACCTGTACTACAACACATCACTTGATTGTTACAAACAATAATAACCATATCAAATTCATCGTGTGTTCTTCTTGCTATCATCATTATCATGAACCAATTTCATTAGTGAATGCTACGTTTGCCGCTGCTCTGTCAAGTTCTCACTAACCGGGAGAGACGGCGATTCGAATCGAATTCCTATCTAGCTGGAGGGGTATTCCTAGCACTCACCCAAGCATCCCCTGCCGGAGAGCCAACGGGTCACCTTTGGTACAACTCAGGAATCACGGCTCCGATCAGCGCCGCACTCCCAGGGCTACCACTCTGCCAGGGAGGTCAGGAATTTTAACTCACCTGCCTTTGGACTTACGCCAATGGTCTCCCGCACACCGCACTTCCTCCGGTAGTGCGCAATTTATACTTGCCGGTCTTCCGGCCTGAGTCATACTACTCGGCTTCGCGGTCGGAACGAGTTATCCGGCCAACTAAGTGTTAGGCATGCGTTCAACATGACAAGAGGACGTACAACGATCGGTCCTTAGCTGCCACAGACGGAGTTACTACAAACTTGCAAAACTCCGCCCGGCTTAAGTCAATTTAATCAGGTTCCATCCACGATAGCACATATAGACCATCGTGATCCGACATAACCCTATATCGCGCAGGTGACAGGATATCACCCGACTTCTACCGATTAAAGCATGGCTAAGCCGCTACTCGATCCTAACTCTACAACCAGGGTAGGATGAATTATCTAGACAAGGATGGAATAAAGTGCAGCAAAGGTTTCATCACAACTCCTATACGTAATGCATCAATAGATATAACATATTAAGTAAACTTTCGAAAATAAAAGGGAGACTTAGAATGCTCCGGGGCTTGCCTTTCACGAACGACGCCGGCTCGGTATTCGGGCACTCAACTTCTTCTTCGGGCTCTTCGAGTCCGGCTTGCTGGACCTCCACCTCTTGGCTGCCTTCCTGACCGTCGGGATTCACTTGCAGCTCGTAGGAGGCTGTCGCGTCCGATGCACCTATTGCATGCTCGAACGATAAGAAGATGCACATGCTAAAGATGAATGCTTGATAACATAAGTAACTCACTGGGCACTCATTTATGGAGCAAAAGTTATACAAGCTCACACGAGTAAATAAGTTACCTTAGCCCAAAACCTATCATGATACTAAAACAGCAAGCAACACAAAACAAGTATACTCAGTAAATAAATCATAACTAATGATAGACAGGTCCAACAAACATGAGTGAAGACATTCTGGAAAGCTTATGAAATTGTCTACAACTCATCTTTAAACATGGCAGCCAGATTCATATATTAAACCAGTCATTTAAACAAAGTTCTAGGTTCTGTCCCAGAAAAACAGAGAGCACCTATTTCTGGAACCTAACTTGGAACAGTTATAACTTTTAAACTACTAGGCCAATTGACCTCAAATTTAAACCACAGCTATTTCAATAAGTTTATAACAACTTTGATTTAGACAAGTTTTACAGAAAGCCAAGTTATCACTAAGCAAAAGTTAAATCACTTCCTTGCTGTCCAAAACAGCCTTTAACCCTTTACTTAATTATTTAATGACATAACCAAAACATAAACTATGCCAATCACATGGCTTATGAACACAAGCATATTACAAGATTACCAGAACATCAGATGATAACACTCAACATATACTTAGCAAGGCATTTATTAATTAATTCTAGAAAAGAGCATAATTACAAGATATCAGTCAAGATGCTCAGAAAAATCTACAAAAATTACAGAAGCACAAGGATAGCATCAAAGCATCACTATAAAAATTTCACAGCAAAAGCACATACCAAATTAAAGATATGTATTTAACATGTAACTAGGTGCTTATTTCATAAATTGGAAAACATGACTTATATGGTGCCAACAACAGATTTAAGATCATTCATATCTTAGGAATACCATAAACATGTTTTCTACCAAAGTAGAGCACTAGCATAAGCACCAATCATTTTATATGATTTAATTAAAGAAACAAGCCACATTTCAATCACAAATTACATATCAAAACTGCAGTACCCCAAAAATCATGAAATATTTATCATAGCACTCTAATACCAAGCAGAGGCTACCATAAAATTTCTAGGGCAAACTAAGCAGTAAAACAAGAGATATGCATTTATCCATGAATAACAAGATTAAATCCTTAATAAATATTTTCCCAGAAAACATGGTTCATTTTATATTTTTATTAAAAACTAGCCATCTCAAGGAATACCACAAACTTTGTTTCACAATTTTTGGATCTCATAAACAGGAGATATGATTTTTGCAAGAAAGCCAAAAATCAGGATTTTGAATAAAAGAAAAGGAGGGAAGGAGAGTGACGCTGACAGTGGACCCCACCTGTCAGGGTCATCGTCCTCACGGCCGATGCGACTATCGCCGGCGATTTCTCCGCGACGGCGAGGTCTTCGGCTAAACCAAGGGCATCAGCGTGATCCCCAAACCCTAGCGACTCGATTGACCCCCTTTTCCCCACGGCGGAGCCACCGGAAAGGGCTCACCGTCGACGATGGCGGCTCGGCGGAGGTGCTCGGCGTTACGCCGGAGCCCTCAGGCCGGTAGAGCGCGACCTAAGACCTTCTACAGCACCAGCGAACTACGGCGGAGCTTCCTAGGTACGCGGCTTGGCTTGGATCCTCGTGGAACACGCTGGCCACGAGAGCACCCATCTCCGGCGGAAACACGGCGGCGCTGCGCACCGTGTCCGGCGACGGAGAGCTTGGTAGAGCGTCCACCAAGTGGCGCAAAAGCTTGCTAAGGACCTAAGCTACCTCTAGGACCTAACCAGAGACGACGAGAGGCTTCACAGGGCTCGGCATTGAGTTCGCCGGAGAAAACGGTCACGGCGACCCGATTTGGGGGAAGAAGGAAATGTCGGCTCACCGGTGGGTTTCTCGGCGAGTTAGAGGGTGGAGATTGGAGAGCGGTTCACGGCGGAGCTTTGGGTGAAGTTTGGTAGGCTGGGATGCAGCGAGGAGCGCGCACGAGCTCGCCGGAGTGAGCTCGCGACGGTGAGCTCGCTGCGGACGCTCTTCTGGCGAGTGGAGGCGTGAAAGGCGAGAGTGGACGCGTCCACTGCGTCCGGGCGACGCCGTGGAGGTCATGCATGCGACGAGAGCTGACAAGCGGGGCCAGGAACGGCGTACGGGCGCCAAATGTCGACGGAGCTCTGCCGCCGGTTGGCCACGTCGACGAGCTCGGCTTCGATTCAGAAGAAACGATGACACTCTGACAGAGCAACTTCACCGATGATTATCTCCCAAACCAGCCCGAGTTAGAAGATGATGCAGTTGACAAAGTTGGAGTTCCAAACGAGTTCTACAACTTTGTCAACTAGAGCAAAAGCCAGATCGGCCGGGATTGAGAGATATAGAGTTTTCAAAATCGATCGAGCAAACTGGTTTCGTTCCAAGACTTAGAAAATTTTCTAAGTGTTGGAAACAGCCCCAAATCTGCCTTGTGGGTCACTTTTGAGCTATTTGTGATCATTTTCGTGAGATGGCCATAAAACAACTTTTGTTCCTTATAAAATTTGCTACAACTGTGCTGTAGAAAGTTTTGACATGCAATCATTTTATGAAACACTTTTTAAAAGCCCAAGCAAAAGAGGTTTCTATGGCCTATTTGCACAAACATGACTTCAAGGCATATTTTGGAGAAGTGATCAACATGAACATTGTTCCCAAAGTCAAGTTAAGCATAGATAAACTAATTACCAAGGCATTAAGCACAAACACAAGCATGGTTCACTCAAACATAAACATAGGAAGTCTATTCAAGCAATTTAAAACATATTTATGCATAGAATGACATGGCTCAAGATAGATGATGGTCATGATATGCTTTGAGTAGGTGATGATGCTTATGCTATGCACATGATCAATGCAACCATAACACTGGGGTGTTACATTTAGAACTTCTCTCCCACAGAGAACTAGAACTAGCTACTCCCTAATCCTTCAAGTTCTATAGGATTGATTAGATGGAACTAGAGAAGTAGAGCCTAGCGCTTTGGATTCAGATCTTCATCAATAAAGATTGGTATTATTTCATATCTTTCTCTACTACTTTATTCTAATTGCATTATGTCTCTATTTATTATGTTCTTAGTTTGCTCTAGTTCTATATTTGATATAGTTATGATTGATAATGAGTTTATGTATAAGTTTGCAAAGCGCTTAGCTCTTGACGCGCGGGAGTTAAGTGGTAGATCACATGTGGGCGTGGTGCTTAGATGTTATTTACCTGCAAATGTATCCTATTGGCCGGATCGTGTGGTAGTTCGCGATGGTGGCAGCTTCGTGGATTCTTATATAGTCCACCCTTCGTTGATAGGACAGGCAGAATTTGTATTGCGGAGTAAGTCTTGCGATGTTCTGATTTACTTTAGCAATGTTCCTTATACATGAATGAAGAGTCTTTTATGCTATATATGATCTTGTAGATAACTAGAGTAGATTGTGACTTAGTAGATAGTAGATAACTTAGAATCCATTCTCTAGCTAATCCGACGTCACCTTACATATATGAGGAGTAGTCTATTTTCTAATCGCTGTGTTATTTACCCATGAGCTTATATTTCATTATCATTGTTATTATGGCTTACCCCCTGCTAAAGCAAGTGACTATGTGACAAGTTTCTCATTAGTAATCATGTTCTTATAAGTTTATCTCTAGTCTATGCCTTGATAGGTTTTATTTACCTCCACCGTTCTCTTAAGCAAAATTACAAATAACGATACCCGAAATACTTTCCTGGTGAAATGCTACAATGAGGTATTTTATCTGTGCGCATGTGGATAGAATAGATTATTTTCTAGAGAGCCTTTACATTCATAAATATCTTTGTACACTCTGGCACCATGCTGGGGATGACAACCTAGTATTCAAGTGGTGTTAGTAAGTGTCAACAAGCATTTCCGGCGCCATTGCCGGGGAGGGCGGTAAGGAAAGTAAGGAAAGTCAGGAAGTCAGTCAAGGTTATTCACATAAAATATTAGACTAGACTATGGAGAAATAATTGTATAAAATAGCTACTAAGTGAGAAATCATAGCAAGGCACCTCTGCTTTGGCAGGTTCACCCTATTGTTTTTCTATGTTTATATTTTTATACAGGGTATATCAGGATTGACTTTGGTACATTCAACTCTTCATCATCAGAACCAAAGCAATCAAGAAAGAAAGAAGAAGCTACCTACCAATTGCTGAAGCTATGGCACAAACGACCTTGCAAGAATTCTCTGCTCCAAGTCTTGAGAGCATTCCAACTGGTCCAAGATTTGTAGTAGAAGAAGGAGCACCCGAGTTCGACCTCAAGTCTAGCCTCATCAATTTGGTACAAGCTACACAATTCAGTGGAAAGGCACATGAAGATGCTAGTGCACACTTGCAGAATTTCTTAAAGATTGGAAGCACAATCCGCATCAACGGAGTTGACAAAGACGTCATACTGCTTCGCCTCTTTCCATTCTCGCTAGAAGGGAAAGCAAGGAAGTGGTTCTACACCCATCAAGATAACATCAACAACTGGACGAACTTGTCAGATGCCTTTCTATCAAAGTTTTTCCCTATAGGCAAAACAGCTGCCTTAAGAGGAAATATTGTCAGTTTCCAACAGCAGAAGACAGAAACCATTTCAGAAGCATGGGAGCGTTTTCAAGGATACATATCAGATTGTCCTCACCATGGAATGACCAGATGGTTACTTATGCAGACCTTTTACCATGGATTAACCCAAAAGGATCGTGAGTGCCTAGATGCATCTGCTAAAGGATCATTTTTGGAACTTACAATTGGAAAAGCAGAGATACTTTTGGATAAGATAGGAGAAAACCAAAGCTGGTTCCAAGATAAAGCTCAACAATGTTATCAAACTGAAGAAATACCAGAAGAAGTAAATGCACTATCAACCAAGATGGAAAATTTGCTTCATTGGATTGACGAGAGGGTCATGTTCAAAGAAAATCAAAAGGTCACTGAGACAGTATACAACTATCAACCTACTTCGAGTCAACCCAATAGCAAAGGTATGAAATCAGGTAACACTTTCAAGCAACTTTCATTGAAAGAGACAATTGCTCAACAAACCAAAACTAGTGATGAAGTTAAACAAAGGCTAGATACAAATGAATCATCTCTAAAAGATATACACAATAAAATGGATTTTCTATTAACTGCCTTTGATGAGCAAAACACTCTTAATAAAAGGGTAGAGCTTAAATTAATAAAGCTAGCTGTTGCATTGCCTGTTGCCACTAACATTGAGCAGGTAAAGAACATAACTACTAGAGGAGGCAAAGCCACCAGGGATCCCCCATACCCAAAAGAGAAACAGAGAACACCAGCACCAGTGCAACCAGCAGTGATAGAAGAAGAAAGCCCAGTTGAAGCAGAAGATCTGCTACAACCACCAAGTACTGGAGAAATGAGGAAAGATTTTTACGACACCAACTATTTGCCATTTCCCAGAAGAAACAAAGGACTGCAGTCGGATGAGCAGTTTGGTAAGTTTGTAGAGGTCATTCAGAAATTATATGTTAATATACCTCTACTTGATGCCATACAGGTACCCACATATGCAAAGTACATCAGAGATATTCTTAACAAGAAGATACCACTACCCACCACTGAGGTTATCAAGCTGACAGAAGAATGTAGTGTGGCCATCCTCAACAAACCACCAAGGAAGAAGAAGGATCCAGGATGTCCCACCATTGATTACTTGATCGGAAACCAACACTTCAACAATGCACTTTGTGATCTTGGAGCTAAGTGTCAGTGTGATGCCAGCATCAGTCTACAAAAAGCTTGAGCATACGACCCTAGAACCAACATCAATGTGCCTGCAACTAGCAGATCAATCAGTTCGACACCCGATGGGCATCGCCAAAAACATCCCAGTCAAGATAAGAGATTTCCTTGTGCCAGTAGACTTCGTGGTACTAGACATGAATCCCGACTCAAAAGTGTCCATCATCCTTGGAAGGCCATTTCTGAGCACTGCCAATGCCCACATCGATGTTGGAAAGGGAGAAATCAAATTCAACATAAATGGAAAAGAAGAGCACTTCACATTCAAGCCTAGACCAGAGAGAGACTCTATAGTGAAGGAAGTTCATGAAAAAGAACCACTGGAGACACCATCTCCGGAGGAAGGTAATTCAGAAGATTAAAAGATTTGGAGGTCCAGCTTGGGTGACCTTCTAGAACCTAGAGGTAAATCGGTATTTATCCACATTCTTTAAATTCTTGCATAATTAATTCTTGCATTAGTCATATTTATTCACAGCATTATATAATAATCAAAAGCCCCATATAAATAATATTTATGGTGTGTGACAACCCATATTTATTAATTATTGTGGAGGCACAAAAATATTTTTCCATTATCATTTCAATAAGTTTCAATTCTCATAGATTTTTTCTACATTATATTTAAGTATAGCAACCTTCTAGAAGCAGGACCCATGTTGATATTTGGGAACGCAATAAGGAATTGATCCGCAAGCGCAAGGATATCGGTGAGCACTTCACCCGGGAGGTTATCCAGAGTATCGTATTTATTTTTTTACCACTAGGAGAAAGAGTGCATCTGACTAACCGGTCTATTACTACTAACCCTTTAGGCACAAAGAATGTCTTTCGATGTGAGTGATAAATAGAGAAGACTGCAACCGTAGTCTCCTTCTAACCTTGGTAAGGATGATCTACTGTTCTATTGGGGAGGCTAACGGAATCTAGACACCACAAAGGATGTTCAACCCGCACCTATAAACCCTATCCTTCCTGCTAACGAGATATGGTCTGCAAAGGTAACTCGGAATTGTCACGTTCCTCGCTACTACCACGGTCTAGCTAGTCAAGGAATATCTATGAGTACCCCAACCTAAACAACACGTTTACGCCAGCAATGATTACTCTAAACTCTACGCGAAGAGATTAAAGTAAACTCATAAACCAGAAGAACAATAAAACAAGAACTTACTAGAATTTAGAAGTCGAAATACTGAAGAATCCTAGGAGCAAGCTTCGGGTTAGGAGAACTTGATCCTGGAGGTACAAGCTTGGAGTAGACACCGACAGGCCGGGCTTCCTCCAATCTACACCTCCACTCTATCTCTCTCAATCTAGTAGAAACTAGAAGATCTATTTCTACTTTACATTGGTTGCTAAGCCTAAAAGAAATATTAATTAGAGAAGAGGTTTTCCTTCGAGGGCACCCCTCAATCTCTATGATAACTTCTTCATGTCTTCTCTAGGGGCCAGGGGGTCTCCTTATATAGTCCTCCTCCTCTATGCGTTTTTGGGTCGGTAGGCGAGGTGGTACTACGTTATTCTGGATCCAATAGGTCGGTGGAACATCGTGTGCGAAGAGAGTCCTGAATGGCTTCCAGCAGGGGGCGGGCGCCCAGGTCACCAGGGCGGGTGCCCTGGGCCTGGCCCCTTTCGGCCTCTGCTTTCTTCCCGTGGCTTCTGGAGTCTTCTAGATGGTAGAAAATCGCTCGGTGCGTTGATATCTCTATGTAATCCCAACATGTGGGCCTTTCTTCCTTATTTCCTGATAACCCCCTGCAGAAACAGATAAACAACAAAACTCGTGGAATTCTGTCAGATCAAACCCTAATTCTAGGTGTTGTTTGCATATTGGTCCTTTCTCTTGTTTATTTGATAATTAAAATTGGTACTTAAGAACCGTCAACAAATACCCCCATACTTAGGCTTTTACTCGTCCTCGAGAAAAGGATGGTTAAGAACAATATTTGGGGTAAAACATTTTAAAGCATTCTTTATATTTGCAGGGTGTTAAAATTCCACTGTGTTCTGTAGTCAGGGAAGTATATGGTTAAGAGTAAAGATCCTTTCTTCTCAAACCTTGTCACTTGGAGTTTTTGTATATTTTTGAAAGAAAGTTAGCATACCTTTTATCCTCATAGGTTCTCTCAGGTCACTCATTATCTTCTATATATCTTACTGAGGCTGTTTTAATTTGTAAAAATTCTTAAGCATACTTACTTTGCATTTATTGCCTGATCAAAACGGGATTCGAGGAGGGGAATGTCATACTCTTAGATCAAAGACTTTGGAAATTAAAACTTTGTCAACTCTTGCTGGCATATTGCTTATTAGAGGGACCATGGGCTATCATTTTCTCTTTTTTCTTTTTTTTAAGTGGATACCGAGGTATCCCTAATTCTACTGCCTGACACTTGTCCATTTTTTTTCTACGAGGTTGTCGAGCACTTGCTCCTTTTTATTTCCTCAAAAATATCTTTATTTTTGCATAGCCCATGCCTCTAATGCAATAATACTTCAGAAGAGTGAATCTTTCTGAATAAATGTCTTGATCTTAGGAGCATGATAAATCTCTCAACAAGGATCTAACTCATTTTGAACAAACTCAATACAGAGTAGATAGCTTTTATAATCATAATTAATATTTTCAGTTTTATTAGGCATATAAAACACTGAGGATGGTAGCTAGAATTTTAAAGATTTTGAAATAAATTCTCCAAGCAACAATGATATCAAGAATAAGAAACTCGTACTCTACCATCTCACATTCCATACTATCCAAAGTAACACAGGGTTTTAAAATGATTTTATAATAATTGCAAGTTTCAGGAAATATAACAGAGTGAGATTAATCATGATTAGAAATGTTTTAATCTTTTTAATTTATCATGTCGGAAACAGTATTCTGCATAATCTAAGATATGTGTAGGTGTAAAGTAAAGTGTGCAGAGTGTGTACCTGAATCGTGGAGTGGTGTAGTCGGAGTGTGTTTGGCATGTCGAGGGATCTCCCCCATACTTGTTTTCTGCTTTCTTGCACAAAAAATAAAGTAGAGACACACGAGACATAATAATAATAATAATAATATTCTTTATTAATGTTGAGGCATTTATTACAAATAACTAGTAGCAAACTGACGATAGTGGTAAACTGATAATAATAGTAAACCTAAACTGAATTTAAAGATAGATGACTAAGATGCATTCCCTCGAGGTCTAATCTAGATAACTTAGCGGCGCTCTAATTCCTTGATCTTCTTGTTGGCACTAGCAAGATCCTGCCTAAGGCCTAGTATGATGGTGTTGTGGTTAGAGAGCTGCCTAGTGAGGGAATTAATCGAGGACTGGAGGTCTATGATAACTCTGTCTAGTCTGCGAACGTCCTCATCAATATCCATTATAGTCTTGCGACGCTTGGGAGGTGTCTCAAAAGCATTGAGAGCGTGCTTCGGGGCTGCCTTTGGAGGAATGAAACGGACTTTGGCTGCTCTAATCCCTTCAAAGTAAGGCCTTTCCTCCTCCGTAGTGTAGCGAACGCTGCTGATCTCGCCGCTCCGGTTGGTCTTGACTCCAACGACCCTCTCATTGGGTCTAGGTGGAAGGATCCTCGTGCCGGTTGGCACCTTGATGGTGGTCTTCGTCTTGGATGATGATCTCGTGAGGAGTAGGGGTTGTGGCGGTGCGGTGAGAACTGGTTGAGCATGGTAGGATTGGGCAGAGCTGCGCTGGCGTAATGGCATGGCTTCTAGCTGTCGCTCTGTGTTGGCCGGGATGAGAGTAGGGGCATCGGGGTCTTCCACAGGCTCCATGTTGAGGTTGAAGGGGACGACTTCCCAATCATCGTGGTACTTCTCGGCCATTGGAGCAGCAAGGAACTAATCAAGCTCTAATTGAAGAAGAAGAGAAGACTTGATGGCTTGGTGTTTGAAAACTGAGGTCAGGGGTCTGTTTATATAGGGGTCAAAAAGTGCCTCTATGGGTTGTTCGGGTTGCTCCCGTCGATGTGCGTGCGAAACTTTCCATCTGAGGGATTATTCGGATTACCATAAGTGCATTTTCTATAACAGAGAAAATCGGGACCGAGGGGGAACAGGAGCTGGGCGCCCGCCCACCTGAGCTGGGCGCCCACCCTCTCTCTGGCCCCTCTGTGGGCCCACTTTCTCGAGCGCGTTACTGGATGTAAAACTATTTAGAAAAATATATATATGACCCGAAAACATCAGACTAAAAAGGTCGGGCTCTAATTCTCCATGGGAAGGTAAAAATAGACTACGTCTATTTCTTCTAATTCTTTATTGGGCTCTAAAAATAATTTAAGACGTTGTCCATTTACCTTGAATAACGTACCTTCGTCATTTTGAAGCGTGATAGCTCCGTGGGATGATGAATTAATTACCTTGAATGGTCCTTCCCATTTGCTCCGGAGTTTTCCATGCCCGAAAAGCTTTACCCTGGAATTAAAAAGTAATACCTTATCTCCGGGTGTGAACTCCTTCTTCTTGATTCTCTTGTCATGCCACCTTTTGACTCTTTCTTTGTAGATCTTTGAATTGTGATATGCTTTCTCTCGCCATTCTTCCAATTCTGATAGTTGCATTCTTCTATAATCTCCAGCAACATCTAGGTCCATATTCCATCTCTTTATGGCCCAGTGTGCTTTGAACTCTAGTTCAACGGGTAGATGGCAAGTCTTCCCGTACACCAATTGGTATGGAGACATTCCAATTGGGGTCTTGTATGCTGTCCGGTATGCCCAGAGTGCATCGGGTAACTTGTCTTTCCACGCCGTTCCCATTTCATTTACTGTCTTCTGAAGAATATTCTTGATTTGTTTGTTGGAAGTTTCTGCTTGGCCACTTGTCTGAGGATGATAGGGGGTAGCGACGTTGTGACGGATTCCATGTTTTGATAGATATTGCTTGAAGCGTTTGTCGATGAAGTGTGCTCCTCCATCACTTATCACTACTCTGGGGACTCCAAATCTTGGAAATATAATTTCTTCAAACATCCTCTTTGAACTGATGTTGTCGGCATGCTTGCAAGGTAATGCCTCTACCCACTTGGAGACATAGTCAACTGCCACCAAGATGTACTCACACTTCTTTGATGGAGGAAATGGACCCATGTAGTCTATTCCCCAGACATCAAAGAGCTCAATCTGAAGGTTGTTGGTGAGTGGCATTGCATCCCTTGTATTTATGTTTCCGTGCCTTTGACATGGCCCACATCTTCTGATATATTGCTTCGTATCTTCATACATTGTAGGCCAGTAGAATCCACACTGCCAGATCTTTGAATGTGTGCGGAATGCTCCATAGTGACCTCCATATGGTGATGAATGACATCTATCGATGATTTTCCATCCTTCCTCAGTGGTCACACACCTCCTGAGTAAGCCATCAGAGCATACTTGGAAGAGGTATGGCTCATCCCATATATGTGAACGACTTTCTTGAATAAGCTTCTTCTTGTTTGCTCCTGGTGGTACATACCCTGAAACCATAAAATTAACAATATCTGCATACCAGGGGTCAGACCTATTAATCCCGTAGAGCATGTCATCCCGGAGTGAATCATTGATGGGGGTTTCCTGTGGACTCTTAAAATACATTCTAGACAAGTGATCAGCAATAGAATTTTCTACTCCCTTTTTATCTTTTATTTCTAAGTCAAATTCTTAGAGTAATAAGATCCATCTAATCAGGCGAGGTTTAGCATCTTTCAAATATTTTAGTGCAGCATGATCAATGTAAACAATTATTTTAGCTCCAACTAAATAAGATCTAAATTTATCAATGGCAAAGACAACAGCCAGAAGCTCTTTTTCAGTGGTTGCATAATTAAGTTGAGCTCCTGTCAAAGTTTTACTAGCATAAGCAATTGCATGATGCTTCTTATTTTTAGTTTGTCCCAAAACTGCCCCCATAGCATAATCACTGGCATCACACATAATTTCAAAAGGCAACGACCAATCAGGAGGTTGAATGATTGGTGCAGAGATGAGTGCTTTCTTTAATAAATTAAAAGATGTTAGACATGCATCATCAAATTCGAAAAGAGCATCCTTGGCTAGCAAAAGAGTAAGTGGTCTAGCAATAAATAAAAAATCCTTTATGAATCTACGATAAAAACCAGCATGGCCAAGAAAGCTTCGAATTCCTTTTATATTCACAGGTGGAGGTAGTTGTTTAATTACTTCAATTTTAGCTTTATCTACCTCAATACCTCTTTCAGACACTAGGTGTCCCAGCACTATTCCTTCTCTAACCATAAAATGACATTTTTCCCAATTAAGGACTAAGTGCTTTTCTTCACATCTTTGCAAAACCTTGTCTAAGTTTTTAAGACAACTATCAAAAGTTTTTCCATAAACAGAGAAATCATCCATGAAAACTTCCATAATCTCTTCAATCATATCAGAAAATATAGACATCATGCATCTTTGAAAAGAAGCTGGTGCATTACATAACCCAAAAGACATTCTACGATAAGCATAAGTTCCATAAGGGCATGTAAAAGTGGTTTTGCTTTGATCATCGGGATGGATCGGGATCTGATGATACCCTGAATATCCATCTAAGAAACAGAAGAATGAATGGTTCGCTAATCGCTCTAGCATCTCATCTATAAAAGGTAAAGGAAAGTGATCCTTTCTCGTGGCTTTGTTTAGTTTTCTATAGTCTATGCACATCCGCCATCCTATGATGGTGCGTTGTGGAATTAGCTCGTTCTTTTCATTCATAATAACAGTCATGCCTCCCTTTTTAAGCACAACTTGCACTGGGCTCACCCACTCACTATGCGGCACAGGATATATAATCCCTGCATGCAGCAACTTTATAACTTCCTTTTTAACTACCTCTCTCATAGTGTTATTAAGTCTACGTTGGGGTTCTCGAGAAGGTGAAACAGAAGGATCTGTTTGAAAACGATGGGTACAAATCATAGGACTGATTCCTGTAAGATCTTGGAGTGAGTAGCCGAAAACTGAGTGATGTTTCTCAAGAATGGTCATTAATCGCAGAGTTTGATCCTGAGTGAGTTTATCGCTAATGATCACAGGAAACTCTGGATTATTGTTTAGGAAAGCATAGGTAAGACCGGGTGGTAAAGTTTTAAGCTCTATGGGGGGTCTAGGTGTTTCTGCAAACTCATCTAAGGGTTCAGGTTCAGAAGGTTTGGTTTCTTCTTCAGTGAAGAAAGGAGTTTCGTCTTCTAAGTCTGGTTCATCTAAAAGCTCTAGAGATGCAGCCTTTACCTCCTCCATAGGATTAGGCAAAAGATATGACTCGGCCTTATTATTTAAGGAGTGTGAAATTGTTATTGGGAATTTAAAGGCTTTTCCAAAAGAAATGTGTAGCTTTCCAGTATGACCTTCATAAAGGAGTCTTCTAAAAGGTTGTCCAATCAACAGGTCGAAGTCCCATGTATCAAAGATATAAAAGTTCAAATGAACCATGGAGCCTTCTACCGTAAGAGGTAGGACATTAATAATTCCAAGACTGGGGACTAATCGTCCTGAAGATTCCTTTATGACCTTTGTTGTGGGGGTTAAGACAAGATTTTTAAATAGTTTAAGTGCAAAAGATTCAGACATGATGTTGATCCCCACAACAGGATTATAGAGAGCATTAAATCGATCAGAATTATAAGCACAGCTTATAGTTATAGAGGGTGTGTCCAAACGGATCACATCAGAGGAAAGCTCTAATTCCTCCAACCATTCGCTACTCATGACTGAGATAAGCTCTCTCAATTGATATTCACTTGGCAAATAAATGCTAAACTGGTCGTTTTGGGGTTTGTCAATAGAATGGTAGTTTGAAATGTTTCCAAAATTGGCAAAAAGATCAGATTCTATATCCAGCATGAAGTCCGGTGGTGGAATTTCTTCCTCTTGTGGCTCAGAACTTGGGATAGCTAAAGTAGATGAAGAATTTGGCAGAGTGTCTACTTCGGCTTCGTAGGTTTCATCATGAAGGGTATTATCTATCTCAGCTTCTAGGATTCTATCTAGGATCACTCTAGCTTCATCAGTAGGGATACGAAAGAAAGAACCTCTAGACATTGTATGTAGCATTTGTTTGTGATTTTTCTGAAGACCTCGAAAAAAGTGAAATAAAAGAACAGGGTCTTCAAGATTAAGGTTTGGACCAGATTCTAAAAGATCAGAAAAACGTTTCCAGGATTTTCCCAAAGTTTCATTATCTTTTTGTTTAAAAGATAGGACTTCGAGTCTAAGGTCGGCTATACGGTCGAGGGAATAGAAATCTAGACAAAAGTTGGCTTGTAAAACTCCCCATTCACCTCGTTGTTGACTTACCTTCTGACTGTACCATTGTCTAGCTTCTCCCCTTAAAGAAAAAGGAAAAAGCTTCCAACATAAAGTTTTATCAGAAATGCCTTCAATGCGAAGACAATCACATGTTTGCTCAAAATCTCTAATATGAAGGTAAGGGTTTTCGTCTTCCTTTCCCGAAAAAGATAGGTTTTGAATCATGGCAATCAACCTAGAACTTAACTTATACTGGGATGTTTGGATAGGCTGTGATGACTCCCATGGTAAAAGGTCAATTACTGAAGGGATTGCAGATTCATGGATCGATTTAGAATTTTGGTTTTCCATAAGGTAAGAGTAAAGAAAATAAATAAAGAATATAAAAGATAAAAGTATAGATACAAGCTAGTAGTAAGAAAAGATAAAAGTATAGATACAAGCTAGTAGTAATACTCAGCAAACCGTCTTTCTCCTCGGCAACGGCGCCAGAAATGCTTGTTGATATTTGGGAACGCAATAAGGAATTGATCCGCAAGCGCACGGATATCGGTGAGCACTTCACCCGGGAGGTTATCCAGAGTATCGTATTTATTTTTTTACCACTAGGAGAAAGAGTGCATCTGACTAACCGGTCTATTACTACTAACCCTTTAGGCACAAAGAATGTCTTTCGATGTGAGTGATAAATAGAGAAGACTGCAACCGTAGTCTCCTTCTAACCTTGGTAAGGATGATCTACTGTTCTATTGGGGAGGCTAACGGAATCTAGACACCACAAAGGATGTTCAACCCGCACCTATAAACCCTATCCTTCCTGCTAACGAGATATGGTCTGCAAAGGTAACTCGGAATTGTCACGTTCCTCGCTACTACCACGGTCTAGCTAGTCAGGGAATATCTATGAGTACCCCAGCCTAAACACCACGTTTACGCCAGCAATGATTACTCTAAACTCTACGCGAAGAGATTAAAGTAAACTCATAAACCAGAAGAACAATAAAACAAGAACTTACTAGAATTTAGAAGTCGAAATACTGAAGAATCCTAGGAGCAAGCTTCGGGTTAGGAGAACTTGATCCCGCAGGTACAAGCTTGGAGTAGACACCGACAGGCCAGGCTTCCTCCAATCTACACCTCCACTCTATCTCTCTCAATCTAGTAGAAACTAGAAGATCTATTTCTACTTTACATTGGTTGCTAAGCCTAAAAAGAAATATTAATTAGGGAAGAGGTTTTCCTTCGAGGGCACCCCTCAATCTCTATGATAACTTCTTCATGTCTTCTCCAGGGGCCAGGGGGGTCTCCTTATATAGTCCTCCTCCTCTATGCGTTTTTGGGTCGGTAGGCGAGGTGGTACTATGTTATTCTGGATCCAATAGGTCGGTGGAACATCGTGTGCGAAGAGAGTCCTGAATGGCTTCCAGCAGGGGGCGGGCGCCCTGGGCCTGGCCCCTTTCGGCCTCTGCTTTCTTCCCGTGGCTTCTGGAGTCTTCTAGATGGTAGAAAATCGCGCGGTGCGTTGATATCTCTTTGTAATCCCGACATGTGGGCCTTTTTTCCTTATTTCCTGATAACCCCCTGCAGAAACAGATAAACAACAAAACTCGTGGAATTCTGTTAGATCAAACCCTAATTCTAGGTGTTGTTTGCATATTGGTCCTTTCTCTTGTTTATTTGATATTAAAATTGGTACTTAAGAACCGTCAACAACCCACACTCCTTGGGTCCCACATATCTTGCTCCATATCTTGTGATCCGACCAACCACCACCCACTCAACATTATTCTGCGTAAGAGCTAAGCAATGGAGGGAATGAAAAAAAGGGGCAGCCAGGATGGCCACCAAAGGTGGGCGCCCGCCCACCTACAGAGGGCACCCGCCCTGTCCCTCCTTCAGCCTATAAAAGGCCACCTCTTGCCTCCAACTTCTTCACACAAGCATTCCAAAAAACCACGCAAGTTTTAGTTTCCACAGAAGGAGCTCTTGTAGTAGAGTAGGGAGGAAAGAGGAGAGAAAGAGAAGAGTGAAAGGGAGGTTGGTAGTTTTTGAGTAAGAGAGTAAGGCTCACCTAGTAAGTAGTGATCCCGCTGTCCAGAGCAGAAAGTTGTTTAGGGGAGGTGCTGCCAAAATAAAAACTTGTCTTGACGACTAACCCCTGGACTACTGATATTTCGGACAGCTGACCTTTAACATTTTCCACCAGTTGTGTCTGTGTCAACTTTTGTCTGCAGGATGTTCAAGAAGGTGAAGAATGCGGGAAAGGCCCTCAAGAACATAGGTACAAGGAGTTCGTCCCGACACTCCTCAGAGATGAGCGTCGACCCGACACCCCTGCAAGCTCCGTCATCTTCATCTGATCCGCGAGTCAAGGTCCTCCTCAAGACAGGAGACCTTGGACTGAAGACCCGCAGGGAGAAGGAAGTTTTCCAGCAGCTGAAGAATAAGGATTTCATTCACACCCCCACTCTTGATCCTATCCTGCTACAAGAAACAGGTATGGATACTGAATTTGACTTGATTTTCCAGATGGTGGGATGGACAAATTTTTGGAATGAGCTGGGTTCCTGTCTTCTCGCCCTTGAATTCCTTTGCACTTTACAATATTATGAGGGGGGAATTGCTTTTTGGATGTTCAAACAGGACATTATGTTGTCTTGGAGAGAATTGAGCGACCATCTCGGTTTCTCTTCAAGATGCATCCTAGACATTGACTCTGACTTACCCAATTTTGAAAGACACTAGTTCTGGAGAGAGATATCTAGAGATGAGTTTTATAATCAAGCCCGAACCAGCGACATGGAACACCCCACTCTTAGGATGTTCCACAAGTGGCTCAGGTACAATCTTTTCCATCGTGATGATATTAGAAAAGTAAGAGTAGGAGATTTGCAACTTCTATATGCTGCTACAAATAAAATACCCACTTCACCTGTTACTCTTTTAGTTTCTCATTGGCTTAGTATACCTAGTCTTCAAGAACCTGTCGGTTGTACTTCACTCGTCACTCGTCTAGCCTCTAATCTCAATTTGCTAGAAAACTCATCATTGGAATTCATTGACAAGTTACGAATTTATCATGGCTATGACACATTTAGGCAATCTCGGATGTTGAAAAAAGAGGGGAACGTAATGTACATGTTATACGATAATAAAGGCAAGATTTGGTTACCTAACCCGAACCTTGGCCTCTATGTCGTTCAAAATTATTTGATTGAGATTGCAGTGACACCGGTAAACCAGAGAGCTCCACAGCGAGTGACATCTGAAAGGATGACCACCTATCAAGAACGCACCTGGTATGGAGCTGATCCCGGGCCGGAAGAAGCAGCGCACCTGCATTATTGCGACTACAACCCCCGAGTCCTTTGGGACCCATGGGTTCGACATGCTCAACCACAAGAGCCAACACAGGAGACATGCCCGGAGGGTCAAGATCACCAGTGGACAAACCCGCCTTTCCATACGGCCAGGTACTCCACTGATCCATATGGAGCTTCAGGGTCTAGACCCCAGCCCCAATTCAATGCAGGACGGTACTCCGACGCCTCTTATGCTTTCACGAACGACTACTACCAAGAAGTCGCCGCCTTCTTCACCCGTACCGACAACACCCTCCTCGACATCCAGAATACGCAAGCAGAACATGGACGACTCCTGGAACAGCAACAAAAGTGGAACCAGGACCACGCTACTGCAGTACAAGAACTGAGGCAAGACACTACAACAATGAACGACAACATCACCACCATGATGCGATTCTGGAACATTGGGTAAGACCGACAACCACATCCAGCTTGGGGGAGTTTCTCCCCGTTTTATCAAGTAAGTTTTTATTTTGCTCTTCTTAATTATTCCTTTCTGTTTAATATTCTATTTGTCTTAAAGAAAAAAACTTAGAAAACCCAATAAATATTTTCTTGCTTTAATTTACTGCATTATATAAACATAAAAACAAAATAAAAAGAGTGTGTAGATAAGTGTGCTTTATTTATCTGCTAAGTGTTAATCTCTAGAAAAATAAAAAGACTAAAAAGACGGATGATGGAAAGGATAAACAGTTGCTCTGTTTGCTTACTTTCAAGTACTTAGCTTTTATATTGAAGATCTTCCAGGAATTACTAAAACTGAAATTTACTATCTATGGGAAGCATGAACCTAAAACTAAAGTCTAGGTAAGAGAAAGGCATGATATAAAGTTTGAGCTACTGTTTATCTTGTTCTTACAACACTGAGTTCTGGAGATTTATTTTGAAAACTTGCAAATCACATGATGAGTTCCTAGCATGACAAAATTCCTACCACAACCATACTTGCTATAACATCTTTTGCTACTTATTTTTACATTGAGTTTGATCGAGCTGTGTAGACCCTTAGGAGCTTTTCATGTGGTTAAATTAAGATATTCACTTGCACACATCTACTACACCATCCAACACCATTTATTAAAATTGCTAAAAATATTATCACTCACTGTCCCAAGTGTTGTTATTCTCTCTCTCCAAAAAGATTCAATGTAGAAGAAGCATGGGTTATGCAAAAATATGCGAGGAAATAAAAAGAGGCAAGTGCCCGGAACCTCAAAAAAGAAAGAAAAAAAAAGAGAGTGAGACGAGAGGTAAAAACGGACAAGTGTCCAGAGTAGAATTAGGGGCACAAAGATGCCCACTTGAGCGGAAAAAATGGACAAGTGTCCGACAGTAGAATTAGGGGTATTTACTACCCACCTAAAAAAATAGCCCATGTTCTCCCAAAGCAAAGATCAAGAGAGGAGGAGAGATAGCAATATGAGGAGCAATGAGAAGTATGTTTTATCATCACTTATACATTTTTACCATCACTATCATTTACTCCACCACACATGCACATCTTGATTTAATTATATGCTGAGTTCCTTTGGATCCATGACTCGATTAGACAACATATGTAAGAGCTGTTTTTTACACCTATGAGCTCCACATAAACATTCTCTTAGCTATAGGTAAGTGTCATTTTTGGTAAGGATCCACAAATACCACATATAGAGAGACTTGAGAAAATCATAGCTGGGAACTCTGAGTTTTATTTTTGAAAACTTATGCAAAACTCCAGAACAAAGGTGAAGTATAGACAAGAGGAATAGTACTTGACTTAATTATTTTGTCTTTCGATTATTTAAGACTTAAGTGCAAGTACTAAGCTCCATGACACTTCACTCTACTCTGGAAGAATTTTTATGTGAAAGCATGTGTGTCTGTCAGGAAAGAAAACATCGAAGCAACTCCTGATCCATCTGAGTTTAGCTGTTTGCTCCGGGACGAGCAAAGGGTAAGCTTGGGGGAGTTTGTTGACGGTCCTTAAGTGCTAAATTTAACCATCAACTAAACATGGAAAAGGATCAATATGCACCAAACATCTAGAATTAGGGTTTTATCTGACAGAATTCCACGAGCTTTGATGTTTGTCTATTTCTGTAGGGGTTTATCAGAAAATATGGAGAGAAGGGCCACATGTCAGGTTTACAATGAGATAATTACGTGCCACGCAATTTTCCTTGATCTAGAAGAGTCCAGAAGCCACGGGAACGAACGGGAGGCCGATCGGGCCCGGGGGCAGGGCGCCCGCCCTCCCCCCTTGGGCGCCCACCCTGCCCTGGTGGCCAATCAGAGCAGGTCTCCTGGATCGTGCTCCACCGCCATTAATCTTCAAGAATAATCGTGCGATCAATGTCGGTTTGATCCGACGGCCCACATTCACTTGAAGGGGCTATATAAGCAAGGCCTCTCCACCCTAGGGGAGGAGGAGAAATCATTATCAGAGGAAGCCATCAAAGTTAGGGTTTTAGAACTTCTCTCCCATAGAGAATTAGAACTAGCTACTCCCTAATCCTTCAAGTTCTATAGGATTGATTAGATAGAATTAGAGAAGTAGAGCCTAGCGCTTTGGATTCAGATCATCATCAATAAAGATTGATATTATTTCATATCTTTCTCTACTACTTTATTCTAATTGCATTATGTCTCTATTTATTATGTTCTTAGTTTGCTCTAGTTCTATATTTGATATAGTTATGATTGATAATGAGTTTATGTATAAGTTTGCAAAGCGCTTAGCTCTTGACGCGCGGGAGTTAAGTGGTAGATCACATGTGGGTGTGGTGCTTAGATGTTATTTACCTGCAAATGTATCATATTGGCCGGGTAGTGTGGTAGTTCGCGATGGTGGCAGCTTCGTTGATTCTTATATAGTCCACCCTTTGTTGATAGGACAGACAAAATTTGTATTGCGGAGTAAGTCTTGTGATGTTCTGATTTACTTTAGCAATGTTCCTTATACATGAATGAAGAGTCTTTTATGCTATATATGATCTTGTAGATAACTAGAGTAGATTGTGACTTAGTAGATAGTAGATAACTTAGAATCCATTCTCTAGCTAATCCGACGTCACCTTACATATATGAGGAGTAGTCTATTTTCTAATCGCTGTGTTATTTACCCATGAGCTTATATTTCATTATCATTGTTATTATGGCTTACCTCCTGCTAAAGCAAGTGACTGTGTGACGAGTTTCTCATTAGTAATCATGTTCTTACAAGTTTATCTCTAGTTCTGTGCCTTGATAGGTTTTATTTACCTCCACCGTTCTCTTAAGCAAAATTATAAATAACGATACCCGGAATACGTTCGTGGTGAAATGCTACAATGAGGTATTTTATCTGTGCGCTTGCGGATAGAATAGATTATTTTCTAGAGAGCCCTTACATTCATAAATATCTTTGTACACTTTGGCACCATGCTGGGGATAACAACCTAGTATTCAAGTGGTGTTATTAAGTGTCAACATTGATGAAATTTGGTTTCTAAGTCCTCTCATCCAACAATAGAATTAGGTGGTAGAGATGCAAACCATGAAAACACTGGCCCTGATAAAGAAAGAGGGAAGAATCACACTTTAAATGCATGCTCATCTGCAATCTCCCCAAGCTAAGCCAAATAGTGACTAATAGGCTCCATAGTCAATGTTGAACCTGTTCTAGTAAACTTGACAAAATCAGACAACCTATATCTCGGTGGTAGCACCACTTGATCATACCATGCTGGATATGGTTTCCTATATGAAACTGTTGTATTATTAGGTTTTAGACCGAATTGGTGTTGAACCATATTAGTCATCTGATTCATCAGCTGATCTACTTGAAACTATGTTCCTTGTTGATTCATGTTGTTTGGTTCTGGATAACCAGTATTCTGCCCTCTCGGAGGATTAAGCTGATATCCAAGATTCTCATAAGCATTGAGAGTATAATGCTCGGAAACATAATGGTAGTCAGGGGGTACTTCTCCAGGTTCTACTCTTCCTTGATATGGAAGACCAGGAATGACTAACAAACCTTCCTCGCCACCCAGCTGCTCTTCCTATGCAACTGGAAGGCTGTCAAGGGAAGAAGCAAAAGGTAATTATTTTCATTTGTGCAGGCGCTCTGTGGCCTATTTGGAAGACCAGGAATGACGTCGTGTTCAACAAGAAGGTGCTGACGACTCCTAGTGTGGTCATCTATAAAACTTTGATGTTGGTGAAATCCAGGAGTCCCCTGCTGAAGCCGAAGATACACCCTATGGCAGAGGAAATGATCAATCTCATCTCGGCAGGGGCTTGTGAGACTATCTAATTTTTTTTAAACTTTAGACAAACTTTATTGATTCATATAAGTGGTTACATCGTTTACAAGCAAATGTAGTATAGATGAAGGGGGATCATCAACCCAAACTTGAGAACTCTTATGTACTAAAGCTTGCCTAGCTAGTTCATAGACTATGTTGAAGTATCCAAGTGATCTGTTTTGTTGTGAGATCTAGGTGGAATTTCTAGTTGAGTTCTTTTATGAAGGTCAAGTTGGTTTTCTTTTGATGTAATGGTTGTCTGAACTATACTGTAACCCGGCCTCCCTAGCATCGAATCATGGGCTTTTGATAAGTTTTCAATAAAGCCGGACGAATGTCTTTGATCTAAAATCTTAACCTCTACTTGGAGAGACCAAACTAACAAATTCTATTAAGAGGTAAACTAGACCAACTAAAATAGTTTGAGGGAGTACATTCAACAATATGCTAGTTTAGTACGTAGGCTAAACTTTAGAAGAGTAATTCAGATTTTTTTAAAAAATATTTAATGTTTACTGACTACTTTTAGGCTGCTTTTGGAATGTAGAACCTTTTTGTTTCTTGTGCTTTTTATAAAAATAAACTGATTCCAATAGATACTGAGATATAGGAATTTCATAAAAATTGAATTTTTAGAAAACATATTCAAGAACATGAAAATTTTCTCGCGTTCCAAACGTTCCATAAAATCCCTAGCTTGATTGGTTGATAGCCAAATTTTGGTTGCCAAAACTTAGGCAAACCAATTTAGCTGGTTACCAAAATTTACCAATACCTTATATTTAATTTGCCAAATCTGTGACAAATACTTTTGCTCAAATTTTGATTGCCAAATCATTAACTTGACAAATTTTAGAAGCCAACCAATCATACCTAAGGATAAAAATGAAACGGAAATATTCCGAACCAAATGGAACCGTTTTTTATATTTGATCCGATCGAATTCGTATTTTCTTGTCCGACTTTATTTTTTTTGTTTTCATATTTTAGATGTTTCGTATTTCATTTGTAAAAGTAGAAAACAGTTTAGACATTTTTTGACTGTTTTCTACTTTTCTACTTTTAATTTGAAATATTTCAAATTGAAAATTTGATTTAAACTGAATTTAGTCAACTACATGGTCACATAGCCCAATTACAGACTACTCACCATGCAGCTGCATTCTTTATACTAGTGGCTGGCTGTGTTCCTGCTAGCTATTAATTGCTTGTGTAGACTTATATTTATGTGTGGCCTATTGTATTTAATATCTAATTCCAAGGATCATGCACTCTTTAACTGTTATATGCACTTGAACTTGATGCATATACTTAGGCCTTATTTGGTTCCCCTTGATAAATTTTAGCTAGCTAAACTTTAGTCACTTTAGTAGCTAAAGTTCCAAACACATTGACTAAAATAAGCTAAAATAGTTTAGTTCCATTAGTCATCCAAAAGTAGCTAAAATAATTTTAGATAGCTAAAATTTAGCAAGAGGAACCAAACATACCCTTAGTCATGCACCTGTTACTACATATGGATGTTTCGTATTAAGTTTTCGTATATTAATCGTGTTCGACATAAATACACTCGAATTAGTTCATTTTCTGATTTTTTGATATTTCATAAATTTAAATTTATTTTCGTGTTCGACTTTACTATTTTTATTTTCGTTTTCATATTTTAAATATAAAAATAGAAAATAATTTAAAAGCTTTTCGACCATTTCCATCTGTTTTCATCCTATCGTACCCAAGGATTCCGCGTCAAATTCGGGCATTCCAAATGGACGAGTATAGCGTGGATGCTGTTATGAAATGACAGAAAAAAGAAAAGGCCCAATCATCCCAGCGCAGAGCTCGAGCCCGCAGCCTGCCCCCTCTCGGTGGCAACCAAATCCGGCGGGCGTGCAGCGGATCTCCATCCGGTCGGCGTGGATCGGATCTCCGGCGGTGCTTCCGGCGGTGCTTCTCGCCTCCACGGCGGTTAGTGGCGGTGGGCGGACCGCGTCGCCGCAGCAGCGGTCAGCGGCGGCTAGCCTAGCTGCGGTGGCTTGAGGCGGCTCTCGGACGGGTGCCTCCGGTAACCACCGGCGCCAGCCGTCACCAACCTGCTCCTCCTAGCGGAGCGCTCAGGAAAAGCGGTGGGACGGAGGGAGTGAAGAGGAGATGACTAGCCTGTCGATCACAGTGATGACGCTGAACCTGCATGAAGGCGAGCAGCCGAGCGAGAGTCCCAACAGCTGGGAGAAGCGCCGGGACATCTGCGTCAGCGTCATCACCAGCTACTCTCCCACCATCCTGTGCACCCAGCAAGGTAGGTGGTGGTGATACAAATCATGGGAGCCTGGACTATCGCATCTGTTGTACTCAATTGATTGGTTGGAAAGCGCAAGTAGCTACTGATTTTGTGTGTGCTGTCGCGGCAGACTAGGGATGGAACTGAACTTGATGCTTGCTAGTCTGAGCTAGATTTTATATTTCCGTTCTTTTTTCCCTTATTGGCAAAGAGGTGCTCTACCTGAATTGGTCAATTCTAATGTCTCTAGGAGTTGTTCACTCGATTAAGGCCCTGTTTGGTTCCCCTTGCTAATAGCTAGCTAAACTTTAGTCATTTTAGTAGCTAAAGTTCCAAACACATTGACTAAAAGGAGCTAAAATAGTTTAGTTCTATTAGTCATCCAAGAGTAGCTAAAATAATTTTAGCTAGCTAAAATTTAGCAAGGGGAACCAAACAGGCCCTAAGTTCTGTAGTTGTTAATTCCTATGAGTGGGATTGTAGTTCTTGAATTTGTGTTCCACTTCGGCATGGTTGCTAATTCCTGGCTGATTTCAGCTCTAGCCTGCACGAACTTGCTTGGGAGCAACTCCAAGGGACATCCTAAATGGATCTGAATCCTTAGATTTAGGAATTTGGAGCTAAAAACAGCCTCAAACAGTTCCCCAAAGAAGGTCTAATACAAATTTGAAGGGAATATCCCAAATCCAGAGGTCTCTCTCTCCACTTGTTGAGAGCAAGGTTTGCTCCCAATCCACTGCAGGGCCAGCTTCCCCGCATGCTAAGTCCTGCTCCTGCTGTGGACCACACCATCGTTGAATGCTGCTGCCCTTCCAGCCTGTTCCTGAACATCCTTATCTGGCAATAGCTGAAGAGCAATACTAGTCTATTGTTTTGTGTCAAAATCATTGCAGTGTAGTGAATGCGTCTGCAGTCTCTTGGATTGACTATTGAGCAATACTAGTCTGTTAGATTGAGCAATGCCTATCTAGTCTGCAGTGTAGTGAATCCCTGTTCACTGATTCTGGTCTCAGTTCTATTGCATCTGTACTGAATGATTTTTTTTTTTGAAATGATTGTACACTTTCAGTTAATCCTTTTACAATTGGTAGCTTGCCTACGTTGCCAAAAATTAGAATATAGGGAACCAGGTTTGGAGAATATGCTGGAGAGGAGATGCATGTTGGAGCCAGAATATTGGATGGGACTTTCTAAAGATATAGAGAACCAATTTTTAAACGCTCCTGGAGATGCTCTAAATGGATTTGTTTTTGTTTGTTGTCATAGGTCACATTTTCTGTGTGTTTCTTTAGGTTTTTATTGTATTCGTTTGTAGGCTAAAAATAGTGGGTTTTGTATGCAGGCTTAAGATGGCAACTGGACTACCTACAACAATGCTTGCCGGGTAATTCATTCACTCCGCACTGTTTTCTACTCATCTTACCTGCTGACTTGGCTACTGTTTGATAATATTGATGCAGTTTATGCATAAATAGAAAGATAACCCTATGTAATGCAGCCGTTTTAGAAATAAATTGTTGCATGCATAATTGCATAGGTTAGGCATATCCAGATCTAGTCGGAACCTAGCCAAGCTAATGGAAGAACCCAATAGAAAAAGGGTAATCGAATATTATAGAACGCATTATAGGAGGATATGATGTCCAAACAAATAGTATTGCAGACACAGGCGCGTTTATATCCTAAGGATAGAGAGTTGTTGGGGAGTCGTGTGAGTTGGCGTGAGTTAGTGTGAGTGTGTGCGCTGGCTTTTTTGGCTGGCCTGGGGTGCGTTGTTTGGGTTCTTCCCCATTTTTTCTCTTCTTAATATAATGATGCGCAGCTCTCCTGTGTTTTTCGAGAAAAAAAAGTCCAAACAAATAGTATCGCGTGGATAACTTGCATGTTGTGATAAAAATTTGTAATTGTACTTACTGGAGATGATGTGGATAGCTTTTGCATTTAATGGGGATGGCTTGCTTGGGTGGTGATGTGGATGACTTGCATGAAAACATTGAAATGTTAGTAGCTGATGTGGATAGCATGAAGAGTAGTAATTGCACTTAGTGAGAATTGAAATGTTAGTCAATTGTGTGGTTGGCTGATGTGGATACCTTACATGAAGAAATAGACTATCATAAATGCATCCTAGTGCGGATGTGCCTTATAAGAGCATATATATACTCTTCAATCATCATCGTACTTGTATTAGCTTTCCTTTTAGAAAGGCTTGCCCTAATTTTTTTTCAATCTATTAGTGCTTAGTGCTAAACCATCACAAGAAAAAAATGCAGGTTAAATATTTCGGGATTAATTTGTAGAAATAAAGATCTTTGTAGACCCAAGTATCATTGTTTTAGCTCTATTTTGACGGCGCCTTGGTTGGAGGCGCGGAAGCAATCTCGCCTAGAGGCGGCTGGCGTGCGTGCGGAAGAAGCACACACACACACAGGGCGTCACAAGGTGGGTGTCCACACGGCTGTGGAGTCGGTGGCATGCGAGAGAAACTAGGGCAGTGGAAGGAGCTAGAAGGGGACCTAGATCCGTTATACCATGTAGAGTTTGGGAAATCACCTAACACCCTTTGAGGCGTCGTGGGGGGGGGGGGGGGTCAAGTTTGGGTACAAATGTCAAATAGGGAGTACTGCATGGATAGACAGCTAAACAGCATCCTTGTTATCCAAACCTCTATAAATACTGTTATCCTACCCCACCATCTTCTACTACATAAAGAAAAATTTTGTATTTCTGTCTAGTCCCTAAACAAATACTAGTTTACCCCTGTAGTTCGTACCTGTTAGACAGATACAAGTTTATAAGCATACGATGTTGGACACTTAAAAGAGAATGGGTTTTATGAGTTGATCGACATGTATCAAGAAGTTGAATGCACATGCTTTTGCTCTCATCTAGGTTATGAACAGTTTGGAATCTCTAGAAAAGGCTCACAGGACAACACTGATGAATACTGCACAATATTCTATGAAAAGGAGAAGGTTAGACATTTCTGGCTAATCATTTCTGTACACTCTTCTCTAATGATCTCATTGCACTTCAAAACATATCCATCCTTCTTTTATAGTCCCAAATGTTGAAAGAAACAACAATGTACACATTTAGATGATATGAACTTCCATGCATTTATTGAAGGTGGAGCTTACTGAAGGTGGCACTTTTTGGTTGTCGGAATCACCATCAGTTCCAGGAAGCATTTCATGGGGAGCAAACGCACCCTGCATCGCAACATGGGCAATATCCTGTAAAACGATGCTTTTCTTGCCCTCTATTGTTCTATTGTTTTCTTAATATCTTGGTAGTAGTTGAAGATTGTTGCCTTAACATGATGTACACACGTTTCAACTCAAAAGACTAGAACCACCTGGATTCAGTTTCCAGATCGTAAATACAAATCTTGATGAAGTTAGCCCTCGTGCTCGACGAAGAAGTGCTTTACTTACATGGCAACATATAGCGTCGCTGCCACCCAATTTGCCTGTTATCTATTGTGGAGGCTT
The DNA here is from genome assembly GCF_000003195.3 of Sorghum bicolor. Lineage (NCBI taxonomy): Eukaryota > Viridiplantae > Streptophyta > Magnoliopsida > Poales > Poaceae > Sorghum > Sorghum bicolor. Next base: position 7,487,838 of record NC_012875.2, read on the forward strand.
CAATACGCAGAAGGAATCTATGACTGGGCGGTTTTTGCTTGGCAGATCCAGGTAATAACTTGGTGGAGGATTTGAATTTTTGTTGAAATTAACATGTCATTTCACATATAACCATTTCATGTATGTTCTGCAAGGATTTTATTTTTATTCTGTTATTCATGTATGCTCAAACCAGCCTTTGAGGTAAAACTACAAATAGGAAGTACATTTGTTTAATTTTGTAAAAAAACACATACTTTTTCCTCTTGCACCAATTCCCAACAGTTTGTGAACACAGCCCATCCTTGCAATGCACACCAACAACCTTCTACGATGCAGTTCCTAGGTACTTGATATTGTAAGCATTCAAACTTCAGGAATTATTCCAGTTTAAATAGCAGAACTTACAAAATTTGTGATAGAGGGATAAGCCAACAGGCTTAGAATACTTGATTATAGAATACAGGAGGGGTTACATATATATAGGAGTACAGAGGTAGCCCAAAGGGCCTAGCCAGCCTGTGGGTGGCGCATATAACTAGGATACAGTCAAAGGAAGGATTAATTCTAACACCCCCCCGCAGTCGGAACGTCGGTGGAACGAACATTCAGACTGGAGCGAAAGTCTATTAAGACAGAGGAGGGGAGCCCCTTGGTGAAGACGTCGGCGTACTGCGATGTTGTGGGAACATGAAGGACGCGGACAGCACCAATGGCGACCCGTTCACGGACGAAGTGGAGGTCAATTTCCACGTGCTTGGTGCGTTGATGCTGAACGGGGTTGGTGGAGAGGTAGACGGCGCTGACATTGTCACAGTAGACAAGGGAGGCAGTCTTCAGGGGGTGGTGCAGCTCCTGGAGAAGTTGCTGCAGCCATGAAACTTCGGCGACACCGTTTGCAATAGCACGGTACTCAGCTTCAGCACTCGACCGAGAGACAGTGGGTTGCCGTTTGGACGACCAGGAGATGAGGCTGCTGCCAAGGAACACAGCGTATCCAGAGGTGGAGCGGCGAGTGTCCGGGCAGCCGGCCCAATCAGCATTAGTGTAAACGGTGAGCTGAGTCGGAGCAGACTGGGGAATGATCAAGCCATAGCTGATGGTGCCCTGAAGATATCGAAGGATCCGCTTGGCAGCAATCAGGTGAGTCTCTCGGGGATCATGCATGTGAAGACATATTTGCTGGACGGCATATGCAATGTCGGGACGGGTAAATGTTAGGTACTGGAGTGCTCCGGCGAGACTCCGGTAGGCAGTAGGATCGTCCACAGGAGGGCCAGCATCGGCAGAGACCTTGGCACAAGTGTCGACAGGGGTGGAGCAGGGATTGCAGCCGCTCATGCCATGTCGGTCAAGGATGTCCAGGGTGTATTGCCGCTGTGAGAGGATGAGAGTGTCCCTGTGTCGCTGAACTGCCACGCCGAGGAAGTGATGTAAGGGACCAAGGTCTTTCATAGCAAACTCCTTCTTCAGGGCAGCAATCACACGGATGAGGAGCTGCTGGGAGGAGGCAGTGAGGACGATGTCATCCACATAAAGAAGCAAATACACTGTCTCGGTGTCGCGTCGGTATATGAATAGGGAGGTGTCTGACTTGGCTTCAGTGAAACCCAAACTGGGCAGATAGGTAGCAAACCTGCTGTACCATGCACGGGGTGCCTGTTTCAGCCCGTAGAGGGACTTGTTGAGCTTGCAGACATGTTCTGGGAGAGTAGGATCAGCAAACCCAGTGGGCTGAGAGCAGTAGACAGTTTCTGACAAAGTCCCATGGAGGAAAGCATTCTTCACGTCGAGTTGATGGATTGGCCAATCCCGAGAGTGTGCCAAGGTGAGGACAGTGCGAACGGTGGCTGGTTTGACGACGGGGCTGAATGTCTCGTCGTAATCAACACCGGGGCGCTGTGTAAATCCTCGAAGCACCCAACGAGCCTTGTATCTGTCCAAAGAACCATCAGCATGAAATTTGTGCTTGAAAATCCATTTTCCAGTGACCACATTGGCCTTGGCCGGGCGAGGGACAAGATCCCAAGTGTGGTTGTCCAGGAGGGCAGCATGTTCTTCTTCCATGGCCTGACGCCAGTGCGGATTGGCAAGAGTATCTCGACATGATCGCGGTACTGGTGACAGAGCCTCGGTATGCAAGGCGAGACGAGGCTGCCGATACCCGGACTTCCCACGGGTTGCCATGCCATGGGAGTTGGCGACCGGAGGGATGGGGACAGCCGTTGTCGGAACCGGAGGGCCATGCTTGACATAGCGCGGCGGGGAAGGAACAATGCTGGAGCGTCGAGGAGGAGCCTCCGCAGCGGGCTCAAGAGGTGAGCTGGATGCAGGAGGGCGCCTGGAGTAAACTCGGGTGACAGGAGGCTTGCTGAAGGAGGGAGCCGGAGGTGCTGAAGGTGTTCTGGGCGCCTGACAGGGTGCCTGAGGCGCTGGCACCTCCTCTGGAGGTGTGCTGGACGCCTGACAGGGAGTCTGAGGCACTGGGGGCTCCTGGACAGGAGGTGCCAGGGGCACCAGAGGCACTGCAGAGGCGTCCGGGGGCACTGAAGGTGCCTGGGGGAAGCCTGGTGGAGGCGAACGGGACGCCGGGGTGCCCCGACCAGCCAGCGAGGTGGCTGGTTGGAAGCCTGGTGGAGGCGATCGAGACGCCGGGGTGCCCAGACCAGCCAACGAGGTGGCTGGTGGTGATGGCTGGGGCGCCCAGGCATGAGGAGTGGATGCTGGCAGAGTGCCAGCGGGTCCGGGGGTACCTGCAGGTAAGGGATAAACTGGCAGGGGGTCATCGTTAGTTAAAAAATCGAGCTCCTGTGGAGGAGGTGAGGATCGGCGGAGGGAGAAAGGAAATGTTGTTTCTTCGAAAACAACATGCCGAGAGATGATGACACGGTTGGTGGTGAGATCAAGGCACCTGTAGCCCTTGTGATCGGGCGAGTAGCCGATGAATGCACATAGAGTGGAGCGTGGAGCAAGTTTGTGGGGAGTGGTAGCGGTGAGGTTGGGATAACAAGTGCATCCAAAGGCACGGAGGTCATGGTAAGAGGGGTGGGTGCCGTGGAGCGCAAAGAAAGGAGTGCTCATGTGCAGCGTTGTGGTGGGAAGCCGATTGAGGAGGAGGGTAGCAGTAGCGAGAGCATCAGCCCAGTAGGAAGGAGGCATGGAAGCCTGAAAGAGGAGAGTTCGGGTGACATTATTAGTGGTGCGAATCATGCGCTCGGCTTTCCCATTTTGTTGGGATGTATAAGGACAAGACATACGAAGGGAAACGCCATGGGCAAGAAAGAACGCACGAGAGGTGGAGTTGTCAAACTCACGGCCGTTGTCACACTGTACTGTTTTGATGGTGCAGCCAAACTAGGATACAGTCAAAGGAAGGATTAATTTGGCTATGACAAAAACCTCACCGCTTTGATACCATGATAGAGGGATAAGCCAACAGGCTTAGAATACTTGATTATAGAATACAGGAAGGGTTACATATATATAGGAGTACAGAGGTAGCCCAAAGGGCCTAGCCAGCCTGTGGGTGGCGCATATAACTAGGATACAGTCAAAGGAAGGATTAATTCTAACAATTTGAAAAGTCTTGCATTTAATACTTTGGCTATTTTGGAAACATATTGGTCAGAAGGCTTGTAAGATACGCAAATGTTTCAATGACATATGGAATTAGGAAAAAACAATGGTTGATACTATCATACATCGGTGGCAATGCCTGTATGTTGTGGCTGCTCTAAGAGCGCTGAGATCATATTGAACTGAATACGTATTTTGAATTAAAGGCGCAAACATAAGCATTGATACGAATGAATTGTTTATATTTATATTGAATAAAGTGTTTTGCACTCTGCAGTACATCTGTTCTAACTTACTAAATCTGCAATACAGTCCGTTGTGGACAAGGCCCAATAGCGTCCCAAAATCGCTAACAAAAGTGTCAGACTGCTTGATACGGGTCCAGTTTCAATATTGGTTGCATGTCATGAGATTTTACATATGTTTCGCCAGTGTGGTTATATGTCATGGGATATAACGTATGTTTTTGTCATAGCAACAAATGGGCACTCAACTAGTATGGAATTAGGAAAAATCAATGGTTGATACTATCATACTACATCATTGAACTGTTTAATTAACACATTTGATATGCTTTACCTTCTTGCTCAAGAGAAGAAAGGTGGTAATTGAATGGATGGATGACTACTTACTGTCTGAAAATGCTTCAGTCTTCTTGGAGAATGGGTTTCACACCCTCCTTCACATTTTTCATTTGTGCATTGATCAATACTGACTGCGGATGGAGTGGGTGCTGTTGCTCCATTTGGGATTTTAAATAGCCTTTTTTGACTGCTTTGTTGGATCCATAGAGAAGTTAACCCAATGAACCATATCGTCGGGGTCTCAAATACACCTCTTGGGCCATTACTTTCTCTAAGTATCTTCCACTAGATGTTTATGGGAATCTAACCATTTGATAGGAACTGTAAATATAAACTTACTAATAACACTTTTATGTGACCTAAACCCTAAACCCTAAACCACATCTAAATATTATTTGCTACTTTTATATATTTTTAATATGTACCTCTGTGTTTCAGTGAAATAACTGAGCAATTTCCTTCAGTTGACTCAGTTCTTGGTTATGTTGTTACAGAGAACATGGTGTTGTTGGTGATATGAGAGATGCTTGGCCAAATGCTCGAGTGCGAAAAAATGTTTCACTAATACACACATATCATGGATTTAAAGGTGCCCCCGATACTTCATTTAGGTCTTTTTTTTTTCTAGTTTCTGCTGTCTTCTTTTCCAGTTTCCATTGTAAAATTGCAATGAAAATTTTGCATTTATTATGCCAAAATAAAATTTGCAATTGAGGAAAAGAATGAATTGACAATGTTACTTGATCGTTTATTCAGTTCATGTTGGGATAAATCAAATTTTAGTCTTTTGGCTTTTACCTAATCGGCTTCTTGAAAAAAGTGTGATAGGTTACAGTTTTGCAATATTTACTTTGTGTATCATGATGACTTTGTACTAATATGCTCCATGGGCGATATTGAGATCCGTCCATTATAACTAGTTATCTTTTTAGTTATACCCGCATTTCTTTTTTAGTTGCTTATCCTAGTATCTGTTTTAGCAATCTTATACAAACAAATGTTCTGTTGCAGGGGAGAAACAAGGTGCACTAGAATTTCTTAAATTAATATTTAGAGCTCTTTGCCTCTGCTGGGATCGACAGACACAGGACTTGCATATTGACTGGATCCTATTTAGAGGACGCCCACTGGTTCCTGCACTTTGTGAGGTCATAAATGACAATATAGATGGTGTTTATCCATCGTCGCACTTCCCTATCTTTGCTGAGTTTTTGCTTCCACGCTCAGTCCGCCTAGCCGAGACAACTTCATAGCCATTGTGTCAATTTTTTGTTATATTTTTTCCAAATCTTATTTTCATTAGGGTTGATTGTTTTTTTCGACCACTTCACCATGATCTTGCGGTAACCACCCTTTACCACCATTGCTGGGTTTCTTTTTGTCACCCTATTCCGCAAAACAAAGACAATACACATGTGCATCCTTTGTATGTATGTTTCCTGTCAGTAGTCCCTATCATGTGTTGCCTCAGCTTTGCTATCTTCTTCTTTTTAAAGTTCACCTTTTCCTTATGCCGTTGATTTTCATGTATATATACTGTATCTTTGCATGCTAACAATTGTGAGAGTTCGAGTAAATCCGGATGTAATAAAAATTTCAAGCTTCCCTTTTTTTCACATTCTTATATACATCTGTTGTCCTCCAGTGTCAAAAGTTTTCTTTTTTTGTTGACTCGTATTTAGAAACAGAGTAGACAGTTCAGGGAATAAATCTCTGTAGGCAACTCTCCATCACACATGAGTGGTCACACGGAGGACTCCTTTGAGTGGAGAAAAGCTCTGTAGTGGACGCTTGGTGAAGAGGCTAAATGGGCACATCGGCAAGGTAACATGAAGGGAACTATAGTGAATCTTACCTTTTTTAGTGGGGACACATGACACGTCGTCAATGTAACAAGAAGGGAAGCAGGTGAAGCTTGCCTTTGTGGCTAGTCGGTGCTTTGGTGGCGTGTCTAAAGACCAACTGGGAGAAGGAAGAAAATTGACTGTTGTTGAATATCTTCACTTAGACCAGTGGTGGTGCCACGTATACCACAGGATATATCGCAATTCTGGGAGAAGCTGCAAGACGCCCAAAAGCCCTCTCAGCATTGGATCAAAACCCTAACATGTTTTGGATTGTGATTGTTAGCATCATAAAGATGGGCAGTGAATTGAAAGATGGGCAGTGAATTGGAAAGGATTCTAGGAAGATTGGGGGAAAAGTTGGGGCGAGCAGAAAGGACACGCAAGAGGAGGGCAGAGGAAGGATTGCATTAGATTTGTTCTAGTTCATAAAGTTGTTACCCTCTCCCTCTCTGTCTCTCTCTCTCTCTGCACTCTTAGTCTTTATACATGGCCTTTGGCCCACTCGACGGAACCCACACAGATGTAGCTGTGTCCAACTGGATTCACTCCAACTTGTGCTCTGTGACCCTCACGTTTGCACGCCGTGTGCGGGTGCTTCTCCTGGGTTCAGCTTCCTCTGCCTGGCTGGTGCCATCATCATGTTCCCTTGCAGCAGAGGTGCTGATGCCGTCATCATGTTCCCTTGCAGCAGAGGTGCTGACATCCCCTCCCCGTCGAAGGCCTGCTTTGCCCAAGCAGGAGCACGAGGGAAAGTCTGACATAGTGCTTTAGTATCCTCCTAGGTTGCCAGCGTTCGAAGTAGATAAGACCACTGCACCAACACCTGAGGAATGATAGTGTTGTCGGTGGAACGAACACGATGTTGCAGGATCTTCAGTGGAATTTGCATGCCGTCAAGGGACTGTGGGAGATCCGCCACGGTGTGGGTTGTGGGCACGACCGTCTTGAGTTAGGAGACGTGGAACATCGGGTGTATGGCAGATGTCTCCGGTAGCTGAAGCTTGTACGTGACGTCGCCCACACGAGCTGTAACCTGAAAGGGGGCCAAGAATTTGAATACCAGCTTTTGGTTAGCGCGTGGAGCCAGAGATGATTGTACATATGGCTGTAGTGCGAATTTCCGCTTTGAGCGAGATTTGTCAGCCTATTGTTTCATCCTCTTCTCAGCCATGGCGAGGTGCTGCTGGTGAAGGGTCGAGATGGCGGACTAGAGGGGGGGGGTGAATAGTCCTTTCTAAAACTTATTGCGCCGGCTAACCGAAACAAATGCGGAATTAAAACTATCGGTCTAACCAAGACTACACCCCTCTATCTAAGTTCTCTAGCACCTTGAAAAGATTCTAAACAAGCAAGCAAGGTGCTACCTTAGCAAGAGCTCACCTAATCAATTCTAGGAGCAAGGTCACACAAACCTATGCAACTAGTACTTTGCAAACCAGGGGAGCTCCTACGCAAACTAGTGAGGCAAAGCGCACAAAGCCTAAGCTCACTAGCAAGCTCAATAACAAGGCAACCAATGCCAAATTAGAGAGCGCAAACTACTTAGCTACACAAACTAAGCAATGTGACTAACAAGGTTACACAAACCAAATTAGCCACGCAAGGGAACTACTTCTAGCTACACAAGCAAGAAGGTAACTAGCAAGCTACACAAGCTAACTAGTTACAAGAGCAACTACACAAGCACAAATATATGAATGTAAATACAAGCTTGTGTTAGGGACTTGCAAACCAACGGGAAGAACAAAGTTGACACGATGATTTTCTCCCGAGGTTCACTTGGTTGCCACCAAGCTACGTCCCCGTTGTGTCGACCAACACTTGGTGGTTCGGCGGCTAAGAGGTGTTACACGAACCTCGTCCCCACTAGGACGCCGCAAGAACCTACCCACAAGTGAGGTAGCTCAATGACACGCACGATCCAATAGAGTTGCTCTTCGCGATCCCCGCGGGGTGAGCACCGTACCCCTCACAATTTCTTCTCCAGAGCACCGCACAATCTCCTTGCGTGCTTCGACGGAGTCACAAGCCACCAAGCCGTCTAGGAGGTGGCAACCTCCAAGAGTAACAAGCACCACCGGCTTGCAACACGAACACCTAGTGCCACTCGATGCAATCTCTCAATGCAACGCACTAGAATCGCTCACTCACACAATCGGATGATCACTATCAAGTACATGTGAGTTAGAGGCTTCACTAGCACTCCCCAAGCTTGGACACTAAGTCCCAAGGGTGCTCAACACTAGCCAAGGCCCGCCACCACTTCTATTTATAGCCCCAAGGGCTAAACTAGCAGTTGCCCCTTCACTAGGCAAAACACGTGGGCACCGGACGCTCACAGGGAGCCACCGGACGCTCCACACCTAGCGTCCGGTGCTCAGCTGACCGCCACGTGTCACTAGCCGTTTAAACTCGACCGTTGCCTCCAACGGCTACTGCACACGCGCGCCTGCACAGCACCACCGGAAGCTCAACTGCGTCACACCGGACGCGTCCGGTGCTCACCGGACTCATGCGCAGAGAGCTCCGCAAACTCGCACGGTCACCGGACGCAAGCCACCGGACGCACCCTGAGCGTCCGGTGCTCACCGGACCCATGCGTAGAGAGGGTCGCAAAACGCTCGCACACCGGACGCGCACCACCGGACGATCAAGCCAGCGTCCGGTGCCTATCGTCCGGTGCCTTACCCTAGCTGGGCCAGGCATTGTCTGCACCGGACAGCACACCGGACGCTAAAGGCCAGCGTCCGGTGAGTGTTTCCTACTGAGAAACACTTCCGCGACTTCTCCAAATTTCCCACCGGCGCAATAGAAAATATGCACTTAATTTTCTCAAAACCCACACCCCTCTCAACCCTAGGAACTCCACCTCCTTTGTAAAGTGTGCCAACACCAACAAGTGTACACCACCAAGTGCAAGTGTGTTAGCATTTTCACAAACATTTTACCAAAGGAGTTAGCCTCTCAACTTGCCATGCCACTCGATCCTAACACGTATGCAAAGTTAGATCGGTCAAGTGGCACTAGATGACCGATATGCAAACAAGTTTGCCCCTCTTGATAGTACGGCCATCTATCCTAAATCCAGTCATAAACTTCTCTACACACCTATGACCGGTGAAATGGAAATGCCCTAGGTTATACCTTTGCCTTGCGCTTTCCATTCCATCTCCTCCGATGTTGATGCAACACATGCACCAACCAATCACCAAATGATATGATCCACTTCATATCATCACGTGACCGTATTGGTTCATCGATCTTGACCTCACTTGCTCTTCACCGTTGCCTCAGTCCATCGGCGCCAAGTCTTGCTCAAGCTTCACCGTCACACGCGGTCCCTCGCTTCAAAGCCTCCGACTTGCCCTTCACTCTTGCAACCGGTCCATCAAGCCAAGCCTCATCTTGATCTTCTCCACCTTGGTCATATGACTCCATGTCATGTCTCATGTGCAATGAGCTCCTCCATCATCACATCATCACCTGTGGACTAATCTCCTGTGTATCTCACATAAACACTATTAGTCCACCTAAGTTGTCACTCAATTACCAAAACCAAACAAGGACCTTTCAGCTGGACCACGTGTATTCATGAGAGACTTTTCCCTGATCCAATCTTCCAATGGCACAGATGTGACGCCCACGTCTTCAAAGATCCCAAAATGCTGAGGATGGTGACCATAGAGTACAATGGGGAGTAGCCAAGTGAAGAGTACCATGAAGTATTGTACCAAAACTCGGCAAGATAAATCCAGTCGATCCATTTTGATGGACATGCATTGCAAAGCAACGTAAAAATGTCTCCGTGCATTGGTTCACAAGTTCCATCTGCCCATCATATTGGGGGTGGTAGGCGGAAGACATCTGGAGTGTGACACCGGTGAGGTGGAAAAACTCCTGCCACAGCCGACTGGTGAAAACTTTGTCACGGTCTGAAATAATGGACATTGGCAACCCATGTAGGCGGTAGACATTGGCGACGAACGCCTTTGCTACTGTCAGAGCTGTGAATGGGTGTGCAAGAGGAACACGATGGCTATACTTGGAGAGACGGTCCACAATAACCAGTATGCAGTTCTTACACCCAGATGTTGGCAGTCCATCATAGAAGTCCATTGAAATGCTTTGCCACGCCATGGATAGAATCGGCAATGGCTAAAGCAATCCTAGATACCGTGCATGTCGACGAAAGCTGGTCGGCAGTCTACCTTGGGGTATACCCACGGTAGTAGTTTATCGGCAGACAGGTGCGCAAGCTACGAACTTGATGGTGACGCAAGACACAGAGAAGGTTTTTATCCAGGTTCGGCCGCCGTTTGGGCGTAATACCTACGTCCTGCGTCTGGTTGTATTGGATTGTGTTGAGTTGAGATAAGTTGTCCTAGGGGGGTCCCTTGCCTCTCCTTATATAGTCTAGAGGGCAGGGTTATAGATCTGGAAACTAATCCTAGTCGGTTACAATTGTCATGGATAGTGCGACATCAATTCCTATTCTAACCGACTAGAATCCGGCTTGATCTCCACATCTTGTTTCCTTGCGTGAAACTCCAAGCAGTTGGATCAAGCCTCGAACTGTCTTGTGATGGGCCAAGCCTCCTGGCCCAAGTCCAGCCATAAGGGTATAGGGTTTATACCCTCGTAGCTAGTCCTCGAGCTCCATGTATTATGATGTAACACCCCGTCTTTAGCTTCTTCGACCAGCAAGACTTGACATCTTTGACAACCAGGAAAGTCGTCCAAACAGTTGCAACGGTATTTTGACCAACTTGAAAACCAGTTGACCAACATCAACATCGAAGAAGCCGGTTGTTCGAAGAATACATGGTGCTCTTGAGAAAAAAGATTTCTTTCCTGATCAAGTGTGCCCACTTTACTTTTCTGAAAAGTACGGACTTTCAAAAAGCAAGCAAATTCACTGCAAAGTGAAGTGTGCCCACTTAATCTCCGAGCCTGGTAATAGGTGACGTAGTCACGTGATGCCAGGGTCAAAAAGAAATCCTTCCTAGAAAAGAGAAAACTGAAATGCATCACTAGATGCATCGTACCGATGTAGTCCCCGAGCTTGCTGGAAGGCGAAGCATGAGCCTTGTAGCAAGGTCTAAATAGTTAAAATTACCCAATTAAACGTTATGCAATTGGATTTTCTAGTCCCCGAGCGTATCACACTTGTTTGCGGTCGAGAAAACTGACCGACCAGTCCCCGAGCATGCTTGTTGGTTGGTATAGTCCCCAGATTTTCGAATGGGGTAACTGGTCGATCAGTCCCCGAGCATTTCATGCTCGGTGGTCGGTACAGTCCCCAGATTGTCGATTGGGCGAACTGGTCGACCAGTTCCCGAGCATATCATGCTCGGTGGTCGGTACAGTCCCCAGTTTTGTCGATTGGGCAAACTGGTCGAATTAAGTACTTAAAATCGTATCGCCGCATTAACTTGCGATGTGACGGAGCATCCTGCCATCTTGTTAGTCTGCCGCATAAAAAGGGGTGCTTGTTAACTGTACAACCGCTCATCGCGCGGATCAAGAAAAGGAAACCAGCAATCATTCAAAAAGGTCACCAAATTAACTGCGATAATTCTTGAAAACCGAAACGCCACAACCACCGCAAGATCCGCCCACTTCCCCAAAATGCGGGAAGTGGAAAAGGTGGGTTTGCTGTTTATAAAGGGCCCAATGTTACGTCTCTGTTCTTTACCTAGCAGTTGCATACCAGTCTCCTGCCTTTGCCACTACTGCCTGCTGCCACCGTCGTTCCCAGCGCCCCCAATCACCCGACACCCAGTTCAAAGCTTGCCCTGCTGCGGAAATGGCGAAGAGTGATTCGAAGAAAAGGGCCGAGATGATGGCCAAAGAGTGGAAGAAATCTCGGAGCAACACGAGGTCCCTAAATGACCTCGTCGGAATGGGGCTTCTGCACAACCAGGAGCTCGGCGGCTGGAGGGCACCAGAAGGAGAGAGTTACCCCGACCCCGCGCTGGTGAGATCATAGTCTTTGAAGATTATTTCATGAGGGGATTTGGGGTTCCCGTTCATCCTTTCCTTCAAGGTCATCTTCTTTACTATGAGATTGGGATCTGCAACCTGCACCTGAACTCCATTCTTCTTGTCTCCACCTTCATTCATTTGTGCGAGGCTTTTGTTGGAATAGAGCCACACTTTGATCTCTTCCGTTACTTGTTCTGCTTGAGGAAGAAGGGGGCGGTTGGAGGCTCAAAGATTGTAGGTGGAGTATACCTCAATCTTCGCGACAGCATGAAGAACCGTTACCTCAGCTGCCCATGGAACACCTCCCTCACCGAGTGGTACAAGAGGTGGTTCTACATCAGGGAAGAGCCGGGCAGCGCCACATTCTGCGACGTTGGCTACATTCCCGAGAAGAGGGTCAGCTAGACAGATCGGCCGGAGTACACTGGTCAGGTATCAGAGTTGATGGGCCTGATCGACTGGTCCCGCCTGGATGGACCAGGGGTGGTCGGGAATTTTCTTGCCCGACGAGTGATGCCCTGTCAGAGAAGGGTGCACGCCGCGTATGAGTACCAAGGCGGGCAGGACTCGACCAGGCTACGCCCAGAGAACCTTGAGAAATCAGAGATCCAGCAAAGAATTAACGAGCTGTTCAACTTGGGGCGATCGCAGCTTCGTAAGAAGCAACAACCGAATGCATGCCTATAAGCTGGGACGGCCAGCTCCCAAGGTAATTGTAGTCCTTTCGCAATGTTCCAAAAGCGTGACATTCTTATGCTGAAGACTTGTCATACTTTTGTTGTAGATCGGAGACGTGGACCGGGCAACGGTGTACGTGTCACTGGCGCTCGGTATGGAGCCTCCGGGCAGAGTGGTTCCTCCAGCAGTCAACGCTGCTCGGTGTGACCAATACACCAGTAGTGACGAGGAGGGGAACCGTCCAGCGCCGACCACCGACGATAGGATGGCCGGCAAGAGGCCAATGGCTGTAGAGACATCTGCAGCAGAAGCAGTGCCAGTAGGAGCAGCTGCAGGTCCCACAATGGGCTAGGGGTCGATGTCAGACACCCGAGCGCCCAAGCGGTGCCGGCTTATCAGAATTGTTGATGACGATGACGACGAGGAAGAAGAGACGGCCCCAACCCTGGTCCGCAGGCCCCGCAGCCGCCCGGATGTTGCCCCGAGCGACGGAGGTCGTGTTGCCGGAGATCCGCCTGCCGCGCACGTCGAGCAGGCGCGACCAGGGGCGGCCGAGGCAGCAGCGACGGCCGGGAGAGCCAGGAGAAGGGTCTTCACGGCGTCGCACCGAAGCTCCGATCTGTAAGTTCATCAAGAAAAGTTTCTCTTCTTTCTCTTTTTTTTTCTTTTTTTACGAAGTTTAATGTCGGTATGGTAATTTAAATTGGCTCTTCTTTGTAGTACTGCCTCGGATGTTGATCCTGGCAATGTTGCGGGCTCGAGGTCAACCGAGCCAGCAGCTGCCGATCATAATGCCGCAGAGCAGACTGCCCCCGAGCAGCCCATGGAGCAGCCCGTCGTTGTGACTGCGACGGAGGTCGCCGACGAGAACTTGGCCCGAGACAGGGCCAAGGCGAGCACCCCGACAAGGGGCGATGAGAACGCGGGGACTCCTCCCCCGAGCAGTGTGGCAGAGGAGGAATTCAGAGCTCCGTCCCCTGCTCCGGCTGAAGAAGAGAGGGTTCCTGTCCCAACTCCAGCCACAGCGGAGGCTTCCACGCTGGAGGGCTCCCCTAGCCGGGGTAAGGGTCCAATGATACCCATTACCGTGGCTGGGGGTAGCACAGAGGGCGAGGAGGCCCAGACGGCCTCCGATGATGAAGTGGAGGAAATCCAGGGGCGTCCCCACGATGGTCGCCAACACATTTACGTGTGGCGCCAGCGTGGGGACCACTAGGCCGGTCACGAGGAGATCGCCGAAACCGAGGAGGCGGGGTGGGTAGAGCGTGCTGCCAAGCGGCTCGTTAATGAAGTTAAGGTGAGTAGTCTTATATCCTGCTGGAGTATATATATACTGTGATTTGTTCACTGTGTGGTACGTTTGTTTGTTTTCCGCAGGGCGCAATGAAAACGACGAAGTACCGAAAAAGGTGCTTTGACCAAATTGAGGGCGTGATCGCCGAGAACAAGGTTCTGACTGCGGAGGTGGACCGCCTTCGGTTAGAGGCCGAAAGGGAGGCGGCCGAGAAGGTAGCTCAGGAAGAGCGCTTGGTGGACCTGACTCGGCGACTAGCCGATAAGGATCGTGAAAAGAAGAGTAAGTCGAATTTTCGAATAGTTGTAGTGAACTATGTTGTCGCTTTTTTGTGATGGACAATGATCACTTCAGGTCTGGAGGTGGAGATCGAGCGCCTCCAAAAGGAGAGAGACCAGCTCGGCCAGGAGCATGCTCGTGCGCTCGAAGGCGAGCACAAGGTCGACGAGGAGCTTAAGACCAAGAATCAGGAGCTGACTGGTAAGATCTTCTTTGGCCTTTCCGACCACAAAGTTTGTACTACCATAGCGTTGTGTTGACTGTCTTCCTTTGTTTTGCTTCAAAATTTTGTCATAGTGCTTAAAGCCAACACTAAGAAGCACCTCGAGGAGCTGGTCAAAGAACGAGACTCCTGGAAGACGAACTGCATCAAGCTCTGGAAGGGAGTCGCTCCGGTGCTAGATCTGATCAGCCCCGAGCTCCCCGAGGACCAGCCCCCGCGCACCGAAGCTGACCTCGGTGGAGAAGGCGCATCAAGTGTGGGGCTGGCTTCAGCAGTTTGTCAAGGATGCCGGGGAGTTCGCCGGAGCGCACGTCCTCAGCATGGTACGCGCTCACTACCCCCTGGTCGACCTGTCCCAGTGAAAGGTCCTTGTTTGGTTTTGGTAATTGAGTGGCAACTTAGGTGGACTAATAGTGTTTATATGAGATACACAGGAGATTAGTCCACGGTAAAGATGTGATGATGGAGGAGCTCATTGCACATGAGACATGACATGGAGTCATGTGACCAAGCTGGAGAAGATCAAGATGAGGCTTGGCTCGATGGACCGGTTGCAAGAGTGAAGGGCAAGTCGGAGGCTTTGAAGCGAGGGACCGCGTGTAACAGTGAAGCTTGAGCAAGACTTGGCGCTGATGGACCGAGGCAACGGTGAAGAGCAAGTGAGGTCAAGATCGATGAACCAATACGGTCACGTGATGATATGAAGTGGATCATATCATTTGGTGATTGGTTGATGCATGTGTTGCATCAACATTGGAGGAGTTAGAATGGAAAGCGCAAGGCAAAGGTATAACCTAGGGCTTTTCCATTTCACCGGTCATAGGTGGGTAGAGAAGTTTATGACCGGATTTAGGATAGATGGCCGTACTATCAAGAGGGGCAAACTTGTTTCCATATCGGTCACCTAGTGCCACTTGAGCGATCTAACTTTGCATACGTGTTAGGATCGAGTGGCGTGGCAAGTTGAGAGGTTAACTCCTTTGGGAAAATGTTTGTGAAAATGCAAACACACTTGCACATGGTGGTGTACACTTGGTGGTGTTGGCACATTTACAAAGGAGGTGGAGTTCCTAGGGTTGAGAGGAATGTCGGCGCTTTTGAGAAAATTAAGTGTATATTTTCTATTGCGCTGGTGGGAAATTTGGAGAAGTCGCGGGAGTGTTTCTTGCTGAGAAACACTCACCGGACGATGGTGTTGGCAGCACCGGACGCTGGTCCAGAGCGTCCGGTGTGGTGTCAGTCTTTGGCTCAGGTATGCAGAGCGCACTGGACGCTGGCACCGGACGCTGGGCAGTGACTGTTCGCGCGTCCGGTGGTGCGTGACGTCAGCGAGTGCGCGCGAGGTGTTTCTGAGTGGTGAGCACCGGACGCTCAGGGTGCGTCCGGTGGCTTGCGTCCGGTGACCGTGCGAGTTTGCGAAGCTCTCTGCGCACGAGTCCGGTGTGAACCCGTGGAGCGTCTGGTGGTGTTGTGCAGGCGTGCGTGCGCAGTAGCCGTTGGCGGCAACGGTCGAATTCAAACGGCTAGTGACACGTGGCTGACGCCCGAGCACCGGACGCTGGGGGTTGAGCGTCCAGTGGCTCCCTGTGAGCGTCCGGTGCCCTCGTGTTTTGCCCAGTGAAGGAGCAACGACTAGTTTAGCCCTTGGGACTATAAATAGAAGTGGTGGCCGGCCTTGGCTGGCGCTGAGCATCCTTGGGACTTAGTGTCCATGCTTGGGGAGTGCTAGTAAAGCCTCTAACTCACATATGCTTGATAGTGATCATCCAATTGTGTGAGTGAGCGATTCTAGTGCGTTGCATTGAGAGATTGCATCGAGTGGCACTAGGTGTTCGTGTTGCAAGCCGGTGGTGCTTGTTACTCTTAGAGGTTGCCACCTCCTAGACGGCTTGGTGGCTTGTGACTCCGTCGAAGCACGCAAGGAGATTGTACGGTGCTCCGGAGAAGAGATTGTGAGGGGTACGGTGCTCACCCCGCGGGGATCACGAAGAGCAACTCTAGTTGAGCGAGACGTGAAGAGCGACAAGTGGTCCGGCCGGGTCAAGTGCTAGAGCTTGTGGTAAGCACTCCACGTGGGAGAGTGTGACTTGCGGGTCACCACTAGCAAGAGGACCGGCGGCAACCATGGAGCTTGTCTCAACGGAGACGTAGCTTGGTGGCAACCAAGTGAACCTTGGGAGAAAATCATCATGTCAACATTGTTCTTCCCGTTGGTTTGCAAGTCCCTAACACAAGCTTGTGTTTACATTCATATACTTGTGCTTGTGTAGTTGCTCTTGTAATTAGTTAGCTTGTGTAGCTTGCTAGTTACCTTCTTGCTTGTGTAGCTAGAAGTAGTTCCCTTGCGTGACTAATTTGGTTTGTGTAACCTTGTTAGTCACATTGCTTAGTTTGTGTAGCGAAGTAATTTGCGCTCTCTAATTTGACATTGGTTGCCTTGTTATTGAGCACTGCTAGTGAGCTTAGGAGCTTTGTGCTTTTGCTTACTAGTTGTGTAGGAGCTCCCCGGTTTGCAAAGTACTAGTGGCATAGGTTTGTGTGACCATGCTTCTAGAATTGGTTAGGTGAGCACTTGCTAAGGTAGCACCTTGTTTGCTTGTTTAGGATCTTTTACAAGGTGATAGAGAACTTAGATAGAGGGGTATAGTCTTGGCTAGACCGATAGTTTTAATTCCGCACTTATTTTGGTTAGCCGGCGCGATAAGTTTTAGAAAGGACTATTCACCCACCCTCTAGTCCGCCATCTCGAACCTACAAGTGGTATCAGAGCTAGGTCTCTCATTTGTGGTCTTTACCGAGCCGAGAGGATGGCGTCTAGTGGGATAGATGATTGTGAGACTTTTTGATGGTACAAACTTTGCACTTTGGAAAAATTACATGCTTGATCATTTTCGTGCAAAGGGACCTAAATTTTGGTGGATTGTCACTAATGGTCTCACACACAACTTGGACCATAAGAATCTCACCAAAGCTCAAAAGGTTCTCTTTGAACTTGACTGTGAAGCTTATTGTTATCTAATGAAATCTTTGAGCTTTGAGTTGTTTGAAAGGATAAACTCCAAAGGAACCGCATACG
The DNA here is from genome assembly GCF_000003195.3 of Sorghum bicolor. Lineage (NCBI taxonomy): Eukaryota > Viridiplantae > Streptophyta > Magnoliopsida > Poales > Poaceae > Sorghum > Sorghum bicolor. Next base: position 7,505,359 of record NC_012875.2, read on the forward strand.
AAATGTGGGAGTCTATCAAACACACCTTCGGTGATTCCTCCACATGGGATGATGGCAAGTTCAAAAAGGAGGAACCAAAGGTGGAGATATATGAGGATGTTGAGCATGACCACAACAAGGTGGTTGTGGAGGATTGCTCCACCTCATGGTCAAATGAAGAAGAAGACGATGGCTATGAGAGTGATGCTTCTGTTGGGTATTCTTAACATTATTACCAAAAGTAGACTTAGTTTTCTAATTATAGTAACAGTGCCAAAAATGCCAAACCTATCCCTCATACCACTTAAGCCAAGTTGTCATCCCCAGCATGACATGAGAGACGCGGTATTGAAATATGCAATTGCTCTTCTAAATAAATAATGAATGGGATCTGCAAGCGCACAGATTAATACCGATGTAGCATTTTAATCGGGAAGTATTCCAGGTATCGTTATTTATATTTTTACCACCGGGAAGGGATTAGCAATCATCAATATTGATTACAAAATAGAATATGAGATTGAGTATCTATCATTGCATGTATAATTGAGAACATTGTATCTAACTCTTTCATACAGGGATAAGTGTCACATAAAAGATATATGAAGTAATGAATAGTGACATAGATAATTAATCTGATCAGCATAACTAGCCACATATAAATATGATAAGCACCTCAATTAGATACTCTAGAAAGTCATTAGCATGGAATTAGAACGAACTACAAGAATATTTCCTAAGTTATTCTCAACTATATAGTTTAGCATTATCATAGTTAGTGCAAGTATACTTAGCAATCATTGCGAGACAAGACTACGCCCATGCATAGTGATATTAGCAAGGAAAATGAGAAACATAGCAATCACTCCCCTGTAATAGTGTTGCTCTGCCAGCCCAATACACGAGAGGGGGACTATATAAGAATCAATGAAGCTGTCACTATCACGAACTACCCCACGATCTGGCATATTGGGTACAATCGCAGATAAATACGGTATAAGCACCACGCCTACACAATATCTATCATTTACCCATGGATCCGATGGCTAAATGCTATACGATCCAAAACATGTATATAGATCCAATCTAACTAAGCCAAGTATATAACTATGATAAACTAAGAACAATATAATCTTGAATATAAGCAAGTAGAGCAAAGTCATAAGCAATATATTGAAGTAGAACAAAGTCATATTCAAAATATTGAAGAACAAAGATGATTAGAAGAACAATTAGAAGCACAATTAGAGAATTACCAAGAATCCTCTTGACAGATCTGGAAACCAATCGAAGATTGACTCCTTCTAGTTCTAATCCTATGTAGCTATGCTAATCTAGATATCTAATTGATGTGGTGGCTCTAATCTTGATCAGAGGCTTCTTCTCCCTTGAGGAATAATGAATTAGGGTTGAGAGGCTCCCTCCTCCAGGGGCTAGGGGGTCTGGTTTTATAGTCCCTTCAAGTGAATATGGGCTATTGGATCAAACCGACATTGATTGTATGGTTTAGATTGATCCTTTAGGTCGGTGGAGATTGATCCCGAAAGAGAGTCCTGTTTGGACTCCAACAGGGGGCGGGCGCCCAGGGCAACTGGGCAGGCGCCCAGTGCCTGGCCCCGTTCGGCCTCCGCTTCCTTTCCGTGGCTTCTGGAGTCTTCTAGATATAAGATAATTGCGCGGCACGTTAATATCTCTATGTAATCCCGACGTGTGGGCCTTTCTTCCTTATTTCCTGATAACCCCTGCAGAAATAGACAAACACCAAAACTCGTGGAATTCTGTCAGATAAAACCCTAAGTCTAGATGTTGATTTCATTTGGATCCTTTTCTTTGTTTATTTGATAATTAAATTTGATACTTAAGGACCGTCAACAGCTTCTACAAGCTCATTCACTTCATCACATTCCTCCATGTCTCACGTTGATGGCAAGGTATCTATTGGAGGTGTGATTGTTGATTGTGATGATCCAAATTTTGAGCTTGTATGTAGACTCACTAAAGCTTTAAGAAATGAGATGGCAAAAACAAGTAAACTGAAAAACAAAAACTCATTTCTAAAGACCACATGTGAACAACAGAAGCATCTACTTTATGTTACTAATTGTTCACATGAGGAACTAAAATTGGTTCATGAGGAACTTTGTGTTGCTCATGACAACTTGGTAAAAGATCATGCTTTTCTCACTAAGAAGCTTTCTAATGAAGAAATTAAAACTAGTGAGAGCTCATCACTTGGGTCAAATGATCAATCACATAGTGTTACTAACCCTTGTGATGTAGGCAAGAAGCATGTATCCACCTCTTGTGATGACTTATTATCTATGCCATGTTCTTCACATTTAGATGCTTGTTCTACTTCTATGTCTTGTGAGACTAACATTTTGAAGGAGAACAATGAGCTCAAAAATGAAGTGAAGAATTTGAGCAACAAGTTGGAGAGGTGCTACTACTCAAAAGTCACCTTTGAGCATATATTGAAGACTCAAAGAAACTATGGTGACAAGTGTGGCCTTGGCTTCAAGAAGAAGATGACAAAAGGCAAAAGAAGGCAAGAAAAGAGGAAGCTTTCTCATTTCATGTGCTATCGGTGCCATGAAGTGGGACATCTTTCTAATGGTTGCCCAAACAAAGAGAAGCTCAAGAAGATGAAAGAAGAAGAGAGGCTCAAGCATGTCAAGTGCTTCAAGTGCCGTAGTTGGGGTCATCTCACCTCAATGTGCCCAACCAAGCAATTGGTGAAGCAACAAGAAGAGCCTCAACCTATGCCACAAGTTGAGCAAGCAAAGAAGCCCCAAGCTCAAGTCAAGTTCAACCATCACGGTGACTTGATGATGAAGAAGAAGAAAACAAGAAGGGGTGGAAGAGCAAGGCATCCAATGCAAATCCAAGATGCCAAGATGATGAGCAAGAATGAAGACAAGAAGAAAGGTTATGCTCACATCAAGTGCTTTGAGTGCAAGGATGATGGACACTTTGCCTCGAGGTGTCCTACCAAGCTTGAGAAGAAGGCTCAAGCAACTCTCAAGAGGCAAGGCAATGAGAAGCAACACATGAGCAAGGAAGAAAAGGCTCAATCAAAGAGAAGTTGCTACTTGTGCCGGGAAAGGGGACACATGGCTTATTCATGTCCCCTAGGTAATAATTCTAAGCCTATTTCAATTGATGATAATACTATGCTTAGAAATGATGGTAATGGTACCTCTATGGTTGCTATTGCAAAACATCCCGCTACTCATACTAAGGCTATGCCTAAGTATGTTGCACCTAACTTGAGAGGACCCAAACTAGTTTGGGTACCATCAAAAAGTGGATGAATGTGTGTAGGTACCATCGGCATTGGAGGCTTCATTTAATTGATCCTATAATTATTCATCATATGATTAAGTCAAGTATTGAAGCCTAGTGCTTATCCTATCCCAATACCAAGTCAAATAAGTGAAGTCCAAGTGCTATAACATACAAGTGCAAATATTCAAGTTGTGGTAATTTATTGAATTATTTGATGGCTTGAAAATATATGAGTTGAAGCTTGCAAATTGGATGATCATGAGCTAACCAAGGTATATCTTTATTGATCACATTCGTTTGGGTGCATATGAGTTGATTGAATTGGATAAATATGCAATGTTGCTTGCTATAAGATGATTGAATGGATTAAATGATTAGTAATCAAGTTTGGATTGATTTGGGTTGGATAAGTTCATAAGATAGCATTTAGTAAGTGGGTTGAATAGATTCATGTCTTGTGAAAATATTCAAACAAGTCTATTTCAAGTTTGATTCAATTTGAAGAAGCATAGCTCAATTGCTTGAAATCTGTCAATTTTTGAAAAACTGAGCTAGCAGTGATCAAGTCTGAGTTTGAGTGATGAAATCTATTTGGAATGGCTTGAAATTTGGTGTGAATGCTGTACACTTATGATAGAAAGTGCTGTAGAAATTTCATAGAAATTGGATAAGGAATACTTAGGCTTTGGAGTGGATCTTATCAGCTATAGTGCAGCAGTTTCCAGCATGTAGCAGTGGTGGAAGAATTGAAATCTGGTAGCAATCTAGAAGTCAAATGAAGCTCAAATTTTTACAGCTGCTAGATGACTCAGTAAGTCACATATCCACCAAAGTTCGTGGCATTTGGATCTGTACATTGTGAGATATGGATATTTCCTTAAAGGGTACAGAATCTGCCAGAAAAGTGACAATTATTGGATTGATCTAGAGTCACTTCAATTGAAAGGTCCTCAAGTTGGAAATATGATTATAAGTGTTTGAGGCACCTAAAGTTTGGTTTTGAATTGATCTAGAAGCATGACAAATAATGAGTACAAGGTCATTTGATTGTGGAATGTACTTGGTGTACACATTTAGTACTCAAATTGAAGATCAAGATCAAACTCAAAATGAAGATGATGTTTAAGTTCTAGTAACTATTGAAGATAATTTGGTAGAAAGAAAAGGACTTAAACAAGTAGAAAGAAAAGGACTTAAAGAAGGATTCATGGTTACTCATCATATTAAGTCCATCACTTGAATCAATCAATCAAAGTAATTTAAGTGAGTATCAAAAATAGTTCTTTGGAGAGAGGTCACTTCTCCCTATGTGAGGGGCGTGCCGCCCGAGGAGTGGGTAAACCAAGTGTGGTGCTTGGAAGGCTAACATGGAAGTGGTGATCTAAAGGACATTTGAGATGCTTAGTTGAAGTAATCAAAAGGATTGATCAAGAAAGCAAGCAACAACCCAAAAGAGAGCTAGTCATGCTATTTTAAGTGATACTCTTAGTAGTTCTCTCATGCAAGCAATGGTCAAAAAAAAGAAGCAAGCCAACCACAACAACATAGCGCACTTGATCATAAAGTGGTTTTCATTTCACATGGGTGAAGATTTGATCTATCATTTGGCATTTATAATTGGTCTTCACCAAGCTTATAGTTGGACTTCACATTGCTATTTGGAGCTAAATTGGAATCTTATTTACTATCCTCTACTCCAAGATAACAAAGGTACCATTGTAATGTGCATGATCATTTCATCCCTTACTAGTATGCGGTTAGTGCATATAGTACATGCTCAATAGGATCATGCATAACAAATGAAAAGTTTTCAATTCATAACCTACCACTATTGCTTGAATGATTAATTGATCTAGTGGTATGTGTATGAGTTTGTTCATGAGCTAGTGAACCCAAGTACTTGATCTATTTTGGATTGTTAACAAGTGACAAGTACAACATTGGCAAGATAACCCTTAATGTGAGGTGTGAAGAAGCTTATCATTGGTTCAAACCGGACTTGGAAGCTTAGGCAAATCAACTTAGTTCAAGTCAACAATTAGAAGCTCATGATGATTAGAGTACAAGAACAAGACAACATTGCAAATGGATATCTAAATTCAAATGTTTCTTCAATTGGTATCCAACAAATGGTACTCATGATGATAGCAAATGTTCAAGATAGCAAACATGTGGTTCCATACTAGAAGACCTTAATTGGTAGAAGAATGCCATATGATATCGGACAAGATATTCCAAATATCACATTTACACATATGGTATCTATCATACAAGAAGGTGGTTCCACAAGTGATCCTCAACTTTAAGTGATCATCAAGCAAAGAAAGTTCCCTCACCTACAAGATTGACAAGTGAATGACCCATGCTATGACATAGGGGGAGTGCCCCAGCAAATGGTATCAAGGTCAAAGATCCTATGTGGTATCTCAAGAGCAATTCAAGTAATGTCATTCCAACACATGGTGATGTCCATCAAAAAATGCAAGATTCAAGCCTCAACCATCTATCCCAATGCAATCATTTTTCACAATGAGATTCACATTTTTACACTTGGTATCAAGTGATTTAATTGGTATCACATACCTTTTATGGAAATTGATGACAAAGGGGGAGAAGTTGGAACAAAGATATGATCGTGGGATAAGTTGGACAACAAAATATATGTTTCAAGGGGAAAAGATCAAAGATGGACATGGGAGCAACATTTAGGAAAAGAGTTGGATCTTGGACAAGGGAAGCACACAAGTAGGGGGAGCAAGCTCATGAACATTGATTGTTTGCATTTGATATGTGCATACTCATGTGCTTGCTTGCATTGCATAAGTTTTAAATTCAATATGCATGCTTGTGTGGTGTATGCTAGTAATAGAACTTGATTGATGATATGATAACTAGCATGCATAGGTTGGTAGCTAGACTTATGTCTTTCAAGTAAAAACTAGACCCTTGCTTATAATGTTGATCTCACGGGGTTTCTAGTGTTTTTGTTGTCTAGCTACACTTGGTGCTAAGGATGGTGTACATTGAATGCTTCAAATGATATCGAATTTGGTATCGAACTACAAAGGTTTATTCTATACACCTTAGCACTTAGTAGGGTTTTATGGTGCTTATCCACATCTTGACATAGAGCTTAAATGTGGGATAATTAGCATAAAATCCAAAACAAGTTAGCAATTTACACTTGTGTGAAGTGCTAGCTTGAAAAAGCTTATTTTCCATATCTTTGTAGAGTTGTCATCAATTACCAAAAAGGGGGAGATTGAAAGGTCCTTGTTTGGTTTTGGTAATTGAGTGACAACTTAGGTGGACTAATAGTGTTTATATGAGATACACAGGAGATTAGTCCACAGGTAAAGATGTGATGATGGAGGAGCTCATTGCACATGAGACATGACATGGAGTCATGTGACCAAGGTGGAGAAGATCAAGATGAGGCTTGGCTCGATGGACCGGTTGCAAGAGTGAAGGGCAAGTCGGAGGCTTTGAAGCGAGGGACCGCGTGTGACGGTGAAGCTTGAGCAAGACTTGGCACTGATGGACCGAGGCAACGGGGAAGAGCAAGTGAGGTCAAGATCGATGAGAAAATTAAGTGTATATTTTCTATTGCGCTGGTGGGAAATTTGCAGAAGTCGTGGGAGTGTTTCTTGCTGAGAAACACTCACAGGACGCTGGTGTTGGCAGCACCGGACGCTGGTCCAGAGCGTCCGGTGTGGTGTCAGTCTGTGGCTCATGTATGCAGAGCGCACCGAACGCAGGCACCGGACACTGGGCAGTGACTGTTCACGCGTCCGGTGGTGCGTGACGTCAGCGAGTGCGGGCGAGGTGTTTCTGAGTGGTGAGCACCGGACGCTCAGGGTGCGTCCGGTGGCTTGCGTCCGGTGACCGTGCGAGTTTGCGAAGCTCTCTGCGCACGAGTCCGGTGTGCACCGGACGCGTCCGGTGTGAACCTGTGGAGCGTCCGGTGGTGTTGTGCAGGCGCGTGTGCGCAGTAGCCGTTGGCGGCAACGGTCGAATTCAAACGGCTAGTGACACGTGGCTGACGCCCGAGCACCGGACGCTGGGGGTTGAGCGTTCGGTGGCTCCCTGTGAGCGTCCGGTGCCCTCGTGTTTTGCCCAGTGAAGGGGCAACGGCTAGTTTAGCCCTTGGGGCTATAAATAGAAGTGGTGGCCGGCCTTGGCTGGCGCTGAGCACCCTTGGGACTTAGTGTCCATGCTTGGGGAGTGCTAGTATAGCCTCTAACTCACATATGCTTGATAGTGATCATCCGATTGTGTGAGTGAGCGATTCTAGTGCGTTGCATTGAGAGATTGCATCGAGTGGCACTAGGTGTTCGTGTTGCAAGCCGGTGGTGCTTGTTACTCTTGGAGGTTGCCACCTCCTAGACGGCTTGGTGGCTTGTGACTCCGTCGAAGCACGCAAGGAGATTGTGCGGTGCTCCGGAGAAGAGATTGTGAGGGGTACGGTGCTCACCCCGCGGGGATCGCGAAGAGCAACTCTAGTTGAGCGAGACGTGAAGAGCGACAAGTGGTCCGGCCGCGTCAAGTGCTAGAGCTTGTGGTAAGCACTCCACATGGGAGAGTGTGACTTGCGGGTCACCACTAGCAAGAGGACCAGCGGCAACCTTGGAGCTTGTCTCAACGGGGACGTAGCTTGGTGGCAACCAAGTTGTCGGTGTTTTCCCCACGGGGGGTCACACCAACGAGTGAATTTGTATGCGTGCTCCCTTTTCCAGATGGTGATGCAAAAAGACACAAAGATTTATCCTGGTTCGGGCAAGAGAAGGCCCTACGTCCAGCGGGGGGGGGAGAGTTTGTATTATTTTGCACCTAAGTGCTTGTACAGGGGTGGATACAAGCGTAGTATGGGGTGTAGTGATGTGAGTAGCACTACTATGTATGACTTGTGAGTTGTCTGTTGTCCGCCGAGTTCGCTCTCGGGCCTCCCCTTTTATAGTTCCAAGAAGAAGCCTAGGGTACAAGTATAGGCGTCAGAATAGGGGTCGATAGAGGTATGGCGTGTAGACCTACTCGAGGCCTCCGTACCGGCGTGGTCTCGAGCCGTCCCGTCCGGGTAGCCTGATGATGATTACGCGTGCCCCTGTATCCTGCTCTGTGCGCCGTCTTGGACTGGTTCATCTGTTGCACGCCTGTACGTCATGGCGGCTGATACGTCGGAGTGGTTGCAGTGTTGTCACTCGACGTCCATCCCTTCCCCAGGAAGGAAACATGTCTGATCGAGGGTCGGACGCCGTGTAGCGCCTTGCTATCCAGAGCGTTGCCTTGGGTGTCTCGAGGGGGTCTTGATTAGATGTTCCGACCCTGCTTTCTACGTTCTGACATGCTCTGGGTCGTTTGGTGGGGAAGGCTACAAAAAGAATGACGGGACGGGTGCCTGTTCCCTATCACGCTTCCCGTGACTGGCGTGTTAGGTGAGAACGCGACAGGCGCATTAAATGCCCTGATTCCCGTGCGCGCGTTAGGCGACGGGCGGCGTCCTTGTGCTCGACGCCTTCCGGTTCGCTCGAGCCTGCTTCCGTATTCGACGGTAGTTGGTGCTCGAGCCCTGATCGATTCGCTCGACGCTCTTTCCGTCTTCGATGCTGCGGTCGTTGATGACTGTACGCGTGACTGGTTAGAGCGTCGAGTTGGGGGCCTCGACCTGCGTACGGGCAATCTCGTTATATACATCAGTTGGGATACCCCTTAGTGATACCCTCGACAGTAGCCCCCGAGTCTTCATTCGAGCGCTTGTGCTCGAGTGGAGGCTGTATTTTTGTGGTCGAATTTCCGTGGGGGCGCGCGAGCGACCCCGCGGGGGTAGCCCCCTAGCCCTTGGAGGAGTTTTTTTACTCCTTCGAGGGTTATATCGCCCAATTCACAGAAGCGCTGTCGACACCGGTGGTGGAAGGTTCTGTATGGCTTGTTTTGCGCAGGGGTTTCGACGTACTCTTGATAGAGCGAGTGTCATCCACCCTAGATTGAGCTCCTAATGGGTAGTCCGAGTGAGAACCTGTGCCCCTTTCGAGGGGGTCAGCTGTAGCCCGGAGGCGTTCTCATAAAGCGGGATTGACGTGGTTGGGGATGCTGGGCTCGTTCGATAGAGTCCAATGGCTCGATGCCTCCTGTCGGGGGGATTCCTCTCGACTGTCTCAACCCTACCTCGGACATCCCCAGTGAGTTCTCGAGGCAGGCCTCGATTTTTGACCACTCGCTGGGCATCCCTGACTCTGGTGCTCGAGATCGGCTGTCGAACCCTTTCGGCGGGTCAGCCTGGGTCCTCTCGAGGCTTTCGTCGGTACGTACCTTGGCTTATAAAGGAAGGAAAAGGTCGTGGCGGTTCACCTTTCTGCCCGTTGGGTGCTTCTTTTCAGGCGGGAGCTGTTGCGACACTGTATCGGCGCAGAATTCGGAGCGCCCGGCCTGTGAGGAGAAAAAAGACCGTTAGGTGGCGCATTTACGGGGGGAGTTACCGTATTTATCGGATCTGCCCGTTGGTGGTTGCCGTCTATAAATATCCCGTGGCCTGGTTGCCGTTCTCCCTTCTGCCTTCCGCCCTCATTCCTGTCTTTGCCTCCTTGCCATCTCACACACGCGCGCACCCTCGAGCAGTAGCGGATCCGCCTTTCTTCCACCCAAGGATGCCTGTGAGACTCGTCGTCGCCGATGACTGGCGCCCGTCGTCGATGACGGAGCGCCGGTTGCTGGAGCTCGAGAGGGAGGGACTCCTGCGCCACCGCACATCGCTGTCGTCGCCGGAGTGGATTGCCCCGCCAGCGGACCATAGGGAGCCCAAGCCGCCCAAGGGCTACGTGGTTTCGTTCGCCAAGTTCCACCACCACGGCCTGGGCGCTCCTCCGAGCCGCTTCATGTGGGCGCTCTGCCACCATTACGGGGTGGAGCTCCAGCACTTCTGCCCAAATGCCATCACCGTCGCGGCGGACTTTGCCGCGGTGTGTGAAGGCTATTTGGGGATGATGCCCCACTGGGAGCTGTGGCTCCACCTCTACAGGGGCGAGCTCTTCAACGCCCCCACCGGGACCACTAGCGTGAGGAAGCCCGTACGGGCGGGGTGCCTCAACCTCGTGCTGAAGACGGGGAAGACAGAGAGGCCGCACGAGTACATGCCGGTGGGATTGTCGACGAACCACGCCGGATGGGACTCCCAGTGGTTCTACCTAAGGAAAGACGATGATCTCCTACCCGCCTACACCGGTCGCCTGATCACGGAGCGTCCGGCAAACTGGACATACAGCATCATCCAGGCCCACCAGTCGCGGCTCGACCCCCTCCTCGACGCCCTGAAGAAGCTACGCTTGGAGGGCCTGTCCGCCGCTCTCGTTCTCTCGGCCGTCCATCATCGGAGAGTCCTCCCGCTAATGTCTCGGCCGCTGAGGATGGATGAGATGGGTCCCGGTGTCTCGTCCCGGGACCTCGAGGCGTGCCGAATGTCCAACGAGGCTCCAGCGGATGACGAGGTCGCGGCCCGAGTCAGGGCGGCCGTCGCCGGCGAGTTCCCGCCGGAGCACGTCAATGGCTTCCCCATGAGGCCTGATGTGGGCTCAATCGACCTGGTAAATTATTTCCTTGCGTATGGCTTTGATTCCGGATTTCCTTCGATCCCCTTTTTGAGCCTGCCCTTGCTCTCGCAGGGACCGATCGACGTTCTGTCCTCGAGGCCTCCTGTGAAGGAGGACGAGGTTAACCATGACAAGCGGCGTCAGTCCGCAGAGTAGCAGAAGTCCGCCAAGGACTCGGAGAAGAAAAATAAGAACAAGAAGAATCTCGACCGCCAATCATTAGAGGCGCGTCGGGCCATGTCTAGGCAAAGGGGGGAGCCTGAAGAAGAATCCCCCAGTGAGGACGACGGGGGAGCCGGCGATGACGACAGCGACGATTCCGAGGGGATGGCGTCTCGCCTCGACCAGATTCTCGAGGGTTCGTCTAGAGGCGACGTCGACACCCCACGGACGGGAGCACCAAAAGAAGGGCCAGGAGGATCTCACCGTCCCCGCGCTGACACCCCTCCCGCACCAACGCCGAGCCAGGTCGCCCCGCGCCCCCAACCTCCCCCTTCACCTAAGGCGGGTGGCCAGGCTAAGCCCCAGGCAACGGGGCCGTTGACCTGTGGCCGCGCCGCGGCCTCCGAAAAGGGAGAGACTGGCCGCAGGAGCGCTAGTCTCGTCGCCCGTCGGGCGGGGGACGCTGGACCAAGGCCTACGCCTGCCCGTGAGGGACCTGGAGCCTTGACGCGGGGCAGCTCAAGGCCTGCCGCTCGAGGCACCGGCAGGCGGGCCGTGCTCCCTGTGGGGTAAGTTTTCGTCATCGTAATTCCTATCCTTTGATGTCTCTGTATGTCCCCGGCTTTGCTTATGCCTATTCCTTTTTTATAGGTTAAAGCGGACAATCGAGCAAGCTCAGCCTTCGATGGCTAAAAGGCTCAAGGTGGGAGCGGCCCCCAAGGATTCAGGTTAGCGGTTTATTTCTAACTACATGTTTGCTTCATGTCGGTTGTCATGGCGACTGATTTTTGTCATTGAGCGCTTGCAGGCCCCTCCGGTCTTCGGCCGTCGACTGGCATCGAGGTCGCTCCGCCTCATCCATCAGTGGTGGAGTCCACCCCGCCGTCGCCAAGGCAGGCTGAAGCGCCCTGTCTCGAAGAGCAGGAGGGAGCCCCCGAGCCTCCTCGATCGGGGGTCGAGGCGGAACCTATCACTATCAGTGATGGATCTGGCGGCGATGGGCCTTCGATGGATGCCCGTCCCATGGATGAGGAGGTCGAGGCCTCCGCCACTGCGAGGCGGACACCTTAGCCTATCGGGCTGCACTCCGTCGAGCAACAGAAGAAGAAGGAGGAGGAGGAGCGTGAGCAGGAGACGCGGCAGCAACCACGGGAGGAGCAACGGCCACCACTGAAGGAAAGAGAGGAGGGGCAGGCACCAGCGGGTTCCCAGCTCGAGGGGTTGCTAGAGCAGGACCGCCAGTAGGAGCCGCAGGAACTCCAGGAGCAGCAGCAGCATGGGGGCCAGCCGTCGGAGGAGCCGCTCGAGCGTCCTCCTCGCAGTCCGCCCCAACCGATACTACCGGCGCCGCAAGAGCCCGGGAACCAGGAGGAAGGTCTGCCAGTTTTCGGCCCTTCGACCCCAGCGTGGCTCCGTCCAGGGGCGCCCGCCACAATCCCAGCAGAGTCAGGGCGAGCTTACGGCGTGGTGGCGCTCTCCTGCATGATGCACACCCCCGTCGACCCTGAGTCCGAGATTAGGAGGACGATCTACGGCATGGACGGGATCGCCCCGGGATTCCTCCGGGAGCGTCAGTCGTGGGAGGACCGTATTCCCACCGAGGAGGACGAGGCTGGGACATCGGGCGGTGGCGGAGGCAGCGAAACTGGCACCTGGAAGACGGTGGATGATGACAGGCGGTTCCCCTCCCTCGTCGACTTGTTCCTACGCCACGGGGGGTCGCTCGAAACCGTTGAGGAGCTCATCCGCGGTGTCAAGGCGCGGGCCGACCAGGAGATGGAGAATTGGTGCCCCGATCGGATCCGCATCCGGGCTTCCACCGATCTGTCTGAGCCCAACATTTTTCTAGACGATCGGAAGGAAGCCGAGAAGTGGGAGCACGTCGAGGACCTCCGCCTTTGGATGAAGCACACGGTGGGGCTCCTGTCGGATGTTGTTAACAATGGACTTGGGCTGGCCTACTTTGTAAGTATTTCCCAGTCATTTAATCCATATAGAACAATAGGTTTGTGTCCTAACTGCTCAACCACCGGCTCGCAGGACCTGAAAGAAACTTCCCGCATCAAGTCGAGCTTCATCCACGCCACGAGAGGCGGCTGGGAGCAGCTCCCCATCCTCAAGGACCAACTTCTGGAGTCGCAGGAGAAACTCCTCAAGGCCTACAAGGAGCTCTTGGCGCTTGAGGAGGAGAAGAAGGAGAGGGAGGCTGCCCTGGTTGAGGGTCGAGAGACCTCGAAAAAGGCAGTGGAAGAGGCTGCGCTACTGAGGGAGCGGGCTATGACAGTAGAGGAAGCCGCGTCCAAAGCCCGGGAGGAGGCCCTGTCCTATAAGAATGCCGTTGCTGACCTAGACAAGGAGAAGGGCCTCCTCCAGACTGAACTTGCCACCGCCCGGGAAACCTTCTGAAGGATGAAGGTGGAGTGCGTGAACGGTGAAGTCGCCAGGAGCGCTGCTGAGGAGGCCAAGAAGAAGGCCCTCGAAGATCTCGAGGCAGAGCGGGCTCGATCTCGCAGCTTTTCTAAGGACGTCGATCGTCTGAAGAGGGCGCTGCTGGAAAAAGATGGGGCTGTCGCGCAAGCCGGCAAGGTGATCGAAGATCTTCGTGTCGCCAACACCGAGCTGGCGCGTTCCAACAGGGAGGTCAAGAGGGCCAACACCAACTTGGTTGGCGAGAACACGGCTTTGGAGGAGAGCATCCGCGGTATGTTTCCACTATCGAGTTTTCTTTTCGAGGTGTGTTGGGCGTTAGCTAATTTCCTCGTGTTGGTCTTTGCAGGACTCAAAGATGAGTTGCTGGCCACCCAAGTCGAGGCCTGCTCCATCAAGACCCGGCTTGAGGGGGAGGTCGCCTTAAATGGTCGTCTACGGACTGCAATAAGCGACCTCTCGGCATCCTGGGAGCTTGAGCCTATGGATGAGTCCAGTGACGAGGCTCGAGGTGACGCGCTCGTCGACCAACTATGCTACCTTGGTGCTACGCTGAGGGACCGGGTGTGGGACACCCTCCATATTGGGGTAAAGCGGGCAATGGCAGTTGTCTGCTCGGGCTTTTCCTATGATATGGAGGTGGTCTCTCATGGTTTTGTCACCGACATCTCCAAGACTGACGCGGAGAACGAGGAGAGGCTCCACGCCTTGATCGACGACGCAGAGGTCCCTGGGGAGAGGTTGGCCAAGCTATTCGAGCCCGAGGTACTTCCCCCTGAGACTAGCTCAGGTGCAGGCGAGGGTGGTGAGGGCCGTGAAGCAGACTAAGGCCTGCGAGCCTGCTCTGGGTGTCTGAGCCCCTTGTATTGTACTCTGTTAATTTGTCTTTAAGTAATACAATGTTTTTAAGTGGTTGTAAGATTTCTGTGAATGTTTATCTATGCTTCTGCTCGAGGCTCTTCTCCCTTTGTTCCTATGTTTGTGTTCCTCGCTTGGTCTTTCGTTTAAGGCGACCTCGATGGCCTTAAGGGTGAGGAAGCGAGTAGAGTTTCCGTAGCCCGGGGGCGTAGGAGTTCTCAGGCTCGTTGTCTCTCGGCCCCTAAGGGCTCGAGGTGCCTCTACTACTCGACCGCATGAAGTCTGCAGATAGGAACAAAAGGAATATTTGGTTTTTTCAACACTGGGGGGCACCCCCCTGCTAGCCCCCGAGGGGGTACCGATTATGATGGGTCATAGTTGGTACTCCCTTCTAATGTCGTGAAAAAATAAATTTCTCGAGGGAAAGATCTCATTCATTCATGCACTCATTCATAAGGACTTGGTACAGAATGTACATGGAATCATAAAGCTATGAAATTCTAGGGGTAGAATCGACGTAGCTGTTCGATGTTCCATGCGTTGGTGAAGATTGCCCCTTTTTCGTCCGCGAGCTTGTATGTTCCTGGCTTCAGGACTTCGGCTACCACGTATGGGCCCTCCCAGGGTGGAGTCAACTTGTGGCGTCCTTGGTTGCTTTGCCACCATTGTAGAACGAGATCGCCCACGTTCAAGTCCCTTCTGCGCACGTGCTTATCGTGGTAGCATCGAAGCTTCTGCTGGTATCTCGCGGAGCTGAGGAGGGCCATGTCTCGAGCTTCCTCGAGCTGGTCGACCGCGTTCTCTTGAGTCTCTTTATTTGATTGCTCATTGTATGCTTTGAGTCGAGGGGATCCATACTCGAGGTCCGTTGGGAGCACGGCCTCAGAGCCATAGACCATGAAGAATGGTGTGTATTTTGTGGCCCTGCTCGACGTCGTTCTTAAGCTCCATAGGACCGAAGAAAGCTCCTCGACCCACTTCTTGCCGAATTTCTTCAAGCGGTTGTAGATCCTTGGTTTGAGCCCCTGTAAAATCATACCGTTGGCACGCTCGACCTGGCCGTTGGTTCGAGGGTGAGCTACTGCGGACCAGTTCACATGGATGTGATGCCGATCGCAGAAGTCCAAGAACTTTCTGCCGGTGAACTGAGTGCCGTTGTCAGTGATGATGACATTGGGGATCCCAAACCGGTGGATGATGTCGGTGAAGAAAAGGACGGCCTGCTCGGAGCGGATGTTGGTGATGGGTCGAGCCTTGATCCATTTGGAGAATTTGTCGATGGCCACCAGCAAGTGGGTGTATCCCCCTTTGGCCTTCTGTAGAGGTCCCACTAAGTCGAGGCCCCACACCGCAAACGGCCACGTGATGGGGATCATCTGGAGAGCGTGAGCGGGCAGATGCGTCTGCTTGGCGTAGAACTGGCATCCGTGGCACGAGCGCACGAGCTCGATCGCGTCTGCTACGGCCGTTGGCCAGTAGAAGCCTTGTCGGAAGGCGTTCCCTACAAGGGTTCGCGGAGCAGCATGATGGCCACAAGCCCCTGAGTGTAGATCCTCGAGGAGTTTTCGGCCTTCTTCTATGGTGATGCAACGCTGCAAGACCCCCGTCGGGCTTCGTCGATATATCTCATTGTCCTCGCCATAGATTACATATGACTTGGCCCGTCGAGCGATGCGGCGGGCCTCGAATCGATCTTCTGGTAGCTCGCAGCGTATTAGGCAGTCGAGGAACGGCGTGCGCCAATCAAACGGTCGACTAGGCCGCTGTTCCACCTCCATTACCTTAGCTGCCATTAGTAGCACTTCGATGGTGTCAGTTTGTTGGGTGGGGGTGGTTTCGACACCAGCCCCCGAGCCCAAGTCAACGGATGGCTCATGCAGATCTCTTGCGAATGCGTCAGGTGGGACCGTGCCCCGGGTCGATGCAATTTTAGCGAGTTCGTCGGCTGCCTCGTTGTAGCGTCGGGCGGCGTGGACGAGTTCGAGGCCGTGGAACTTGTCCTCGAGTCGACGGACCTCCTTGCAGTATGCCTCCATTTTCGGGTCGTGGTAGTTAGAGGCCTTCATCACTTGGTTGATGACGAGCTAGGAGTCGCCTCGAACGTCGAGGCGTCGGACTCCTAGATCGATGGCGATCTTCAGACCGTTGACAAGGGCCTCGTACTCCGCAACGTTGTTAGATGCGGCAAAATGAATCCTGATGACGTACCTCATATGGACGCCCAGAGGCGAGATAAATAGCAGGCCCACCCCAGCTCCCGTTTTCATGAGAGACCCGTCGAAATACATCGTCCACAGCTCCACCTAGACCTGAGCCGGGGGGAGTTGGGAGTCCGTCCACTCCACGACGAAATCCACCAGGGCTTGTGACTTGATAGCTTTTCGGGGCGCATAGGTGAGGGTCTCTCTCATGAGCTCGACTGACCACTTGGCGATTCTTCCCGTGGCCTCCCGGCTTTGAATGATCTCGCCCAAGGGGAAAGACAAGACCACCGTGATAGGGTGGCCGAGGAAGTAGTGCTGCAGCTTGTGTCGGGTGAGGATTACGGCGTAGATTAGCTTCTGGATCTGTGGGTAACGCGCCTTGGTCTCTCAGAGTACTTCGCTGATGAAATAGACCGGCCTCTGGATTGGCAGCGCATGCCCCTCCTCCTGCCTCTCGACCACTACTGCTGCACTGACGACCTAGGTCGTCGACGCGACGTATAGAATCAGAGGTTCTGCGGGTTGAGGCGGGACTAGCACTGGTGCAGAGGTCAGAGTTTTCTTCAAGTGAGCGATAGCTTCCTCGGCCTCTGGGGTCCACGCGAAACGCTCGACTTTCTTCAGAAGTCGATACAGTGGCAATGCCTTTTCTCCCAACCTCGAGATAAAACGACTCAGCGCCGCTAGGCATCCCGTGACTATCTGCACGCCCTTGACGTCTCAGATCGGCCCCATTCTTGTGATGGCCGAGACTTTCTCGGGGTTGGCCTCGATGCCACGCTGGGAAACGATGTAACCTAGGAGCATGCCCCGAGGCACGCTGAAAATGCACTTCTCAGGGTTGAGCTTGATCTGGTTGGCGCGTAAGCAGCTGAAAGCGATCTCGAGGTCCTGGATTAGGTCTCCCCGCCGCTTTGACTTGACGACGATGTCGTCGACATAGGCCTCGACCGTCGACCCTATGTGCTTGCCAAACACGTGGAGCATGCAGCGTTGATATGTAGCTCCCGTGTTTCGAAGTCCGAATGGCATGGTTACATAACAATACATCCCAAAAGGCGTAATGAAAGATGTCGTGAGCTGGTCAGACTCTTTCATTTTTATTTGATGGTAACCAGAATACGCATCAAGGAAAGAAAGGGTTTCACATCCCGTAGTAGAATCAACAATTTGATCAATACGTGGTAAAGGGAAAGGAACTTTCGGACATGCTTTATTTAAACTTGTATAATCGACACACACCTCATTTTCCCATTCTTTTTCTTAACTAGTACAAGATTTGCTAACCAGTTGGGATGGTGAACCTCCTTGATGAATCCGGCCGTCAAAAGCTTTTGGATTTCCTCGCCAATGATCTTGCGCTTCTCCTCGTCGAATCGGCGTAATCGCTGCTTCACTGGCTTGGAACCGGCTCGAATTTCCAAGGAGTGCTCGGCGACTTCCCTCGGTATGCCTGGCATGTCCGAGGGACTCCATGCAAACATGTCGGCGTTCGCACGGAGAAAGTCGACGAGCACGGCTTCCTATTTGGGGTCGAGGTCGGCGCTGATCGTCAGCGCCTTGCCGTCAGAGTCGTTGGGGTCGAGCGGGATCTTCTTGGTTCCTTCCGCCGGCTCGAAGCTGCCCGCGTGGCGCTTGGGCTCTGGAGCCTCTGCGGCCAGGGCCTCGAGCTTCGAGGCGAGCTCGGTGGAACCCTCGACTGCTTCCCCGTACTCGACGCATTCGACGTCGCACTGGTATGCATGCTCGAAGGAGGAACTAACTGTGATGACGCCTTTGGGACTGGGCATCTTCAGCTTTAAGTAGGTGTAGTTGGGAATAGCCATGAATTTGGCATAGCCCGGGCGCCCGATGATGGCATGGTACGTGCCTCGGAACCCCACCACCTCAAAGGTGAGCGTCTCCTTTCTGAAATTGGCCGCCGTGCCAAAGCAGACCGGTAGGTCGATTCGACCCACCGGCAACGCCTTCTTCCCTAGTACGACGCCATGGAATCAACCGGCGCTTGGCTGGAGCTACGCCCTGTTGATGCCGAGGAGGTCGAGGGTCTCGAGGTAGATGATGTTGAGGCTGCTGCCGCCGTCCATCAGCACCTTTGAGAGCTGGGTGTTGACGATGATGGGGTCGACGACGAGCGGGTAGACGCCAGGGGCAACTACCTTGTCGGGGTGGTCCTCTCGATCGAAGGTGATGGGGGTGCTCGACCAGCTGAGGTACTGGGGTGAAGCGCCCCTGGTAAACCAGGAACTCAAATGTGATACAATACTAGTCCCAGGAGGCTAGTAACACATTTATTACATCAGATAAGTTTCAGCGCAGTAGTCTCGGTAAGCGTGGACAAGGAAGGCACCCTATAATAATAAGACACCAAAATACAAAATAGGTCCAAAGGACCCAGAAACAAACGATATCACAATCGAACATCTGACGAGTCCCAATGCCACAGGATTAGTTGGGTGCAGACACGACCTTACTCGAACGCCACTTCGGGATCGAAGTCCGGATCTTCCTCTGTTTAATAAAGCAAGGGTGAGTACAAAGTACTCAGCAAATCCAACCTTACCCTACGGAAGGGGATAACAGTATATATGCATATGGATAAATTAAGGATTTGGCTTAGTTTTATTTGCATAAAGCTATCTTTTTACACATGCAAGGTTTCATTTCACAAATACTGTTGTAAAAGAATTCTTTTTCCACATATGATAGTATTTCTAAAAATGGGGGTTTGGTCACAATTTTAAGTGTTGTTGAACCCTTGTTCCCACAACACAATGGCAGTCAACCATTTATTTCCAAAATCACACTCTCTCACATGCTTTCACTCATACCAACCCATCTAGTTGTTGAAACCAAACCATAACCCGTCCGAGACCGCGGACACGGCTATCCAGATAGATTTACACTCTGTAGAGGTTGTACACTTTTCCCACAAGTAGGATACCATAACTTACACCGTCGTGCAAGCACAGATCCATCAAAGTCATTACCCTCCATAGCTAAGTAATGGCGCTCACCACGGGAACACTAAGGCCACATCTCATGATACCACAATAATTCACAAAGCTCTTTTCATACATTTCCATAATTTCACATACATCACTTAGTGTCCCGTTGCACACCTGCCTCCAGGTGATTGCCATACTAACTAGAGGGATTTAGACGAAGCCTTTCCCATGCAAGGCGAGTGGTTGTACGATAAATGAGTTAGGCAAGATGGATCATCAACTCAGTCCTTAATCGAGACAAGGCGGATATCTTCACGCTTAACCCCACAAGGTATAAGCCACAACACCAGGGCATCTCCAAAAGAGATCCCATCCGCCCCATCTCCATAGTAATCATATCTATAACTTGTTCATTAACCCTTTCACAATACCCACAATTTATTTTCACCACTCACACTTTTTACTTTTAAAATCATTATATTTGAGAAAATATAGCGATGAGTATCCAGGATGAGTAACAAGTCCTAAGCATATTAAATAATGATATTTCTGTCGTAGCATATTATTTGTTCCTAGGTTCGAACAAGACAATTACCGGGTAATATAAATTCAAGGTTGGCTATTCAACAGGTTTTAACTAAGCAGCGAAAATACTTCGTACATATATCGTACATGCAATATTTAAAACGGCTTCTACGGGTTGTGTTTAAAAATAGGATCAATATGCATCAAAGGGGATCGGTTGGACTAGCCTCCGTCGGCATCCTCGGCGAACTACTGCTGACAGTCCGGGTCCTCGGCGTCAAACTCGTGGTACTCGTCTCCAACGTTCTCGTTCTCCGGTTCGTTCACTCCGTCAACTAAAATACGCGACGAACGACACAGACAACAGACACAGATAAATAATCATATAAATTCAAATGAGCTCCAAAAATCATGAAATTAATATGAGAGGTAGATCATGATTTTAGATGAATTTAGAAACAAGAATTATTAAAACCAGAGTTAGCATATGGTATTTGTGAAATGGCCGGACTTTAATCATACGAAAAAGGCTAACGATGATATAGGAATGGATGCTTCACGTAGGCATTTGTTTGGCTGGTAGTGCATGCATGCATGTACTATTTGGTGAAGTTAATGCTTATGGCCCACGCATGCATGGTTAGAGACAAATTAGCAGGGGTCATTAGAGCTCTTCTGTATGTCATGGTTCTATTCGTGGAGTTCTTGGAAGTGAATCGGTACAGATAAATACAAGGAAAAATACAGGAAAATACTACAGAAAGACAGAGAAGAGCAAGGAGATGCTCATGAGCTGCTCACCTCGTCTTGCGACGACAGTCGAGCTCGGCTTGTGCGTATGGCCGTATACGGTATACGCGAAGTGAGAGTGAGTGAGCGAGTGAGTGAACGTGTTTCTCGGGGGGTGAGAGTGAGCACCCGAGAGTGCCTTTTTATAGGCCAGAGTGCTCAGCTCGTTGCCATTAAAAATACTACTGTAGCGCATGGTCGGTGCCTAATTTGCATGCACGATGCATGCAAATGGACGGTGCCTAATCACCGTGTCCTTGCATGCAGGTGCATGCAAATAGACGGTGCATGCTCGTCCTATATGCATGCATGAGATATATATTCGTGTAGGTGCACTGCTATGTTTTCTTGCATGTAAGCTTGCTGGTACTCGCTGTTATTTGTGCGCGAAAAATATGGATGGATTAGATGGAGATACTATAGAGCTCAAATTATTTTATAGTTTTTGAAATATATTTTGAAAATAATTTTTAATGCGAGTGATTTTTGAATGTGAATTTTTGGGATGTTACAAACCTACCCCACTTAAAAGGAATCTCGTCCTCGAGATTCGGCTGGGTTCTAAACAGGTGAGGAAACTCTTTTCTCAGGGCATCTTCTCTTTCCCATGTTGCTTCTGCTTCAGTGTGTCTACTCCACTGAACACGACAAATTCGGACTGTTGTCGTTCGAGTTTGCTTAGTGACTGTATCTAGGATTTTTATTGGCACTTCTTGATATCTTAGGTCGTCTTGTAAATCAACTGTGTCTGGCGATATTTGTTTCTCTGGTACTCTGAGACATTTCTTCAATTGGGAGACATGAAACACATTGTGTATATCTGACATTTCTTCAGGTAGCTGAATACGATAGGCTACAGCACCAATCCTCTGTAATACTTGATATGGTCCAATATACAGAGGTGCTAGCTTGCCTCTAACTTGGAACCTTCGAGTTCCTCGAATAGGAGAGACTTTGATATACACAAAATCTCCAACTGCAAAACATAACTCTCGCCTTCTTTTATCAGAATAGCTCTTTTGACGTGATTGTGCCTCTTTCAATTTTTCTCTGATTTCAGCTACACGATCTTCTGCTTCCTTTATAAGGGCTGGTCCAAGCAAGGTTCGTTCTCCAACTTCTGACCACATCAATGGGGTTCTACATTTTCTTCCATATAGGGCCTCAAAAGGTGACATGCCCAAACTAGCTTGGTAACTGTTATTATAGGAGAACTCTGCATAAGTTAGGCCTTTCTCCCAATCTTTACCATATGTGAGCACACATGCTCTTAGCATATCTTCCATAATCTGATTTATTCTTTCAGTCTGACCATCTGTTTGAGGATGATAAGCTGAGCTAAAATTTAGCTTGGTTCCCATAGCTTCATGCAAACATTTTCAGAACTTAGAGGTAAATTGGGTACCTCGGTCAGATACAATCCTACTTGGCACACCATGCAATTTGACTATGTTATCCACATATAACTGGGCTAACTTGTCTCCACTATACTTGGTGCGCACAGGTATGAAGTGAGCAACCTTGGTAAGGCGGTCCACTATTACCCATATTGAATCATTTCCTTTCAGAGTTTTGGGTAATCCATTCACAAAATCCATGCCTATCTCATCCCATTTCCAAACAGGAATAGGCCATGGCTGGAGCAAGCCTGCTGGTTTCTAATGCTCTGCTTTAACCCTTTGGCATACATCACATTGTGCAACAAATCGTGCCACATCAGCTTTCATTCCATTCCACCAATATCTTTCTTTTAGGTCCATGTACATCTTGGTAGCACCAGGGTGGATAGAATAAGCTGAGTTATGGGCTTCATCAAGGATTAATTCTTGAAACCTTCTCTCCTTGGGCACACAAATCCTGTTTTTATACCACATTACTCCTTTGTTATCCACTCTAAAGTATGGAGCTTTATTTTCTCCAGTTTGCTCACGAATCTTCATCAGATCCTTATCATTATGTTGTGTCTGCTTGATTTCTTCCACAAGAGTTGGCTGCACCATCAGACTGACATTTTGAGGTTGGCGTACTATATGCATATTCAACTGTGCTATCTCTTCTTGTAGGTGAGTGTTCTTAGGCACCAACTGCTGACCATATGACCTTCTGCTTAGGGCATCTGCTACCACGTTGGCCTTTCCTAGGTGGTAATGAATCTCAAGGTTGTAGTCCTTGATTAGTTCCAACCATCTTCTTTGCCTTAGGTTCAAGTCTGACTGTGTGAAGATGTACTTCAAACTCTTGTGATCAGTGTAGATTTCACACTTGATTCCAATGAGGTAGTGTCTCCAAATCTTGAGAGCATGTACTATAGCTGCTAACTCCAAATCATGGGTAGGGTAATTTTGCTCATGAGGTCTAAGCTGACGGGATGCATAAGCAACCACTTTTCCTCCTTGCATGAGAACACATTCTAAACCTTGTCTTGAGGCATCACAGTATATGATGAAATCTTGGTGAATGTCTGGCAAAGTTAACACTGGTGCTGTTGTCAGTCTCTTCTTCAACTCTTGGAAACTCTTCTCACATGATTCTGTCCAAGTGAATTTCTTGTCCTTCCTAAGAAGCTCTGTCATGGGTTTGGCTATCTTGGAAAATCCTTCTATGAACCTTCGATAATATCCAGCTAATCCAAGAAAACTTCTAACCTCACTCACATTGGTGGTTTGCTGCCAATGGGAGACAGCTTCTACTTTCTCAGGGTCAACTGCAACTCCTTCAGCGGTCAGGATATGGCCAAGAAATGCAACCTTCTCAAGCCAAAATTCACACTTGCTGAATTTAGCATACAACTTGTGTCTTCTTAGCTTTTCCAACACTACTATCAAGTGTTGCCCATGTTCTTCAGCACTCTTAGAGTAGATAAGTATGTCATCAATGAAGACTACAACAAACTTATCTAACTCTTTCATGAATACCTTATTCATGAGGTTCATGAAATATGCAGGGGCATTGGTTAACCCAAAAGACATCACTGTAAACTCATATTGCCCATATCTGGTTACAAAGGCTGTCTTGGGGACATCACTATTCTTGATCTTGAGTTGGTGATAACCTGATCTCAAATCAATCTTAGAGAAATACTTGGCTCCTTTAAGCTGATCAAAAAGGTCATCTATCCTTGGCAGGGGATACTTATTCTTGATGGTGACTTCATTTAGGGACCTATAATCCACACATATCCTCATACTTCCATCTTTCTTCTTTACAAACAAGACTGGGGCTCCCCATGGTGAAGAACTAGGTCTGATATACCCTTTCTGCTGTAATTCTCTTAGCTGCTCTTTCAGTTCTGCTAACTCTGCCGGAGCCATTCTGTAAGGTCTCTTGGCTATGGGGGCAGTCCCGGGGATAAGATCAATGATGAACTCTATATCCCTGTCTGGTGGCATTCCACGTAGTTCCTTAGGGAATACATCAGGGTATTCTTGCACTATTGGTACTTCCTCTATGGTTCTTGCATCCAAGTTGAAGACCATTGGATTAACTTTAGACCCTCGGGTTTGGCATTTCACTTTAATCCCTTCATGGTTAACTAATGATACTTCCTTGGTTGCACAACTAATAATTCCATTGTGTCTGGTTAACCAATCCATTCCAAGGATAACATCTATTCCTTTGGACTTGAGCACTACTAAGTCCGCTAAGAAAACTACCCCACTTAGAATGATCCTTACATTTGAACAACCTAGATGACATTTGATGTCAGACCCTGGTGTTCGAGTTATTAGGGGTAACTTTAGTAGTACTGTGGGTATTTGATGCTTCTCAACAAAACTTGATGATATGAATGAATGTGATGCTCCAGAATCAAATAATACTGTTGCAAGTACTGAATCGACTAAGAACTCACCAAGTACCACTCCTGAAGCAGTCTGAGCATCCTGAACATGAATATGGTTGACACGGGCTCTACCATAGGATTGTTGAGGTTGCTTCATCATCTGGCTATTATTGTTGGTGTTGCTATTGTTGTGAGGGAAACCACGGTTGACTCCAGACACTGCAGGTCTTGGTCCATTAACAGTGTGGGACTGAGTGGATACTGCTGGTGGGTTGTTCTTGTAGGGACAGTTGGCAATGTAGTGTCCAGTCTCATGGCAATTAAAGCAAGTTCTAACATTGTTTGTGACTTGACCACTGTTGTTCTGTTGAGTCTTGCCATAAGTTTGATTCTGATAGGTTGTCTTGGGCTGATATGATGACTGCATTTGGTTATTGGAGACACTAGCAGGAGAGCGAAACTGCATTGGGGCTTGAGTCCGCTGGCTTGGTTGGCTAAAGGTTTTCAGCCTCTGGGATCTAGCACCATCTTGAACCTTGCGCTCTAGAAACTTGCGCTTGTTTTCTTTTCTTTCTTCGGTCTTGGCCACATCAGTCAGAATGGTCCTGTTCATCAAGGTGTTGAAGTCTGGATAGATCTGTGGGGTCATGAGGGTTCTAAGCTCACAGGTCAATCCTTCTATGAACTTTGTCTGCTTCTTGGCATCAGTGTTGACCAATTCAGGGGCATAGCGAGACAACTCAGTGAATTAGAAGATGTATTCACTCAGAGTTTTATTTCCTTGCTTCAAGTTGCGAAATTCATCAGCCTTCAGCTTCATGATTCCATCTGGAATGTGGTACCAGCGGAATTCATCCACAAATTCTTCCCATGTGATAGTGTTTGCATTGTCCACAGCTCCACTATAGGCTTCCCACCAAGAAAGGGCAATTCCTGTCAGCTGGTGAGATGCTAGCAGAACTCTATCCCTTCCATCACAGTGGATTGTGTCCAACTTCCTTTCAATCACCTTAAGCCAATCATCTGCTTCCATGGGGTTGTCAGATCTAGTAAAGGTGGGTGGCTTAAGCCTCATGAACTCAGTCATCTTGTCTTGGACTCCGGCCCATGGTTGTTCCTAGGGCGGTTCATGCCTTGAGCCAAGGTCTCCAGAAGGCGAGTCTGAGTTGCCATGACTTGTGCTAAGTCAATTGCTGGAGGAGGGGGCAAGTCATCTCATTCATTATGGTTCCTAGTCTGACTCACTTCATCTTCATGAATACCATCAACATTTGCATTGGCTTGACTTCCATTTGGATTTTGGCTTTGTCTACTAGCTGCACGACCACTTGGTTGAGAGCGGGTAGCTGGTTTGGGAGGCATCTGTTGGTTAAGATGAGAAAGCATTAGATAAGGGTTAGATCTATTGAGTGATGTTTTTTTGTTAAGATGTTATATTTTAAAAAGGTGCAAGTTTTAAGACTTGCTATCACGTAAGGGAACAACATAGAGCACTCAATTATTTAGCACAACCAACAAGCACAAATATATATTTTGAATAAGAGGGCGGTTTACAACATATTAATGGAGGAAATAAGCGTACTACAACACGGTTCATCTACTTTGGGGTTGAACAAAAGTGAAGTAACTTCACTTCCCCAAAACAAAAAGGAGGAACTAGGTGATACTAATCTTCAACTTCTTCGGACGGAACGGCTTCATTCCCTTGGTGTTGAGGTGGATCATGCTTCTGGCATCTGTGGTTCTTCTTTTGGACTAAGAGGTGGGTCACTGTCTTCTTTTGGTGCTGGCTGGGTGAGGAGGGGAAATCCTTCTACCTTAGTGGACTCCAACTCTAAAGCTTCATGAGAGGCTTCTGTGGATGGGGGAGCTGATGGCCCTTCTATGTCCATCTTTCTTTTGGTTTTTAGGGACATGATTGGGATACCTTTTAGGACTATGGGCTCTTGGTCTTCCTCTGCTAACATCCTTCTTTTGATCCTGGTGATAAGGTAGGCATCCTTCAACTCCTGAGCATGGCGGTCTTCAGCTGCCTTCAAGACTTCAGCAATGGCAGTTTCACGACTCTCGGCTGCAGCTGCTTGGGCCTGAGCTTCCGCAAGCTGCACATAGAGCTTTCTAACTATGATCTCGGCTTCCTCCGCACGATGGTGCACTTCCTTAACTCTGAGGCCTGCTCATCGTATTGCTTATCTAGAGCAAGTAGGTATGTGGTCATGAATACCACAGTTGGGTCATCTTCAAGTGAGTAACGTCCTTGCAAGAGCTCCATGCGGGTCCTCCAAACTGGTCGATCTTTTTCGTCGGGTGGAAAGAACCTCATGGGTGTACGGGTGATGGGCTTCTCGTAGATCTGGCATAGGTATCTCAAGGCTTTGCGGGCGACGGCTCGATATGTATCTGCAAACCGAAATCCGGTCGCAGTCATACTCCAAGCTTCAGCTATGTTAGGGAAGTTCTCAATTTTCCCAATATAGACGGTAACTTCACACCGCTCGGTCTCATGCTCTTCATATTCTCTGCCTTCATATTCTGGGCGATCCTTGATTCCAAGTTTCTGCATGGTAGCATACAAGAGCTTGGGAAAGCCTTCTACACTTAGACAGTAACTGCTGGTCCAAACTCCTTCTGCCATATGAGAGACATAGATGAGAGTAAATATTTTTTTTTCAAATAGAGGGAAGAGGGTAAGAACTTTTGTAAAATACGTTTATTTAGTAAAATACTGGTCTAGAAAAGCCTAAGGTCGCGTCCTACGGCCAACTACGGCTCTGATACCACCTGAAGCGCCCCTGGTAAACCAGGAATTCAAATGTGATACAATACTAGTCCCAGGAGGCTAGTAACACATTTATTACATCAGATAAGTTTCAGCGCAGTAGTCTCGGTAAGCGTGGACAAGGAAGGCACGCTATAATAATAAGACACCAAAATACAACATAGGTCCAAAGGACCCAGAAACAAACGATATCACAATCGAACATCTGACGAGTCCCAATGCCATAGGCTTAGTTGGGTGCAGACACGACCTTACTCGAACGCCACTTCGGGATCGAAGTCCGGATCTTCCTCTGTTTAATAAAGCAAGGGTGAGTACAAAGTACTCAGCAAATCCAACCTTACCCTACGGAAGGGGATAACAGTATATATGCATATGGATAAATCAAGGATTTGGCTTAGTTTTATTTGCATAAAGCTATCTTTTTACACATGCAAGGTTTCATTTCACAAATACTGTTGTAAAAGAACTCTTTTTCCACATATGATAGTATTTCTAAAAATGGGGGTTTGGTCACAATTTTAAGTGTTGTTGAACCCTTGTTCCCACAACACAATGGCAGTCAAGCATTTATTTCCAAAATCACACTCTCTCACATGCTTTCACTCATACCAACCCATCTAGTTGTTGAAACCAAACCATAACCCGTCCGAGACCGCGGACACGGCTATCTAGATAGATTTACACTCTGCAGAGGTTGTACACTTTTCCCACAAGTAGGATACCATAACTTACACCGTCGTGCAAGCACAGATCCATCAAAGTCATTACCATCCATAGCTAAGTAATGGCGCTCACCACGGGAACACTAAGGCAACATCTCATGATACCATAATAATTCACAAAGCTCTTTTCATACATTTCCACAATTTCACATACATCACTTAGTGTCCCGTTGCACACCTGCCTCCAGGTGATTGCCATACTAACTAGAGGGATTTAGACTAAGCCTTTCCCATACAAGGCGAGTGGTTGTACGATAAATGAGTTAGGCAAGATGAATCATCAACTCAGTCCTTAATCGAGACAAGGCGGATATCTTCACGCTTAACCCCACAAGGTATAAGCCACAACACCAGGGCATCTCCAAAAGAGATCCCATCCGCCCCATCTCCATAGTAATCACATCTATAACTTGTTCATTAACCCTTTCACAATACCCACAATTTATTTTCACCACTCACACTTTTTACTTTTAAAATCATTATATTTGAGAAAATATAGCGATGAGTATCCAGGATGAGTAACAAGTCCTAAGCATATTAAATAATGATATTTCTGTCATAACATATTATTTGTTCCTAGGTTCGAACAAGACAATTACCGGGTAATATCAATTCAAGGATGGCTATTCAACAGGTTTTAACTAAGCAGCGAAAATACTTCGTACATATATCGTACATGCAATATTTAAAATGGCTTCTACGGGTTGTGTTTAAAAATAGGATCAATATGCATCAAAGGGGATCGGTTGGACTTGCCTCCGTCGGCGTCCTCGGCGAACTCCTGCTGACAGTCCGGGTCCTCGGCGTCAAACTCGCGGTACTCGTCTCCAACGTTCTCGTTCTCCGGTTCGTTCACTCCGTCAACTAAAATACGCGACGAACGACACAGACAACAGGCACAGATAAATAATCATATAAATTCAAATGAGCTCTAAAAATCATGAAATTAATATGAGAGGTAGATCATGATTTTAGATGAATTTAGAAAAAAGAATTATTAAAATCAGAGTTAGCATATGGTATTTGTGAAATGGCCGGACTTTAATCATACGAAAAAGGCTAACGATGATTAAGGAATGGATGCTTCACGTAGGCATTTGTTTGGCTGGTAGTGCATGCATGCATGTACTATTTGGTGAAGTTAATGCTTATAGCCCACGCATGCATGGTTAGAGAGAAATTAGCAGGGGTCATTAGAGCTCTTCTGTATGTCATGGTTCTATTCGTGGAGTTCTTGGCAGTGAATCGGTACAGACAAATACAAGGAAAAATACAGGAAAATACTACAGAAAGACAGAGAAGAGCAAGGAGATGCTCATGAGCTGCTCACCTCGTCTTGCGACGACAGTCGAGCTCGGCTTGTGCGTATAGCCGTATACGGTATACGCGAAGTGAGAGTGAGTGAGCGAGTGAGTGAACGTGTTTCTCGGGTGGTGAGAGTGAGCACCCGAGAGTGCCTTTTTATAGGCCAGAGTGCTCAGCTCGTTGCCATTAAAAATGCTACTGTAGCGCATGGTCGGTGCCTAATTTGCATGCACGATGCATGCAAATGGACGGTGCCTAATCACCGTGTCCTTGCATGCAGGTGCATGCAAATGGACGGTGCCTAATCACCGTGTCCTTGCATGCAGGTGCATGCAAATGGCATGCTCGTCCTATATGCATGCATGAGATATATATTCGTGTAGGTGCACTACTATGTTTTCTTGCATGTAAGCTTGCTGGTACTCGCTGTTATTTGTGCGCGAAAAATATGGATGGATTAGATGGAGATACTATAGAGCTCAAATTATTTTATAGTTTTTGAAATATATTTTGAATATAATTTTTAATGCGAGTGATTTTTGAATGTGAATTTTTGGGATGTTACATGGGGCACCGCCATTCTTGCCGCGAAGACCTCACGGCGTTCCCTCTTGTGCTGCCTTGCGGTCAACTGCGTCGAGGGCCCGCCATAGATCATGTAGCAGTCGTGGACAGTGGGGAAACCGTCGTCGTCTTTGTTGTCCTCCTTGTCGCCGCCCTTCTCCTTCTTTGGGTCGTCGCGCGCGTCCTTCTTGAACCCCAAACTGTCGAAATCCTTTTTCAGCATCCGACAGTCCTCGAGCTTGTTGTTGGCTCCTCCTTTATGGTAAGAGCATGGCTCCTTTAGCATCTTATCGAAGATGCCCCCGTCTGGAGGGCCTCGAGGCCTTTTGCGCTCCATGGCGGCGACGAGATCGTCGTCGAGGTCTTCCCACTGGAACGGCCGCGTTTTCTTCTTCTTGTTGTTCTTCTTGGGCCCTCGACTGGGGCCCTCATCCTCATCGGCGGGCTACTTGCCCCTCTTTCCTTCACAACCGAAGAAGGCGCCCACTGCTTCTTCCCTAGTAGCGTAGTTTGCTAGTACATCAGTTAGCTCGTCGACAGTCTAAGGACGGTTCCGGCCCAATTCCCACACCAAGTCTCGACTGGTGGTACCAGAGACAAAGGCCAGGACGACGTCGTGGTCGGGGATGTGTGGCAGCTCGGTGCGTTGCTTCGAGAAGCGTTGAGCATACTCTCGAAGAGTTTCTCCTGACTTCTGCTTGCACTTGCTGAGGTCCCATGAGTTTCTAGGTCGTATGTAGGTCCCTTTGAAATTACCCTCGAATACTCTAACTAAATTGACCCAGTCGTGGATCTGGTTGGCCGGGAGCTCCGCGAGCCATCTGCGAGTGGTGTCAGAGAGGAAGAGCGGCAGCTGTCTGATGATGGCTCGATCGTCCCCTCGAGCGCCTCCTAGCTGACAGGCCAGCATGAAGTCTGCCAGCCAGAGCTCTGGCTTGGTCTCGCCGTTGTACTTTGCAATGCTGGACGGGGTCTGAACGGGTTGGGCAGTGGCATGCTGCGGATTGCCCTGCTGAACACCCTCGGGTCGGGTGGCTCTGGGGCCATCCGGTCTTCATCGCTGTCGTACCTCGCGCCGCGATGGGCGCTGTAACCGCGCTCCTCTGCGTCCCCATACCGACGGCGTCGATTTTCGTCGATGTCGCGTCGCGCGTCGTGTCGACGTTGGTTGTCGACGGGGAGGACGAGTGTGGTCTTTTTCCCTCGAGGGTGTGGCTGCTGATGGACCGACACCTCCTTTTCGTTTTGGTCTGGCTCATCGCGCTTTTCAGTAGCTGCCCCTCGACGTCGGGAGTCCGAGCTCTCTGCTTGCTGAACCGCTGCCACCTGGAGCAGAGTCTGCACCTCGTCTCGGATGCGCCGTGCTTGGGAGTTCGAGGGCTCGGGCATGTTGCGCAACAGCATAGTTGCTGCCACAACATTCTGGCC
Organism: Sorghum bicolor; assembly: GCF_000003195.3. Classification (NCBI taxonomy): domain Eukaryota; kingdom Viridiplantae; phylum Streptophyta; class Magnoliopsida; order Poales; family Poaceae; genus Sorghum; species Sorghum bicolor. The sequence continues at coordinate 7,536,701 of NC_012875.2, forward strand.
CGCTCGAGGGAAGCGGCTGACAGGTTGTTCTGGCTCCCCGTCCCCGACAATCTGTCGATGCACCTCTCGAGCCCTTCTGCAGACACTTCCGCCGGGCGGGTAAGGCAGGTCCTGCTCGAGGATTTGCTCAAGCAGGACAAGGCGCTCGCGATCCTCGTCAAGCTTTGCCTTGAGCTCTCGTAGCTGCGCAATTTGCGCGGCTCTATCTTCTTGTGGAGGGGGGTCGACCTGACCGTCATTCCCAGCTGTCCTGGGGTCTTCTCTTGCTGCAGGGGCTCGCCCGCCTGCAACGGCGTCTTGTGTCTCGTCGGTGGTTTCCACCGCTCCGTCGATATGGAAGCACTCCCTAGTAGGGTCGTGGCTGTCAGATTCCGAGCCGGAGTCTGGCTCGGCGGCGTAGAAGCATCCGCGTCCTTCCTCCAGCAGCCGCTGTCTGAGGGAGGTAATCGTGTATCGCCCGGGGCCCAGGCAGCGGAGGCCTCGCACCTAGGAGAAATCCGGCAGCTCAGACGTCGGTCGCTGTGCTCCAGGGGCGCGCGGGAGGACCATTGGTCTTTCCACGTACGTCTGGGCGTTTGGACATATTGTCCTGGCGAGCGACGCCGCGGCATTGTCCAAGCCGAACGGCAATGCTCTTCTTGGAGCGAACAGCCCATGTGGCAGTAACCTAGCGGTGGGGGAGAGCGCGCGGGGCGCGTCACCTCCCGTCGTTGTGTGATCCTCGCGGTGCCGAGTCGTCGTGCTCACAGCTTCGGCGCGTGGTGCCGTCGGCTCCTGTGTCACCTCCTGCCTGGCACGAACCGTCGATCGTGACGAGGCAGAAAGGCGACGATGGTGCTGTCTACGCCTCTTCTTGGGCGGGGAAGCGTGATGGCGAGGGTGTCTCGGGGCCCTCGTCCGTGCGGGTGCAACACGGGCTCCTCCCGGTCCTTTGATTGAGAGCAAGATCATGTCGTAGCCGGAGCCAGTAGACATGAACTCGAGACTCCCAAACCAGATCACCGTGGAGCGCGGAATCGGTGAATAAAGAGTGGCCATCTAGAAAAGAATGGCAAATCGATGAAAAACACGCAGGACCCCTACCTGGCGCGCCAACTATCAGTCTTTTCCCCATGGGGGGTCACACCAACGAGTGAATTTGTATGCGTGCTCCCTTTTCCAGATGGTGATGCAAAAAGACACAAAGATTTATCCTGGTTTGGGCAAGAGAAGGCCCTACGTCCAGTGGGGGGGAGAGTTTGTATTATTTTGCACCTAAGTGCTTGTACAGGGGTGGATACAAGCATAGTATGGGGTGTAGTGATGTGAGTAGCACTACTACGTATGACTTGTGAGTTGTCTGTTGTCCACCGAGTTCGCTCCTGGGCCTCCCCTTTTATAGTTCCAAGGAGAAGCCCAGGGTACAAGTATAGGCGTCAGAATAGGGGTCGATAGAGGTATGGCGTGCGGACCTACTCGGGGCCTCCGTACCGGCGTGGTCTCGAGCCGTCCCGTCCGGGTAGGCTGATGATGATTACGCGTGCCCCTGTATCCTGCTCTGTGCGCCGTCTTGGACTGGTTCATCTGTTGCACGCCTGTACGTCATGGCGGCTGATACGTCGGAGTGGTTGCAGTGTTGTCACTCGACGTCCATCCCTTCCCCAGGAAGGAAACATGTCTAATCGAGGGTCGGACGCCGTGTAGCGCCTTGCTATCCAGAGCGTTGACCTTGGGTGTCTCGAGGGGGTCTTGATTAGACGTTCTGACCCTGCTTCCTGCGTTCTGACATGCTCTGGGTCATTTGGTGGGGAAGGCTGCAAAAAGAATGACGAGACGGGTGCCTGTTCCCTATCACGCTTCCCGTGACTGGCGTGTTAGGTGAGAACGCGACAGGCGCATTAAATGCCCTGATTCCCGTGCGCGCGTCAGGCGGCGGGCGGCGTCCTTGCGCTCGACGCCTTCCGGTTCGCTCGAGCCTGCTTCCGTATTCGACGGTAGTTGGTGCTCGAACCCTGATCGATTCGCTCGACGCTCTTTCCGTCTTCGATGCTGCGGTCGTTGATGACTGTACGCGTGATTGGTTAGAGCGTCGAGTTGGGGGCCTTGACCTGCGTACGAGCAATCTCGTTATATACATCAGTTGGGATACCCCTTACTGATACCCTCAACACAAGTGAACCTCGGGAGAAAATCATCATGTCAACATTGTTCTTCCCGTTGGTTTGCAAGTCCCTAACACAAGCTTGTGTTTACATTCATATACTTGTGCTTGTGTAGTTGCTCTTGTAATTAGTAAGCTTGTGTAGCTTGCTAGTTACCTTCTTGCTTGTGTAGCTAGAAGTAGTTCCCTTGCGTGACTAATTTGGTTTGTGTAACCTTGTTAGTCACATTGCTTAGTTTGTGTAGCTAAGTAATTTGCGCTCTCTAATTTGGCATTGGTTGCCTTGTTATTGAGCACTGCTAGTGAGCTTAGGAGCTTTGTGCTTTTGCTTACTAGTTGTGTAGGAGCTCCCCGGTTTGCAAAGTACTAGTGGCATAGTGTCGGTGTTTTTTCCCCCGGGGGGTCACACCGACGAGTGAATTTGTATGCGTGCTCCCTTTCCCGGATGGTGATGCAAGAAGACACAGAGATTTATCCTGGTTCGGGCAAGAGAAAGCCCTACGTCCAGCGGGGGGAGAGAGTTTGTATTATCTTGCACCTAAGTGCTTGTACAGGGGCGAATACAAGCGTGGTATGAAGTGTGGAGCTCTACTACGTATGAGTGTGGTCTTGTCTCTCCGTTCTATTCCTGAGTCTCTCCTTTTATAGCTCCAAGGAGAGACCCAGGGTACATGCGTAGATGTTAGAGTAGGGGTCGATAGCCGCATGGGGCGCTGACCTACCCGAGGCTTCCGTACGGCATGGCCTCGAGCCGTCCCATCTTGATAGCCCGGTGATGATTACGCGTGCTCCTGTGTTCGGCCCTGCCCGCCGCCTCGCGCTGGTTCTGAGGTCGCATGCTTGTACGATATGGCGGCGGATCCGGCGGGGTAGCTGTGGTGTTGTCAGTCGAAGCCCAACTTGTCCCTAGGAAGGGACCCTGTTCGGTCGAGGGTCGGACGCCGTGTAATATGCTGATATCTGGAGCGCTGACCTTAGACGTCTCGAGGGGGTCCTGATTAGACGTTCCATCCTTGTTTCCTGCGTCCTGACACGCCCTGGGTCGTTCGGTGGGAAGGCTGCAAAAAGATTGATGGGACGGAAGCCTGTTCCCTATCACGCCTCCCGTGACCTGTGCGTTAGGTGGGGAAGCATCAGGCGCATTTAATGCTTCGGCCCGCGTGCGCGCGTCAGGCGGCGGATGGCACCCTCGCGCTCGACGCCCCCTGGTTCGCATGAGCCTGTTCCGTGTTCGACGGTAACCGGCGCTCGACGCCTGATCGATTCGCTCGACGCTATTTCCGTCTTCGAGGTTGCGGCCGTCGATGGCGGCGCATACGTAAGATTAGAGCGTCGAATTGAGGGTCTCGACCTGCGTACGGAAAATCTCATAATGCGCATCGCTGAGGGTACCCCTTACTGATACCCTCGACAGTAGCCCCCGAGCCTCCATTTGAGCGCTAGCGCTTGAGTGGAGGCTTTGTTTTGCGGTCGAATTTCCGTGGGAGCGCGCGAGCGACCCCGCGGGGGTAGCCCCCGAGCCCTCGGAGGAGTTTTTGACTCCTTCGAGGGTTATGTTGTCTAATTCGCGGAAACGCTTTCGACACCAGTGGTGGAAGGTTCTGTTCGGCTTTGCCTTGCGTGGAGGTTTCGACGTACTCTCGATAGAGCGAGCGTCTTCCACCCCGGATTGAGTTCCTAGCGGGTAGTTTAAGTGAGAACCTGTGCCCCTTTTGAGGGGGTCAGCTGTAGCCCGGAGGCGTCCTCATAAAGCAGGGTCGACGTGGTCGGGGATACCGGTCTCATTCGATAGAGTCCAGCGGCTCGATGCCTCCCTTCGGGGGGATTCCTCTCGACTGTCTCGACCCTACCTTAAACATCGCCGGCGAGCCCTCGAGGCGGGCCTCGATTTTCGACCACTCGCTGGGGATCCCTGACTCTTGGTGCTCGAGATCGGCTGTCGAACCCTTTCGACGGGCCAGCCATCGACCTCTCAAGACTATGGTGGGCGCATGCCTTGGCTTACAAAGTAAGGAAGTGGCCGTGGCGGTTCGCCTTTCTGCCCGTTGGGCGCGCCTTTTTAGGCAGGTGACGTTGCGACACTGTATCGGCGGGGAATTCGGAGTGTCCGGCCTGTGAGGAGAGAAAGGACTGTCAGACGGCGCATTTATGGGGGGAGTTACCTTATTTCTCGGATCTGTCCGTTGGCGGACTGCTGCCTATAAATACGTCGTCGCGTCGCCGCCGTTCTTCTCCCTTCCGCCTTCTCGCTCTTATTCTCTTGTTGCCTTTGCTTTCTCGCCGTCTCACGCGCACACGCCTCCTCGAGCTGTAGTGAATCCACCGTCCCTCCAGCCGAGATGCCTGTAAGACTCGTCGCCGCCGACGACTGGCGCCCGTCGTCGATGACGGAGCGCCGGCTGTTAGAGCTTGAGAAAGAGGGACTGCTGCGCCGCCGCACCTCGCTATCGTCGCCGGAGTGGATCGCGCCGCCGGCGAGTCACAGGGGGCCTCAGCCGCCTGAGGGCTACGTGGTGTCGTTCGCCAAGTTCCACCGCCACGGTCTGGGCGTGCCCCCGAGCCGCTTCATGCGGGCCCTCTGCTTCCATTATGGGGTCGAGCTCCAGCACTTCTCTCCGAACGCCATCACCGTAGCGGCGGTTTTCGCCGCCGTGTGTGAGGGCTACCTGGGGATGATGCCGCACTGGGAGCTGTGGCTCCACCTCTACAGGGGCGAGCTTTTCCACGCCCCCACCGGAACCACGGTCGTAAGGAAGCCCGTGCGGGCGGGATGCCTCAATCTGGTGCAGAAGACGGGGAAGACGGATAGGCCGCGGGAGTATATCCCGGTAGGGTTGTCGACCAACCACGCCGGCTGGGACTCCCAGTGGTTTTACCTGCGGAACGACGACAACCTCCTGCCTTCCTACTCGGGCCGTCTGATCTTGGAGCGTCCAGCGAACTGGACATACGGCGTCGTCCAAGCTCATCAATCTCGGCTCGACCCCCTCCTCGGCGCCCTGAAGAAGCTTCGCCAGGAGGGTTTGACCGCCGCTCTCGTCCTCTCGGCCGTCCATCACCGGAGAGTTCTCCCTCTGATGTCACGATCGTTGAGGATGGACGAGATGGGCCCTGGCGTCTCCTCTCGGGACCTCGAGGCGTGTCGGATGTCCAACGAGGCTCCGGCGGACGACGAAGTCGCGGCCCGAGTCAGGGCTGCAATTGCCGGTGATTTTCAGCCGGAGCATGTTAACGGCTTCCCCATGAGACCTGACGCAGGTTTGATCGATCTGGTACGCTTTCTTCTTGTGCGCAGCCTCGATTCTGGGTTTCCTTTCTCCCCTCTCTTTTTTCTAAGTCTACCTTAGTTTTGGCAGGGTCGGATTGATGTCCGGTCCTCGAGGCCTCCGGTAAAGGAAGACGAGGTCGATCGCGACAAACGGCGCCAATCTGCCGAAAAGCTAAAGTCTGCGAAGGACTCTGCAAAGAAGGGGGAGAAGAAGAAGAACCTCGACCGCCAAGCATTAGAGGCGCGTCGAGCCAAATCCAGGCAGAGGGGGGAGCCTGAGGAAGAATCTCCTAACGACGATGACGATGATGACGAGGGCAGCGACGACTCCGAGGGGATGGCGTCGCGCCTCGATCGGATTCTCGAGGGCCCGCCTCGAGGGAACGTCGACGCCCCCCGGACGGAGGCGCCAGAGGAGGGTCCGAGCGGATCTCGTCGCCCCCGGGCCGACACCCCTCCCGCGACCAAGGCGGGCCAAGACGTGCCGCGCCCTCCCCCGGTGTCCAGGGAGAGCGGTCTGGCTAGGCCCCAGGCGTCGGGGCCACTAACTCGTGGTCGCGCCGCGGCCTCTGAGAAAGGAGATGCCGGCCGTAGGAGCGCCAGTCCCGGCGCCCGCCAGGCGGGGACCGACACGCCTAAGCCAGTGCCTGCCCTCGAGGGGCCTGGAGCCCCGACACGGGGTGGCTCGAGGCCCACTGGTCGGGGTGGCGGAAGGCGAGCCGTTCTTCCTGTGGGGTAAGCCTTTTTGATGTTGCGGTTTTTTGTCTTCCCATTCTTCCACCTTTCCTCATATGCCAACCTTTTCTCAGGCTGAAGCGGACCCTTGAGCAGGCCCAACCGTCCATGGCAAAGAGGTTCAGAACGGGTGCCGCCTCCAAGGAACCAGGTTCGTAGTTTATTTCTGGGCGTTGCGATGTTCCTGTGTCGGTTACCATGACGTCTGACCCTTACCCTTTGTTTCGTAGGCTCCTCCAGTTCCCAACCTCCAGCCGGCGTCGAGAGGGCTCCGTCTCGTCCCGCGCCTACTCCGTCGCCGCCGACTCGTGATGAGGCGCCCCAGACGCAAGCGTCAGAGGGAGCCCCCGAGCCCCCTCGATTGGGGGTCGAGGGGGAACCCATCACCATTAGCGACACGTCTGATGGTGATAGAGCGTCTGGGGGTGCCCGCCCCATGGAGGAGGAAACGTCGACCCCCGACGTCGCGGGACGGACTCCCTGGCCTGCTGGCCTTCGAGCTCTCGAGGAGCAAAGGAAGATGGAGGAGGTGGAGGAGCGGGAGCGCGAGGCGACGCGGCCGTCACTGGAGCAGCAGCAGCAGCAGCAGCAACCCCAGCCGGAGGAGCAGCTGCAGCATCAGCAGGAGGAGCAGCAGCAGCAGCAGGGGCAACAGGGGGGCCAAGAGGACGAGCCACTCGAGCCCCCGCCTCAAGGTTTGGCCGAACCGGCGCCACTGGCGCCGCAAGAGCCCGGCGATCAGGAGGAAAATTTGCCGGTGTACGGCCCTCCCACCCCAGCGTGGCTCCTCCCGGGGGCGCCTGCCGCGATCCGGGCAGAGTCGGGGCGAGCGGACGGAGTGGTGGCGCTCGCCTGTATGATGCGCACCCCCGCCGATCCCGAGTCCGAGATCAAGAGGACGATCTACGGCATGGACGGGATCGCCCCAGGGTTCCTCCGGGAGCGTCGAGCATGGGAGGACCACTTTCCCTCTGAGGAGGATGAGATTGGGTCGTCAGGGAGCAAGGACGGTACCTGGAAAACGGTGGATGACGACGGGCGGTTCCCTTGCCTCGCCGACCTGTTCTTGCGCCACGGGGGTTCCCTCGAGACCGTCGAGAACTTTATCCGCGGCGTCAAGGCGCGGGCTGATCGGGAGATGGAGAACTGGTGTCCCGATCGGATTCGTATCCGAGCTTCCACCGACCCGTTCGAGCCCAATATCTTCCTCGACGACAAGAAGGAGGTCGAGAAGTGGGAGCATGTCGAGGAGCTCCGCCTTTGGATGAAGCACGTGGTGGGGCTCCTATCGGACGTCATCAACAACGGGCTCGGGCCTGCTTATTTTGTAAGTGTTTCTCGAACTCCAATCTTCATGGTGCTTTCTGGTTTCTGTATTCTAATCTATCCGACCCTTGATTCGCAGGATATGAAAGAGACCTCTCGCATCAAGTCCAGCTTCATACACGCCACGAGGGGCGGTTGGGAGCAGCTCCCCCTCCTCAAGGATCAACTCCTCGAGTCGCAGGAAAAGCTCCTTAAAGCTTACAAAGATCTCATAGCGCTCGAGGAGGAGAAGAAGGCGAGGGAGGCTGCTTTGGCCGAGGCCCGAGAGGCCTCGAAGAAGGCGGAGGAGGAGGCGATGCAGCTACGGGAGCGGGCTCTTACGGTCGAGGAGGCCGCGTCCAGAGCCCGGGAGGAGGCCCTGTCCTACAAGAGCGTCGTTGCGGATCTGGACAAGGAGAAGGGCCTTCTCAAGACCGACCTGGACTCCCTCCGCGATTCTTTTTAGAAGATGAAAGTGGCGTACGTGGACAGTGAGGTCGCAAGGGGTGCCGCCGAGGATGTAAAGAAGAAGGCCCTCGAAGACCTCGAGGCGGAGCGGGCTCGATCCCGCAGTCTCTCTGACGACGTCGAGCGTCTGAACGGAGAATTGCTGGAGAAGAGTGGAGCCGTTGCTCAGGCTGGCAGGGTGATCGAAGATCTCCGCGTCGCCAATACTGAGCTGGCGCGCTCCAACAGAGAGATCGAGCGTGCCAACACCAGATTGGTCGGCGAGAACACGGCCCTAGAGGAGAGCATCAAAGGTATGTTTCTTATGTCGAATTACTTCTTCGAGGTGTGCTTGAGTTTTTCCTAAAGCTTCTTTATATTGGCTTTTGCAGGGCTCAAGGACGAACTCCTAGCCGCCCAAGCCGAGGCTCGCAACGCCAAGGCTCAGCTCGAGGCTGAGGTTGCTTTGAACCGTCGAGTGCGGACGGCGATAAGCGATCTCTCGACCTCTTGGGAGGTCGAGCCTATGGATGAGTCAAGGGAGGACGCTCGAGGCGACGCCCTGGTCGACCAGTTGTGCTACATAGGCACGACGCTGCGAGACCGAGTGCGGGACGCCCTCCACATCGGGGTGAAGCGGGCGATGGCGGTTGTCTGCTCGGGCTTCTCCTACGATATGGAGGTGGTGTCCCATGGCTTCGTCACCGACATCTCCAAGACCGACGCGGAGAACGAGGAGAGGCTTCATGCCTTGATCGACGACGCGGAGGCTCCCGGGGAAAGGTTGGCCAAGCTCTTCGAGCCTGAGGTGCTCCCTCCTGAGGCTAGCTCGGGCGGAGGCGAGGGCGGTGAGGATCGTGCCGCGGACTGAGGCCTGCGAGCCTGCTCAGGGCGCCTGAGGCCCCTTGTATGATACTTTATTAATTCTGCTGTTAGGTGATACAGTATCTTTTTGTGATTGTTAAATGCTTATTTGCCTTTCCGCTCGAGGTTCTTTTGTTTCTCTTTGTTCCTACGTTTGTATCCCTTGCTCGATCTTTGGTCAAAAAACAACCTCGATTACCTCAAGGGTAAGGAAGTGAGTAGAGTTTCCGTAGCCCGGGGGCGTGGGAGTTCTCCGGCTCGCTATCCCTCGGCCTTTGGGGGGCTCGAGGCGCCTTAGCTACTCGAACCGTGCAAGGTTTACTAAGTAAGAAAAGAAAATTTCTTGGTTTTTTCGACGCTTGGGGGGGGTCGTCCCCCTGGTAGCCCCCGAGGGGGTGCTGACTATGATGGGTCATGGTCGGCATCCCCTTTTAACGTCGAGACTATGACTCGTAACTATTTTTGGCACAAAAAGAAGTCGCTCGAGAGAAAGACTTTATTTATTCACGTGTTCGTTTACAAAGCCTTCGTACAAAATGTAGGAACGTAAGTTTAGGACTTCTAGGGGTAGAATCGACGTAGCTGTTCGATGTTCCATGCGTTGGTGAAGATTGCCCCCTTTTCGTCCGCTAATTTGTACGTTCCTGGCTTAAGGACCTCGGCCACCACATACGGGCCTTCCCAAGGTGGAGTCAGCTTGTGGCGTCCTTGATTGCTTTGCCGGCGTCGTAGGACAAGGTCGCCTACGTTGAGGTCCCTCTTGCGCACATGCCTGTCGTGGTAGCGTCGGAGTTTCTGCTGATATCTGGCAGAGTTGAGGAGGGCCATGTCTCGAGCCTCCTCGAGTTGGTCGACCGTGTTTTCTTGAGTTTCTTTGTTCGATTGCTCGTTGTAAGCCTTGAGTCGAGGTGACCCATACTCGAGGTCTGTGGGGAGGATAGCCTCAGAGCCGTAGACCATGAAGAACGGGGTGTATTTTGTGGCCCTGCTTGGCGTTGTCCTAAGGCTCCATAGGACTGAGGAAAGCTCCTCGACCCATTTCTTGCCGAATTTCTTCAATCGATTGTAGATCCTTGGCTTGAGTCCTTGCAAAATCATGCCGTTGGCACGCTCGACCTGGCCGTTAGTTCGAGGGTGGGCTACTGCAGACCAGTTCACACGGATATGATGCTGATCGCAGAAATCCAAGAACTTTCTGCCGGTGAACTGGGTGCCGTTGTCGGTGATGATGACATTGGGGATCCCAAACCGATGGATGATGTCGGTGAAGAAGAGGACGGCCTGCTCGGAGCGGATGTTGGTGATGGGTCGAGCCTCGATCCATTTGGAGAACTTGTCAATGGCCACCAGCAAATGGGTGTATCCTCCTTTCGCCTTTTGTAGAGGTCCTACTAAATCGAGCCCCCATACCGCAAACGGCCAGGTGATGGGGATCATCTGAAGAGCGTGGGCGGGCAGATGCGTCTGCTTGGCGTAGAACTGGCACCCATGACACGATCGTACGAGCTCGATGGCATCCGCCACGGCCATTGGCCAGTAGAAGCCTTGCCGAAAAGCGTTCCCTACGAGGGTCCGTGGAGCGGCGTGGTGGCCACAAGCCCCCGAGTGCAGGTCATCGAGGAGTTTTCGGCCTTCTTCTACGGTGATGCAACGTTGTAAGACCCCCGTCGGGCTCCGTCGATATAGCTCGTTGTCTTCGCCATATATCACATATGATTTAGCCCGTCGAGCGATACGACGAGCTTCTGACCTGTCTTCTGGCAACTCGCCGCGGATAAGGCAGTCGAGGAACGGTGTGCGCCAATCGAATGGTCGACCTGGTCGTCGTTCTATCTCCATCATCTCCTCCACCATCAAGAGCGTATCGAGGGCATTGGTCGGTCGGGCGGTGGTGGCGTCGACGCCAGCCCCCGTGCCTAGGTCGACGGATGGCTCGTGAAGATCCTTCGAGAGTGCATCAGGCGGCACCGTGCCTCTGGTCGATGCGATCTTAGCGAGTTCGTCGGCTGCCTCGTTGTAGCGTCGAGCGATATGGACAAGCTCGAGACCGTGGAACCTGTCCTCGAGTCGACGGACCTCCTTGCAGTACGCTTCCATTTTTGGGTCGTGGCAGCTCGAGGTTTTCATTACTTGGTCGATGACGAGTTGGGAGTCACCTCGGACGTCGAGGCGTCGGACTCCTAACTCGATAGCGATCTTGAGACCGTTGATGAGGGCCTCGTATTCTGCGACATTGTTAGATGCGGCAAAATGAATCCTGATTACGTACCTCATGTGGACGCCCAAAGGTGAGATGAACAGTAGGCCGGCTCCAGCTCCAGTTTTCATGAGTGACCCATCGAAATACATCGTCCATAGTTCCGCCTGGACCTGGGTCGGGGGGAGCTGGGTGTCCGTCCATTCTGCGATGAAGTCTACCAGGGCCTGCGATTTGATGGCCTTGCGAGGCGCATAAGTGAGAGTCTCACTCATGAGCTCGACCGACCATTTTGCTATTCTTCCCGTGGCTTCTTTGCTCTGGATTATTTCACCTAAAGGAAAAGACGAGACCACCGTGATGGGGTGGCCAAGGAAGTAATGCTGCAGCTTGCGACGGGCAAGGATTACGGCATAAATCAGCTTCTGGATTTGGGGATAACGTGCTTTGGTCTCCGAAAGCACCTTGCTGACGAAATACACTGGCCTCTGAACCGGTAGCGCATGTCCCTCCTCCTGCCTCTCGACCACCACCGCCGCGCTGACGACCTGGGTCGTCGACGCGACGTAGAGGAGCAACAGCTCTGCAGGTTGAGGTGGGACCAGGACTGGTGCCGAGGTCAGTGTCTGCTTTAGCCTTTCGAGTGCTTCCTCGGCCTCGGGGGTCCAAGAGAAGCGCTCGACCTTCTTTAGGAATCGATATAATGGTAATGCCTTTTCTCCCAGTCTCGAGATGAAACGGCTCAGAGCCGCCAAGCACCCCGTGACTCTCTGTACACCCTTGATGTCTCGGATCGGCCCCATTTTCGTGATGGCCGAGACTTTTTCGGGGTTGGCCTCGATGCCGCGCTGCGAAACGATGTATCCTAGGAGCATGCCTCGAGGCACACCGAAAACGCACTTCTCGGGATTGAGCTTGATCCGGCTGGCGCGTAGGCAGCTAAAGGCAATCTCGAGGTCCTGGATCAGGTCTCCTCGTCGCTTTGACTTGACGACAATGTCGTCGACGTAGGCCTCGACCGTTGACCCTATATGTTCGCCGAATACGTGGAGCATGCAACGTTGATACGTGGCTCCGGCGTTTCGAAGCCCAAATGGCATGGTCACATAGCAATACATCCCAAAAGGCGTGATGAAAGAGGTCGCGAGCTGGTCGGACTCCTTCATTTTTATTTGGTGGTAACCGGAATATGCATCAAGGAAAGAAAGGGTTTCACATCCCGCGGTAGAATCGACAATCTGATCAATGCGTGGCAATGGAAAGGGAACTTTTGGACATGCTTTATTCAGACTAGTATAATCGACACACATCCTCATTTTCCCATTCTTTTTCTTAACTAATACAGGGTTTGCTAACCAGTCAGGATGATGAACCTCCTTGATGAATCCGGCCGTCAAAAGCTTGTGGACTTCCTCGCCAATGATCTTGCGCTTCTCCTCGTCGAATCGGCGCAACCGCTGCTTCACTGGCTTGGAACCGGCTCGAATCTCCAAGGAGTGCTCGGCGACTTCCCTCGGTATGCCTGGCATGTCCGAGGGACTCCATGCAAACATGTCGGCATTTGCACGGAGAAAGTCGACGAGCACGGCTTCCTATTTGGGGTCGAGGTCGGTGCTGATCGTCAGCACTTTGCCGTCGGAGTTGTTGGGGTCGAGCGGGATCTTCTTGGTTCCTTCCGCCGCCTCGAAGCTGCCCGCGTGGCGCTTAGGCTCTGGAGCCTCAGCGGCCAGGGCCTCGAGCTTCGCGACGAGCTCGGTGGAGTTCTCGACCGCCTCCCCGTACTCGACGCACTCGGCGTCGCACTCGTACGCGTGCTCGAAGGAGGAGCTGACAGTGATGACGCCTTTGGGACCGGGCATCTTCAGCTTCAAGTAGGTGTAGTTGGGTATAGCCATGAACTTGGCGTAGCCCGGGCGCCCGATGATGGCGTGGTACGTGCCTCGAAACCGAACCACCTCGAAGGTGAGGGTCTCCTTCCTGAAGTTGGCCGCTGTGCCGAAGCAGACCGGTAGGTCAATTCGACCTACTGGCAGTGCCTTTTTCCCTGGCACGACGCCATGGAAACCACCGGCGCTTGGCTGGAGGCGTCCTCTATCGATGCCGAGGAGGTCGAGGGTCTCGAGGTAGATGATGTTGAGGCTGCTGCCACCATCCATCAACACTTTGGAGAGTCGAGTGTTGACGATGATGGGGTCGACGACGAGCGGGTAGACGCCTAGGGCGACTACCTTGTCGGGGTGGTCCTCCCGGTCGAAAGTGATAGGAGTGCTTGACCAGCTAAGGTACTGGGGCACCGCCATTCTTGCCGCAAAGACTTCGCGACGCTCCCTTTTGCGCTGCCTCATGGTTAGTCGAGTCGAGGGCCCGCCATAGATCATGTAGCAGTCGTGGACGGCGGGGAAGCCGTCATCATCTTTGTTGTCCTCCTTGCTGCCAGCCTTCTCTTTCTTGGAGTCATCACGCGTATCTTTTTTGAACCCCGGACCGTCGAAATGCCTTCTCAGCATACGACAGTCCTTGAGCTTGTGGTTGGCGCCTCCCTTATGGTAAGGGCACGGCTCCTCCAACATCTTGTCGAAGATGCCTCCATCCGGAGGGCCTTGAGGCTTCTTTCGATCCACGGCGGCGACAAGGTTGTCATCGGAACCTTCCCGGTGGAACTGTCGCACTTTCTGCTTCTTTTTATTTTTCTTGAGGCCTCGACTGGAGGTCCCATCTTCGTCGACGGGCTGCTTGCCTTTTCTTCCTTCTGAGCTGAAGAAGGCGCCGACTGCCTCCTCCCCTGCCGCGTAGTTTGCTACTACGTCCATCAGCTCGTCGACGGTCTGAGGTCGATCGCGACCTAATTCCCGCACCAAGTCTCGACTGGTGGTGCCCGAGACAAACGCCAAGATGACGTCGTGGTCAGGGATGTGCAGCAGCTCAGTGCGCTGCTTCGAGAAGCGTCGAGCGTACTCCCGAAGAGTTTCTCCTGACTTCTACTTGCATTTGCTGAGGTCCCACGAGTTCCCTGGCCGTATGTAGGTCCCTTTGAAGTTACCCTCGAAGACTTTAACAAGATCAACCCAGTTGTGGATCTGATTAGCAGGGAGTTCCTCGAGCCATCGACGGGCGGTGTCGGAGAGGAAAAGGGGTAGCTGTCTGATGATGGCTCGATCACCTCGAGCGCCACCTAGCTGACAGGCCAGCCTGAAGTCGGCCAGCCACAACTCTGGTTTGGTCTCCCCATTGTACTTCGCGATGCTGGTCGGGGGTCGAAATGGATTGGGCAGGGGCGTGCTGCGGATCGCCCTGCTGAACACCTGAGGGCCTGGTGGCTCGGGGGCCACCCGGTCCTCGTCGCTGTCGTATCTCCCACCGCGATGCGCGCTATAACCGCGTTCTTCCGCGTCTCCGTGCCGGCGGCGTCGATTTTCTTTGATGTCGTGCCGTGCGTCGTGTCGACGTTGATTGTCGACGGGGAGGATGGGAGCGGTCTTTCTACCTCGAGGGGGAGGTTGTTGATGGACTGACACCTCCTCTTCGTTTAGAGGCAGTTCGTCGTGCTTCTCTGTGGCAGCTCCTCGCCGTCGAGACGCCGAACTTTCGGCTTGTTGAACCGCCGCCACCTGGAGCAATGTCTGTACCTCATCTCGAATACGTCGGGCCTGGGAATTCGACGGCTCTGGCATATTACGTAGCAACATCGTCGCTGCCACTACATTCTGGCCTGCTTGAGGGAAATGGCTGACGGGTTGTTCTGGCTCTGCGTCGCCGACGATCTATCGATGCACCTCTCGAGCGCGTCTGCGGACGCTTCCGCCCGGCGGGTAGGGCAGGTCTTGCTCGAGGATTTGCTCGAGCAGGACGAGGCGCTCGAGGTCTTCGTCGAGCTTCATCTTGAGCTCCCGCAGCTGCGCGAGCTGCGCGGTTCTGTCTTCCTGAGGAGGCGGGTCGACCTGTCCGTCGTTCCCAGGCGTCCTGGGGTCTTCTCGCGCCGCGGGGGCTCGACCACCCGCAGCAGCATCCCGTGTCTCGTCAGTAGTTTCTACCGCCCCGTCGATGTGATAGCATTCCCTCGTAGGGTCATAGCTATCTGTCTCGGAGTCGGAGTCCGGTTCGGCGGCGTAGAAACACCCACGTCCTTCCTCCAGCAATCGTTGCCTGAGGGAGGTGATCGAGTATCGTCCGGGGCCTAGACGACGGAGGCCTCGTACTTGGGAAAGGTCCGGCAGCTCGGACGCCGGCCGCCGTGCTTCAGAGCTACGTGGGAGGACCATTGGTCTTTCTACGTACGTCTGGGCGTTTGGGCATATTGCCCTGGCGAGCGACGCCGCGGCGTTGTCCAATCCAAACGGCAGTGCCGCTCTTGGAGTGAACAACCCGTGTGGAAGTAGCCTAGCAGCGGTGGGGGAGAGCGCGCGAGACGCGTCCCCTCCCGTCGTCGCGCGGTGCTGAGTCGTCGCGCTTGTTGCTCCGTCACACGGTGCTGCCGACTTGCGGCCTACGTCCTGCCTCGCACGAGTTGTTGGTCGTGCTGAAGCAGGAGAGCCGCGGTGGTGCTGTCCGCGCCTCTTCTTAGGCGGGGAGGCGTGGTGGTGAGGGCGTCTCGGGGCCTTCAACCGCGCTGGCGTAACGCGGGCTCCTCCTGGTCCTTTGACTGAGAGCAAGATCATGTCGTAGCCGGAGCCCGTAGACATGAACTCGAGACTCCCAAACCAAATCACCGTGGGGCGCGGAAACGGCGAGGCAAGAGTAGCCATCCGGAAAGGAGTGGGAAATCGATGAAAAACACGCAGGACCCCTACCTGGCGCGCCAACTGTCGGTGTTTTTTCCCCCGGGGGGTCACACCGACGAGTGAATTTGTATGCGTGCTCCCTTTCCCGGATGGTGATGCAAGAAGACACAGAGATTTATCCTGGTTCGGGCAAGAGAAAGCCCTACGTCCAGCGGGGGGAGAGAGTTTGTATTATCTTGCACCTAAGTGCTTGTACAGGGGCGAATACAAGCGTGGTATGAAGTGTGGAGCTCTACTACGTATGAGTGTGGTCTTGTCTCTCCGTTCTATTCCTGAGTCTCTCCTTTTATAGCTCCAAGGAGAGACCCAGGGTACATGCGTAGATGTTAGAGTAGGGGTCGATAGCCGCATGGGGCGCTGACCTACCCGAGGCTTCCGTACGGCATGGCCTCGAGCCGTCCCATCTTGATAGCCCGGTGATGATTACGCGTGCTCCTGTGTTCGGCCCTACCCGCCGCCTCGCGCTGGTTCTGAGGTCGCATGCTAGTACGATATGGCGGCGGATCCGGCGGGGTAGCTGTGGTGTTGTCAGTCGACGCCCAACTTGTCCCTAGGAAGGGACCCTGTTCGGTCGAGGGTCGGACGCCGTGTAATATGCTGATATCTGGAGCGCTGACCTTAGACGTCTCGAGGGGGTCCCGATTAGACGTTCCATCCTTGTTTCCTGCGTCCTGACACGCCCTGGGTCGTTCGGTGGGAAGGCTGCAAAAAGATTGATGGGACGGAAGCCTGTTCCCTATCACGCCTCCCGTGACCTGTGCGTTAGGTGGGGAAGCATCAGGCGCATTTAATGCTCCGGCCCGCGTGCGCGCGTCAGGCGGCGGATGGCACCCTCGCGCTCGACGCCCCCTGGTTCGCATGAGCCTGTTCCGTGTTCGACGGTAACCGGCGCTCGACGCCTGATCGATTCGCTCGACGCTATTTCCGTCTTCGAGGTTGCGGCGGTCGATGGCGGCGCATACGTAAGATTAGAGCGTCGAATTGAGGGTCTCGACCTGCGTACGGGCAATCTCATAATGCGCATCGCTGAGGGTACCCCTTACTGATACCCTCGACACATAGGTTTGTGTGACCATGCTTCTAGAATTAGTTAGGTGAACTCTTGCTAAGGTAGCACCTTGTTTGCTTGTTTAGGATCTTTTACAAGGTGCTAGAGAACTTAGATAGAGGGGTATAGTCTTGGCTAGACCGATAGTTTTAATTCCGCACTTATTTCGGTTAGCCGGCGCGATAAGTTTTAGAAAGTACTATTCACCCCCCTCTAGTCCACCATCTCAAACCTACACCTAGCTAGAGAGGGGATACCCAAAGGAGGTTGGTCCGAAGGAGGCAGATGAACTTCGCGTCGGCCTGCTCGACCTGTCGTCGACGGTGATCGGCGACATAAACCTCTGCGGGACGTCAGCCCCCCCTAATCAGCCAGGGTTAGACAGGTCGGCCAGGGAGTTGTTGGGAGTGTCGATTGCAGGAAATGAGCGGTCGACGCCTGTGGTCTTGACCAGCCAGGCGCCGGTGGCCCCAACCCCTTCGGTGAGACAAGAAACCCCTATGGGTGAACAACCCGAGCAGTAGTTTTGTAAAGTAGTCTGTAGGAGTAGACTAGAAGCCGCCCAGAGGGGTGTTCATTGTAAACTTTGTATATAGAGTTTGTAACAAAGTCTGAAATTTGAGAACCATGGTTTTGAGCGCTGTAAATAAATTTGCTTGAGTGATGTATCACTGAATCGTGTCGAGTACCCTTGAGTAGCTTGTCAAGGCAGGTTATTGTCGTACTTGTCGAACATTCTACATATGTAAAAGCATATAGGAAAGAAGACAAACTTTATTATTATTTATCAAAAAAGAGGTACAAGGAAGATGCACTGAAACTTAGGGATAGAAACGCTATAATTTGTCTATGTGCCAGGAGTTGTGCAGGCTTGTTCCATCTGGGTACGTCAGCCTATAAGATGTAGGGCGTGTAACTTCGGCGACCACAAAAGGTCAGTTGCCTGGCGTGGTCTGCTGAAGACTGGTCGAAATGCTCGACTCTTGGGGATCCAAAGGCTGCGTCGGAGGGGAGCACTGCCTCAGTCCCATAAACCATAAAATAGGGGGATACACCTATGTTCCGACTAGGCTGTGTTCGGAGACCCCAGACCACTGCTGGTAACTCTTTCATCCATCGCCCCGGCGCCCTGTCGTTTTCTGTCTACAGCCTCTTTTTTAGTGCATCGATAATCATTCCGTTGGCTCGCTCACTTGACTGTTGGCCTGAGGATGGGCTACCGACACGTATTTTATGACTATGCCTCTGTCATCACAGAAGTCCCAGAATGTAGTGCCGGTGAACTGATTGCCCAAATCGGTGATTATACTATTGGGAACCCCGAATCTATGTATGATTTGATTGAGGAATTCAACAGCCTTCTCGGAAGTTGCTTTGACCAGTGGCATATACTCGATCCACTTGGAGAACTTGTCGATTAGCACGAACACAAATTTGAAGTTGCCGGGGGCTGGTTTGAATGGCCCAATCATGTCAAGGCCCCAGTAGGCGAAAGGCCAAGACGACGGAATGGTCTGGATCTCATGAGCAGGTACGTGGGTCCTTTTGGCGAAGAACTGGCACCCTTCATAGTGCTGGACTAGCTTCTCGGCATCGGTGACTGTGGGTTGGCCAGTAAAAACCTGCTCGGAAAGCCTTTCTGACCAGTGTTCTAGAGGCGGCGTGGATGCCACAGGACCCAGCGTGTACGTCATCTAGCAACTTGATGCCATCGTCTTTAGTTATGCATTTCAACAAGACTTCTGAGCTTGCATTCTTGCGCATAAGTTTATTATTGACCAGTATATAGTTTTTGGCTCGTCGGACAAGACGTTCGTTCTCCGCTTTGTCTTGAAATCCCAAACCATCTGAGAGGTACTTAACGAAGGGAGCACGCTAGTCGTTGCCACTGGTTGTCGTAGTGTTGTTTCGTACGAGCAGCGTCTCGTTGGGTGGCTTGTCGACCAGGTCTGTTCCGACACTTGGTGTGTGAATGTCCTGAACAAAACCGCCTTACAGAATCTGGACCCAGGATGATCCTATTTTTGACAGCGCATCTACTGCTTGATTCTTGTCCCGGACCACGTGGATGTATTCTATGCCGTAAAAGTTTGATTCCCATCTCCGGATTTCTTTGCAGTATAGGTCCATTTTCTCATGGGTCGTGTCCCACTCCTTATTTAACTGGTTAATGACCAGGGCCGAGTCACCATAGACACAAAGGAGCTTGACTCCTAGTTCGATGGCCAATCGGATGCCGTGCAGGCATGCTTCTTACTCGGCAACATTGTTGGATGTCGGGAAGAGGATCCTAAGGACGTAGCGTAGTTTGTCCTAGTTTGGTGAGATGAAAAGGATTCCGGCACCAGCACCATTGATGTTTAAGGACTGTCGAAGAACATTGACCAGTGATCGAAGGCATTTGGAGAGGGTGGTGCGTTGAGATCCGTCTATTCTATGATAAAGTCGACCAGGGCTTGAGACTTGACGGTTGTGCGACTCTGGAAATCCAAGGAAAATGGGCATAATTCCATGGCCCACTTTACAATTCTACAGTTGGCGTCCTTGTTGCGCAAGATATCCCCCAACGGAAAACTCGTAGTAACTAAAACGCGATGGCCATCGAAGTAGTGCTTCAGCTTCCTTGAGGTGATTAAGATGACGTAGATTAACTTTTGTATCTGGGGATACCTGGTCTTGGATTCGTTTAGGACTTCGCTTATGAAGTATACTGGTCTCTGGACATTGTAGACGTGGCCTGGTTCATCCCGCTCTACCACGAGCACCGTAGAGACGACCCGATCAGTTGCTGCTATATAGAGAAGCAGGTCCTCGTTGGGTTGAGGCACGGTGAGGATGGGTGGTAAGGTGAGGAATGTTTTGAGCTAGGCGAATGCGACGTTGGCCTCTTCTGTCCAGGAGAATTTCTCGGATGCCTTGAGTAGCTTGAAGAAAGGAAGCCCTTTTTCTCCCAGCCTTGAGATAAACCGGCTAAGAGCAGCCATGCACCCCGTGAGCTTTTGAACGTCCTTGATGTTCCTGGGGGGTCGCATATCGAGCACCGCCTTGACTTTTGAAGGGTTTGGCCATATGCCATCGTGACTGACGACATTGCCGAGCAGTATACCAGAGGGGACCCCAAAGATGCATTTTTTGGGGTTAAGCTTCCACTTGTACTTATTTAGCGCTTTAAATGTACGGCCTAAGTTGTCAATCAGAGTGCTGGCGTCCCTGGTTTTGACAACAATGTCATCGACGTAAGCGTCGACAAGGTCATCGCGTATCTCGTCGTGGAGGCACTGCTGAATGGCTCGTTGATGGTGGCTCCGGTGTTTTTTTAGTCCGAAGGACATGGTGGTGTAGCAATATGCACCGAAGGGAGTGATGAAGGAGGTTTTAATCTGGTTGTCTTCTTTTAACCAGATTTGGTGATAACCAGAGTAGCAATCGAGAAAAGAAAGTAGTTCGCATCCGGCTGCCGAGTCGACCACTTCGTCTATACGGGGAAGACCAAAAGGATCTTTAGGACAGTGTTTATTTAGATCAATGTAATCAACGCACATTCTCCATTCATTATTCTTTTTTCTTACAAGGACCGGATTGGCGAGCCAATCGAGGTGATACACTTCTTTAATAAACCCGGCTGCTAAAAGCCATGTAATCTCTGTCCTAATAGCCTCCTTTTTTGTCACGAGCGAACCGTCGTAGCTTCTGTTTGATAGGTCTTGTGGTCTTCGAGACGTTTAAGGAGTGCTCGATCAGGCTTCGTGGGACGCCAGGCATGTCTGCGGGTTTCCATGCAAAAACGCTTACGTTGTCCCATAGAAACCTGACGAGCGCGTCTTCCTATTTGACCTCCAGATTGGCCCCGATGAGAGCCATCTTTTTCGGGCTGCCGTCGACCAGCTGGACTTCCTTGTGCTCCTTGGACTTGGTGCTTTTCCTTGGAGTCTCCTGCTCGGGTAGTTTGAGCTGGTCAGGTGATATTTGTGTTGCTTGTGCCACCGTTTCTGGCACGCGAATCGGGAGGTCGATTGCCTCGGTGATCCTGAAGCTTTCCTCTTCGCAGGTGTACGCTTCCCATTTGGCATCCAGATTGGCCCTGATGCGAGCCGTCTTTTCCGGGCTGCCGTCGACCAGCTGGACTTCCTTGTGCTCCTTGGACTTGGTGCTTTTCCTTGGAGTCTTCTACTCGGGTAGTTTGAGCTGGTCAGGTGATATTTGTGTTGCTTGTGCCACCGTTTCTGCCATGCGAATCGAGAGGTTGATTGCCTCGGTGATCCTAAAGCTTTCCTCTTCGTAGGTGTACGCCGTGTTGACGTTGCCTCTGACGGTCAAGACGCCCTTCTTGGTTGGCATCTTGAGGACCAGATATGAGTAGTGCGGAACTGCCATCAACTTGGTAAAGTGAAGGATGGCCTAGAATTGCATGGTAGGTCCCGTCGAAGTCGGCGACCACGAAGTTGACAAACTCTGTGCGGAAGTGGTCTGGCGTTCTAAACTGGATGGGCAGCGTTATCTGGCCAATGGGTACTGAACTTTGACCTGACAGGACGCCCTAGAATTGAGCGTCATATGGTTTCAGCTACGCCGGAGTTAGCTTGAGAGCAGGCAGACTGTTGCGAAACAGGATGTCAATGGAGCTACCCCCGTCGACGAGCACGCGCTCGAACCTGACGTTGTTGATGCATGGGTCCAGGATCAACGGGAAACGCCCTAGTTCTAGGATGGCAGCCCACTGGTCCTGTCTATTGAAGGAAATCTCTCAGTGCGACTAGGGAGGGAATTTAGGGTAGGCGATCAAACCATCGGCGCAGTCCACATTGAGGCAGGCCCTCTTTAAGAGTTTTCTTTCTCGTTTTGACTCGATGGAGACTATCCCTCCAAAAATGGAGTGTACCACGTTGGTGGGACTGACATATTGGTGCCGTGGGTCCCTATCCTGGTCATTGTCTTCGTCTTCCTGATTGCGTCTGTCCTGTTTCTCGTTTTTCTTGGCGGCATCTCCCTAAGCGGCCCGCTGTGTGTAGATGCTTTTGAGGACACGACATTCTTCCATTGTATGGTTGGACTTGGGATGGAGTTGGCACGGTCCTTTCAGCGTCTTGTTGTAGTCTTCCTGGTAGTCTCGCCGTCCATTGGGGCGCTTGACTGTGTTTACCTCGTGATCATTGTCGCGAGGTTGCTTGCCTCTGAAATCGTCACGATTATCACGACACCTGTCACACCCTTCTCGGTGATCGTGGTTGTCACCGCGGCGAGGATTCCAATTGTCGAAATGCCCACGGCTGTCGTCTCGTCGGGGGGCTGCTTGGCTCCTCGCACATCTTCTCAGATGAGCTTTTCTGCATCGTCGGCGTCGGCGTAGTTCTTGGCTGTGGCGAGGAGCTTAGCAACCGTGGTCGGCCTTTTGCGTAGTAACTTGCTTCTTAACGCTTCGTGGAAGCGTAGGCCTTTGATGAAGGCGATATAGCCTCGTCGTGGGAAATCTTCGAGATCTTGAGATGCATATCCGAGAAGCGTCGGATGTAGTCGCGTAGGGGCTCATTCTTTCTGTCCCTTATCCTCTCAAGGTCATATTTATTTCCAGGCTGCTCACAGGTAGCAATGAAGTTATCAATAAACGCCTGCTGCAATTCTTCCCAAGAATCAAAAGAGTCCTCGGGTAGACGGAGGAGCCATTGGTGGCCAGCTTGGTCAAGGACAACTGGGAAATAGTTTGCCATGACGTGCTCGTCTCCTGCTGCTGATCGGACTGTGATCTCATAAAGAGTAATCCAGTTTTCGGGATTCTCCTTGCCATCATACTTTTTAAGCTTCTCGAGCTTGAAATTGCGGGGCCATACAACTTGCCGAAGGTGTGAGGAGAACTGTCTTAAGCCAAGAGGGCCATGTGCTGCATTATACTCGATGCGTCGGACGTTTTCGTGTACTGCTCATTACGTAATGCGCCTATTGATGCGCTCGCAGACATCCTTAGGAGGGATGTTCTGTCGTAGGTCTCTGTCTTGGTTTACCTCCTGACCACGGCCTCGTCTCTGTTCATAGTAATTGCCAGGATCCCGACCATGGTTGTCACGATGGGTGTCCTTCCTGCGATCGTTGACGGGCGAACGGCTGCGATGATGCCCGCTGGGTCACGGTGAAGTTTGGCTACAGTGAGTCTGGTCAGAGGAAACCTCCGTATAGGAGACGGCTTGGACCCTTTTGAGCAACGTAGCGGTCTGTCCCATCGCGGCGATTAGATGTGCTCGTATATTAGATCGGATGTCCTGGTATTCCGGAGTGTCAGGAAGTCGATCTAAGTTTGCCATGGCGACGGCCACATTGGTGCTTGGTGTCTTGTAGACTTGGTGATTTCCGACCATGTCGAAAGCATCACCGAGGTTGTTCGGGATGAGTTGCCGCTCCTCATCTACTCGTTGTTTGGCACGGTCGGTGTTGCGTTGTTCGCGCTGCTGTCTCTGTTCGTCGATTTCGCCGTCGACAACTGGCTCGTCATTGCTTAGTTGAGAACTAGGTCTCCTCATCGAGGTGGGGAGACCGAGAAGCGGGAAAAACCCAGGGGGTAGGGTGGCAGATCTAAATCGTAATCCTCGTCCTCGGGGTGTAGAACCTCGGTAGGGACGGAGCCTGCGCTAGAATTTGTGCTATCGGACTTATCTTCTGGCAGAGTGTGGATGGATACCATATTGATGAAGTGACGGGCTGTTCGCCTGCTGCGGCCCAGCATGAAGCCCTTCTTCTCGAATAGAGATTGGGTATGCCATGAAAACTAATCAGCCGCGTTGCTCAGACCATGAGGGAAGTTCTGGTCTGTCGAGGCTGTCTTGAGCTTGACAGTCCGTTTCGTGGTGGTTGCTGTCATCGTTAGAGAAGTCCCCAGTCGTTCGTGCGTGGTGACACGAGTTGGTCGATGGGAGTCGAAAAAATTTGATGCCGATGCTTGATCAGGCTTGCGTGAAATCGAATCCACCAAGTTGGAGGCTTCGAGAAGTTTGTGGTCGGCGCGATCGAGGGCTTGGAGAAGATCCGAGTTGTCGACTCGTTTTCTCTTGTAGCGAGGGAGCGAAAGTCAGGCCCTCAGAGTCGTCGCGACCGTGGCTGGTGTGATCGGGACCATCACCTCTGCTGCCTCACATTGGATCTGAGTTTCTTCCAAGATCGTGGTTGTAAGGCCACCATCATGAGTCGTCCAAGTGATCTGGCCGACGGTGAAGGTGAGACCTTCGGCCACGGCGATGGAGGCTGGGATGATGACCATCTTGCTCGTCTGGTAAGCTGTACGCACACCCCCTACCTGGCACGCCAGTGTCGACGAAAGCTGGTCGGTAGTCTACCTCGGGTTATACCCACAGTAGTAGTTTATCGGCAGACAGGTGCGCAAGCTACGAACTTGATGGTGACGCAAGACACAGACATGGTTTTTATCCAGGTTCGGCCGCCGTGTGGGTGTAATACCTACGTCCTGCGTCTGGTTGTATTGGATTGTGTTGAGTTGAGATAAGTTGTCCTAGGGGATCCCTTGCCTCTCCTTATATAGTCCAGAGGGCAGGGTTACAGATCTAGAAACTAATCCTAGTCGGTTACAATTGCCATGGATAGTGCGACATCAATTCCTATTCTAACCGACTAGAATCCTGCTTGATCTCCACGTCTTGTTTCCTTGCGTGAAACTCCGAGCAGTTGGATCAAGCCTCAAACTATCTCGTGATGGGCCAAGCCTCCTAGCCCAAGTCCAGCCGTAAGGGTATAGGGGTTTATACCCCCACAGTGCATGATCTGGTTTGGCTTGCTAGAAGATTGTTCAAAGAAGTGACAAACTGGTGAACATCTATTTTCATTCCTGTGTAGGAGAAGAGTTGCTAGAGCCTCTAGTAAGTTGTTGTAAATCTAGAATGTCTGCCTACTAGGGAGGAGTGAAATGTGTCCATGATCTTGTGTTTAATGGTATTGTCATTGCCAATCCAGATACGGCCCTTGTACCTCAGTAGTCCCTGCTGTTGTGTAAAGTTGGGTTCGGCTGTGGCATTGACTGCGAGATGGCTTACGAGGTCTTGTGCCCGAGCATCGGAGGTATAGCGATTCTTGATATCTTCCAACTAGGACAGAACTGGGGCTAGACACTGCATTTAGTTCCTCAGGCTGTGTGCGATGAGATAGAGCATCAACAACTCGATTATCAAGGCCTAGCTTGTATATGATTTTGTCAATGTTTTAACCCCAAGGGGTAACACCAACGAGTGAATTTGTGTGCGTGTCCTCCTTTGCGGATAGTGATGCAAGATGAACATGAGAATTTATCCTGGTTCAGGCAATAGAAGGCCCTACATCCAGCATAGGGAGGGGGAGCTTGTATTATCTTGCACCTAAGTGCTTGTACAGGGGTGTATACAAGAGCTCGTGGTTGGGAATTCTAAGCCCTAACAGTGTGGGGGTAGGACACAGCGTGGAGTATGCGAGCCGTGTTTTAAGTATCATGTTCCTCTATTTTGGTCGGCCTTGGCGTCCCCTTTTACAGATCAAGGGGAGGCTCAAGGTTACTGGATATAGGTGCTAGGGTAGGCCTCGATAGGGGTATGACCCCGGTCAACTTGAGGCTTCTGTACTGGCGTGCCCTCGACCGGTCTTGTTGTAACATACTTCGCAATGATGGTGCGTGCGTCTTCCCGGCTGACTCCCTGCATATCGCTGGTATTGGCTCGCTAATACGCACACCTGTACGTCCTTGCAGTCGTCGCATCGGGAGTTGTTGAAGCGCTGACCTCCCCCGCTCGATCCTTCTTCGGAAAGGAATATGCAAGCTTGAGGGTCTAACAGACTAGGCGGCGTCTATATATGGGGGAGCTGACCATTAGGCCTCGAGGGGCCTTTTGACGGGACGTTACGCCTGTTGCTACAGCGCCTGCGTGTACCTTTCTCTAAATTTGGGGATAAAGCTGAGGGAAAGTAGGATTTGACAGGCGCACGATCCATCATCACGGTTGTCATACCATATGTAGTCTTCGATCGCTCAAGTGGGTCAGACTCTTCTGATCAGTATAAATAATGAATTTGCCCAGTTGCAGAAGGAATGCCATTGGTCCACGGCTATGAGAATTGCCATGTACTCCTCATACACAGAAAGACCTTAGTTCTTTGGACCCAAATCACGACTGAGGAATACTAGAGGATGACCACCTTGGAGAAGGACAGCACCGACGCCGTAATAAGAAGCATCAGTTCAATGCAAAATGGTCGTGAGAAATCTAGTAGGGGTAGGATTGGTGCTGTGCAGAGGCATCTGTTGACGGTCCTTAAGTACTAAATTTAACCATCAACTAAACATGGAAAAGGATCAATATGCACCAAACACCTAGAATTAGGGTTTTATCTGACAGAATTCCACGAGCTTTGGTGTTTGTCTATTTCTGTAGGGTGTTATCAGAAAATATGGAGAGAAGGTCCACATGTCATGTTTACAATGAGATAATTATGTGCCGTGCAATTTTCCTTAATCTAGAAGAGTCCAGAAGCCACGGGAACGAACGGGAGACCGGACGGGCTCGGAGGCAGGGCGCCCGCCCTCCCCCCTTGGGCGCCCGCCCTGGCCTTGGGGCCAATCACGTTCAACCTCGCGGATTATGCTCCACCGACCTAAAGGATCAAGGAAAACCGTGCGATCAATGTTGGTTTGATCCGACGGCCCAAATTCACTTGAAAGGACTATATAAGCAAGGCTTCTCCACCCTAGGGGAGAGAGGAGAAATCATTATCAGAGGAAGCCATCAAAGTTAGGGTTTAGAACTTCTCTCCCACAGAGATTTAGAATTAGCTACTCCCTAATCCTTCAAGTTTAGAAGATTGATTAGATAGAATTAGAGAAGTAGAGCACTAGGCTCTGGATTCGGATCTTCGTTAATAAAGATTGGTATTATTTCATATCTTTCTCTACTACTTTATTCTAATTGCATTATGTCTCTATTTATTATGCTCTTAGTTTGCTCTAGTTCTATATTTGATATAGTTATGATTGATAATGAGTTTATGTATGAGTTTGCAAAGCGCTTAGCTCTTGACGTGCGGGAGTTAAGTGGTAGATCATATGTGGGCGTGGTGCTTAGATATTATTTACCTACAAATGTATCCTATTGGCCGGGTCGTGTGGTAGTTCACGATAGTGACAGCTTCGTTGATTCTTATATAGTCCACCCTCCGTTGATAGGACAGGCGGAATTTGTATTGCTGAGTAAGTCTTGCGATGCTCTGATTTACTTTAGCAATGTTCTTTATACATGAATGAACAGTCTTTTATGCTATATATGATCTTGTAGATAACTAGAGTAGATTGTGACTTAGTAGATAGTAGATAACTCAGAATCCATTCTCTAGCTAATCCGACGTCACCTTACATATATGAGGAGTAGTCTATTTTCTAATCGCTGTGTTATTTACCCATGAGCTTATATTTCATTATCATTATTATTATGGCTTACCCCCTGCCAAAGTAAGTGACTATGTGACGAGTTCCTCATTAGTAATCATGTTCTTGCAAGTTTATCTCTAGTCTATGCCTTGATAGATTTTATCCTTATCTTCACCCCCCTTGTCCTCTTAAGCAAAATTATAAATAACGATATCTGGAATACTTTCCTGGTGAAATGCTACAATGAGGTATTTTATCTGTGCGCTTGCGGATAGAATAGATTATTTTCTAGAGAGCCTTTACATTCATAAATACATTTGTACACTCTGGCACCATGCTGGGGATGACAACCTAGTATTCAAGTGGTGTTAGCTAGTGTCAACAAGCATTTCTGGTGCCGTTGCCGGGGATCGAACACAAAAGGGAAACACATAGGAATGGTAAGGAAAGTCAGGAAATCAGTCAACGTTATTCATATAAAATATTAGACTAGACTATGGAGAAATAATTGCATAAAAACAGCTACTAAGTGAGAAATCATAACAAGGCACCTCTATTTTGGCAGGTTCACCCTGTTTTTTTTCTATGTTTATATTTTTATACAGGGTATATCAGGATTGACTTTGGTACATTCAACTCTTCATTATCAGAACCAAAGCAATCAATCAAGAAAGAAGAAGCTACCTACCAACTGCTGAAGCTATGACACAAAAGACCTTGCAAGAATTCTCTACTCCAAGTCTTGAGAACATTCCAACTGGTCCAAGATTTGCAGTAGAAGAAGGAGCACCCGAGTTCGAGCTCAAGTCAAGCCTCATCAATTTGGTACAAGCTACACAATTCAGTGGAAAGGCACATGAAGATGCTAGTGCACACTTGTAGAATTTCTTAGAGATTGGAAGCACAATCCGCATCAACGGAGTTGACAAAGACGTCATACTGCTTCGCCTCTTTCCATTCTCACTAGAAGGAAAAGTGAGGAAGTGGTTCTACACTCATCAAGATAACATCAACAACTGAACGAACTTGTCAGATGCCTTTCTATCAAAGTTTTTCCCTATAGGCAAAACAGCTGCCTTAAGAGGAAATATTGTCAGTTTCCAACAGCAGAAGACAGAAACCATTTCAGAAGCATGGGAGCGTTTTCAAGGATACATATCAGATTGTCTTCACCATGGAATGGCCAAATGGTTACTTATGCAGACCTTCTACCATGGATTAACCCAGAAGGCTCGTGAGTGCCTAGATGCATCTGCTAAGGGATCATTCTTGGAGCTTACAATTGGAAAAGCAGAGATACTTTTGGATAAGATAGCAAAAAACCAAAGCTGGTTCCAAGATGAAGCTCAACAATGTCATCAAACTAAAGATATACCAGAAGAAGTAAATGCACTATCAACCAAGATGGAAAATTTGCTCCATTGGATTGACCAGAGGGCCAAGTTCAAAGAAGATCAAAGGGCCATTGAGACAGTATACAAATATCAACCCACTTCGAGTCAACCCATTAGCAAAGGTATGAATTCAGGTAACACTTTCAAGCAACTTTCATTAAAAGAGATAATTGCTCAACAAACCAAAACTAATGATGAAGTTAAACAAAGGCTAGATACAAATGAATCATCTCTAAAAGATATACACAATAAAATGGATTTTCTATTAACTGCCTTTGATGAGCAGAACACTCTCAATAAAAGGGTAGAGCTTAAATTAATAAAGTTAGCTGCTGCATTGCCTATTGCCACTAACATTGAGCAGGTAAAGAACATAACTACTAGAGGAGGCAAAGCCACCAGGGATCCCCCATACCCAAAAGAGAAACAGAGAACAACAGCACCAGTACAACCAGCAGTGATAGAAGAAGAAAACCCAGTTGAAGCAGAAGATCTGCTACAACCACCAAGAACTGGAGAAATGAGGAAAGATTTTTACGACACCAAATATTTGCCATTTCTCACAAGAAACAGAGGACTGCAGTCGGAAGAGCAGTTTGGTAAGTTTGTAGAGGTCATTCAGAAATTATATGTCAACATACCTCTACTTGATGCCACACAGGTACCCACATATGCAAAGTACATCAGAGATATTCTTAATAAGAAGAGACCACTGCCCACCACTGAGGTTATCAAGGTGACAGAAGAATGTAGTGCGGCCATCCTCAATAAACCACCAAGGAAGAAGAAGGATCCAGGATGTCCCACCATTGATGGCTTGATCGGAAACCAACACTTCAACAATGCACTTTATGATCTCGGAGCAAGTGTCAGTGTGATGCCAGCATCAGTCTACGAGAAGCTTGAGCATACGACCCTAGAACCAACATCAATGTGCCTACAACTAGCAGATCAATTTGTTCGACGCCCGTTGGGTATCGCCGAAAACATTCCAGTCAAGATTAGAGATTTCCTTGTGCCAGTAGACTTTGTGGTACTGGACATGAGTCTTGACTCAAAAGTGTCCATCATCCTTGGAAGGCCTTTTCTGAGCACTGCCAATGCTCACATTGATGTCGGGAAAGGAGAAATCAAATTCAACATAAACGGACAAGAAGAACACTTCACATTCAAGCCCAGACCAGAGAGAGACTCTACAGTGAAGGAAGTTCATGAAGTAGAACCACTGGAGACACCATCTCTGGAGGAAGGTAATTCAGAAGATTAAAAGATTTGGAGGTCCAGCTTGGGGGACCTAAAAATCCCAAACCCTCGCCGGGAGGTAAATCGGTATTTATCCAACATCATTTAAATTCTTGCATATTTAATTCCTGCATTAGTCATATTTATTCATAGCATTATTATAATAATCAAAAGCCCCATATAAATAATATTTATGGTGTGTGACAACCCATATTTATTAATTATTGTGGAGGCACAAAAAAATATTTTTCCATGATCATTTTTCAATAAGTTTCAATTCTCATAGATTTTCCTGCATTATATTTAATTATAGCAACCTTCTAGAAGCATGACCCACACTCTTTGGGTCCCACATGTCATACACCACACCTCACATACATCCCATCACATTATTTGATCAACCAACATAACTGCACTCACCAGCACTTTTCCACCGACCAACCACCACCCATGAATTATTATTCTGCGTAAGAGCCAAGCAAAGGGGGGAGTGGAGAAAAGGCAGTCAGGATGGCCACCAAAGGTGGGCGCTCGCCCACCTACAGAGGGCGCCCACCCTGTCCCCCCTTCCTCCTATAAATTGCCACTTCCTGCCTCCAACTTCTTCACACAAGCATTCCAGAAAACCACGCAAGTTTCAGTTTCCAGAGAAGGAGTTCTTGTAGTGAAGTGAGAAGGAGAGTAGAGAGGAAGAGAAGAGTGGAAGAGAGGTTGGTAGTCTTTGAGTGAGAGAGTAAGGTTCACCTAGTAAGTAGTGATCCCGCTGTCTAGAGCGGAAGTAAAAGTTGTTTAGGGGGAGGTGCTGCCAAAATAAAAACTTGTCTTGAACGACTAACCCCTGGACTACTGACATTTCGGACAGCTGACCACTAACATTTTTGCTCTCACATTTTCCACTAGTTGTGTTTGTGTCAACTTTTGTTTGCAGGATGTTCAAAAAGGTGAAGAACACGGGCAAGGCCTTCAAGAACATAGGTACGAGGAGTTCGTCCCTACACTCCTCGCACCAGTCAGAGATGAGCATCGACCCGACGCCCCCGCAAGCTCCATCATCTTCATCTGATCAGCAAGTCAAGGTCCTCCTCAAGATAGGAGACCTTAGACTGAAGACCCACAGGGAAAAGGAAGTTTACCAGCAGCTAAAGAATAAGGATTTCATTCACACCCCCACTCTTGATCCTATCTTGCTACAAGAAACATGTATGGATACTGAATTCGATTTAATTTTCCAGATGGTAGGATGGACAAATTTTTGGAACATAACTGAGTTGGGTTCCCGTCTTCTCACCCTTGAATTTCTTTGCACTTTACAATATTATGAGGGGGGAAATTGCTTTTCGGATGTTCAAACAGGACATTATGTTGTCTTGGAGAGAACCGAGCGACCATCTCGGTTTCTCTTCAAGATGCATCTTGGACATTGACTCCGACTTACCCAATTTTGAGAGACACCAGTTCTGGAGAGAGATAACTAGAGATGAGTTTTATAGCCAAGCCCGAACCAGCGACATGGAACACCCCACTCTTAGGATGTTCCACAAATGGCTCGGGTACAATCTTTAACATCGTGATGATATTAGAAAAGTAAGAATAGGAGATTTACAACTTCTATATGCTGCTATAAATAAAGTACCCACTTCACCTGTTACACTTTTGGTTTCTCATTGGCTTAGTATACCTAGTCTTCAGGGACCTGTAGGTTGTACTTCACTCATCACTCGTCTAGCCTCTAATCTTCATTTGCTAGAAAACTCATCATTGGAATTCACAGACGAGTTACAAATTTATCATGGCTATGACACATTTAGGCAAGCTCGGATGTAGAAAAAAGAGAGGAACATAATGTATATGTTACATGATAATAAAGGCAAGATTCGGTTACCTAACCCGAACCTTGGCCTCTATGTTGTTCAAAATTATTTGATTGAGATTGCAGTGACACCGGTAAACCAGAGAGCTCCACAACGAGTGGCATCTGAAAGGATGACCTCCCATCGAGAACGCACCTGGTATGGAGCTGATCTCGGGCCGGAAGAAGCAGCGCACCTGCATTATTGTGATTACAACCCCCGAGTCCTTCGGGACCCATGGGTTCGACATGCTCAACCACAAGAGCCAACACAGGAGAAATGGCCGGAGAGCCAAGATCATCAGTGGGCAAACCCGCCTTTCCATACGGGCAGGTACTCCACTGATCCATATGGAGCTTCAGGGTCCAGACCTCCACCCCAATTCGATGCAGGACGGTACTCCGACGCCTCTTATGCTTTCACGAACGACTACTACCAAGAGGCCGGCGCCTTCTTCACCCGTGCCAACAACACCCTCCTCGACATCCAGAATACGCAAGCAGAACATGGACGACTCCTAGAACAGCAACAAAAATGGAACCAGGACCACGCCACTGCAGTACAAGAACTGAGACAAGACACCACGACAATGAACGACAACATCACCACCATGATGCGATTCTGGAACATTGGGTAAGACCGATAACCACATCCAGCTTGGGGGAGTTCCTCCCCGTTTTATCAGGTAAGTTTTCATTTGCTTTTCTTATTTATTCTTTTTTGTTTTAGTGTTTTATTTATCTTAAAGAGAAAAAACTTAGAAAACCCAATAAATATTTTCTTGCTTTAATTTACTGCATTCTATAAACATGAAAACAAAATAAAAAGAGTGTGTAGATAAGTGTGCTTTATTTTTCCTGCTAAGTTTAATCTCTAGAAAATAAAAGACCAAAAAGATTCATGATGGAAATGATGAGCAGTTGCTCTGTTTGTTTACTTTCAAGTACCTAGCTTTTATATTAAAGTTCTTCCATGAATTACAAAAACTAAAATTTAATATCTATTGGAGCATGAACCTAAAACTAAAGTCTAAGTAAGAGAAGGACATGATATAAAGTTTGAGCTACTGTTTATCTTGTTCCTACTACACTAAGTTCTGGAGATTTATTTTGAAAACTTGCAAATCACATGATGAGTTCCTAGCATAACAAAATTCCTACCACAGCCATACTTGCTATAATATCTTTTGCTACTTATATTTACATTAAGTTTGATCGAGCTGTGTAGACCCTTAGGACTTTTCATGTGGTTAAATTAAGATATTCACTTGCACACATCTACTACACCATCCACCACCATTCATTAAAATTGCTAAAAATATTATCACTCACTGTCCCAAGTGTTGTTATTCTCTCTCTCCAAAAAGATTCAATGCAGAAGATGCATGGGTTATGCAAAAATATGCGAGGAAATAAAAAGGGGCAAGTGCCCGGAACCTCAAAAAAGAAAGAAAAAGAGTGAGACGAGAGGTAAAAATGGACAAGTGTCCGGAGTTGAATTAGGGGTACAAAGATGCCCACTTGAGCGAAAAAATGGACCAAGTGTCCGACAGTAGAATTAGGGGTATCTACTACCCACCTGAAAAAAAAGAAAAGAAAAAAGATAGCCCATGTTCTCCCAAAGCAAAGATCAAAGAAGAGGAGAAATAGCAATACGAGGAGCAATGAGAAGTAAGTTTTATCATCACTTATACATTTTCACCATTACTATCATTTACTCCACCACACATGCACATCTTAATTTAATTATATGCTGAGTTCCTTTGGATCCATGGTTTGATTAGACAACATATGTATGAGCTGTTTTTCACTCCTATGAGCTCCACTTAAATATTCCATTAGCTATAGGTAAGTGACATTTTTGGTAAGGATCCACAAATACCACATATAGAAAGACTTGAGAGAATCATAGCTGGGAACTCTGAGCTTTATTTTTAAAACTTATGCAAAACTCCGGAACAAAGGTAAAGTATAGACAGGAGGAATAGTGCTTGACTTAATTATTTTGTCTTTCGATTACTTAAGATTTAAGTGCAGGTACTAAGCTCCATGACACTTCACTCTAAACTGGAAGAATTTTTATGTGAAAGCATGTGTGCCTGTCAGGAAAGAAAACATCGAAGCAACTCCTGATCCGTTTGAGTTTAGCTGTTTGCTCAGGGACGAGCAAAGGGAAAGCTTGGGGGAGTTTGTTGACGGTCCTTAAGTACTAAATTTAACCATCAACTAAACATGGAAAATGATCAATATGCACCAAATGCCTAGAATTAGGGTTTTATTTGACAGAATTCCACGAGCTTTGGTGTTTGTCTATTTCTGCAGGGGGTCATCAGAAAATATAGAGAGAAGGCCCACATGTCATGTTTACAACGAGATAATTACGTGCCGCGCAATTTTCCTTAATCTAGAAGTGTCCAGAAGCCACGGGAACGAATGGGAGACCGGACGGGCTCGGGGGCAGGGCGCCTGCCCTCCCCCCTTGGGCACCCGCCCTGGCCTCGGGGCCAATCACGTCCAACCTCGCGGATTATGCTCCACCGACCTAAAGGATCAAGGAAAACCGTGCGATCAATGTCGGTTTGATCCGACGGCCCAAATTCACTTGAAAGGACTATATAGGCAAGGCCTCTCCACCCTAGGGGGAGAGAGGAGAAATCATTATCAGAGGAAGCCATCAAAGTTAGGGTTTAGAACTTCTCTCCCACAGAGAATTAGAATTAGCTACTCTCTAATCCTTCAAGTTTAGAGGATTGATTAGATAGAATTAGAGAAGTAGATCACTACGCTCTGGATTTGGATCTTCATTAATAAAGATTGGTATTATTTCATATCTTTCTCTACTACTTTATTCTAATTGCATTATGTCTCTATTTATTATGCTCTTAGTTTGCTCTAGTTCTATATTTGATATAGTTATGATTGATGATGAGTTTATGTATGAGTTTGCAAAGCGCGTAGCTCTTGACGCGCGGGAGTTAAGTGGTAGATCATATGTGGGCGTGGTGCTTAGATATTATTTACCTGTAAATGTATCCTATTGGCGGGGTCGTGTGGTAGTTCGCGATAGTGACAGCTTCGTTGATTCTTATATAGTCCACCCTCCGTTGATAGGACAGGCAGAATTTGTATTGCGGAGTAAGTCTTGCGATGCTCTGATTTACTTTAGCAATGTTCCTTATACATGAATGAAGAGGCTTTTATGCTATATATGATCTTGTAGATAACTAGAGTAGATTGTGACTTAGTAGATAGTAGATTACTCAGAATCCATTCTCTAGCTAATCCGATGTCACCTTACATGTATGAGGAGTAGTCTATTTTCTAATCGCTGTGTTATTTACCCATGAGCTTATATTTCATTATCATTATTATTATGGCTTACCCCCTGCCAAAGTAAGTGGCTGTGTGACGAGTTCCTCATTAGTAATCATGTTCTTGCAAGTTTATCTCTAGTCTATGCCTTGATAGATTTTATTATTATCTTCACCCCCCTTGTCCTCTTAAGCAAAATTATAAATAACGATATCTAGAATACTTTCCTGGTGAAATGCTACAATGAGGTGTTTTATCTGTGCGCTTGCGGATAGAATAGATTATTTTCTAGAGAGCCTTTACATTCATAAATACCTTTGTACACTCTGGCACCATGCTGGGGATGACAACCTAGTATTCAAGTGGTGTTAGCTAGTGTCAACAGCATCGCTTCAGTGTGGAGAATGCAATGGCATGTTCAGATGTCTAGACAAATAATGAGTGCTTCTTGAGCAAGGCAGTTAAGGGTTTAGAGATGACTGCATAATGCTTCATGAAGTGGTGGAAGAAACCAGCGAACCCAAGAAAACTACGAAGCTCCTTCACTGACATTGGTGTAGGCCAAGATGCCACAGCTTTAATTTTTGCTGGGTCGATAGCCATGCCTTCAGAACTAATTATGTGGCCCAGATAGGCAATCTGACTTTGAGCAAACTTACACTTGGTGAGCTTGATGTGCCACTGATCTTTCTCGAGTAGTGAGAGAACCTGATGCAAATGCTACACGTGCTCCTCAAATGTCTTGCTGAAGATGATGATATCATCAAAGAAGACAATGGCACAACGACACAAACAAGGTTTTAGCGTGCAATTCATCGCTCCTTGTAAGGTTGTTGGCGCAATGGATAGGCCAAAGGCAACCATATTGAATTCATAGTGGGCCATGTGAGTAGAGAATGCAGTCTTATGTTCTTCCCCTTCTTGCAGTCTAGTTTTGTGATATCCCGAAAGGAGGTCCAAGGTGGAGAAATAATTTGCCCCTGCTAGTTCATCCATCAGTTGTTCAAAGACTAGGATGGGAAATGCTGTCTTGATAGTAAGAGCATTGAGGTAGCGATAATCCACGTAGAACCACCATGTGCCATCTTTCTTGCGTACCATTAACACTGGTGAGTTGAAAGGTGATGAACTCAGCTGAATGATGCCCTGTTGCAACATTGAATCAACTTGGGCTTTGATTTCATCTTTCAATGCCAGATGATGAGGACATCCCAACCAAGCATGCTCCCTCTAATTCCACACCAACTACACCGGCACCAGCCCAAGCCACTGATGGAGCAATTACACATAGCCGAGCCAAGAAGCTACAACAAGAGGTGAACGCGCTACTTTGTGAGAGTTCTATTAATGTTAATGAGAATATTATACTACCTAAGTATTCTACTTTGGCTGTGCTTAGGTATACACATGAGG
Organism: Sorghum bicolor; assembly: GCF_000003195.3. Classification (NCBI taxonomy): domain Eukaryota; kingdom Viridiplantae; phylum Streptophyta; class Magnoliopsida; order Poales; family Poaceae; genus Sorghum; species Sorghum bicolor. Next base: position 7,573,077 of record NC_012875.2, read on the forward strand.
AGGGAGGTGACCTGGACCACAAGGATTGGAACAACACGGTGCAGAACGGACCAGCTGAAAGAAGGGCAGATCGGACCAGTGCGGTGCAGAATGGACCAGTTGAAAGAAAAGATCATAACTTTCACTTCCGAGATGCTATGAAAGCCCATGAGCACTTGATGGAAATCTTGACGAGTCTACTTTCCAATGAATCCAGTGGCGACCAGTTTGGATACACCATATTACCTGCAGACCAGAATTAGTACAGATTGCTCAGAAGGTCAACAGTCTGTCTTGACAGAATGTTGGTACAACTTGTCAAGTAAAACTGTACCAATCTACAATGTTTCTTGCTGGTTGGCATACATTGCTGGAAAGCCCTTTGAGTCTAGTTTCACACCCAAGCAATGGTTCATCATTTGGACTTCCCAATAAAAAGTTATGGTCAGTTTATTGGAAACTGCTCTGGAGGCCAACAGTCACGCGAAGCCACTTCAGGAATCCATTTCGAGGGGACCTTTCACATTGCCTTCCCTCACAAACTCTATTTCGTTTTCATACCTATCTAGTAGGGCTGTTGCTAGTATAAATACCCCCTAAGACTCATTGTAATCGAAGACTTATGATATTGAGAATACAAACCACTTTGTTCAGCTGTGTGCTAACAAATTCAGAGAGAGATCTCTACCCCTTTGCTCTTGTGTTTTCCTTCGCGGAGATTACAGAAGCGGCCGCGTCATCGGCACCCAATCTGTGCTCCTGATCCTCGAGTTCAGGTTGCGTAGGTTGGTTCTTTGAGAGTGTGGTTGGGCGAATCCTTGGTTCAGGCTGCCGTATAGAGACGGTGGTTGGCTCCTTGTGCGTGTCGTCAGGTTGCACTAGTTATCCTCGCTGCTTGCAGCAAGTTATCGGCTGATCTTCAGCTAGTTATCCTACGTCGTGAAGATCGGGACAACGACCTCACCATCTGGTATCAAAGCTCAAGTTTCTACGGTAGCATTTTTACCCTTAGCTACATATATATATATCTTGTTCGTCCTATCCACCAAAAAGTCATAAAAATTGCCTTAGCCCTTTGTTTCAATCTGTTTTTCTTGTGAGTTTGGTTAAGTTTCAGTCCATTAGAGTTTTGTTTAGTTGCTGATCATCATATCTTTTGTGTGTCCTTTGTGCCTCTTTTATATCTACAAATCCCTAAAGAAAATATGAAACCGGTATCATCCTTCGCGTAAACTTTGAGCCTATCAAGTTAGAACACTGACGGTTGTGTCTTGTTTCAAAAAAAAAAGGGTGTGTGCAAGTGTTATATCTGCTCTTGCTCTTAGTTATAAAAAAAGTATCAAAAAAAGGAAAGTGAAAAAAAAGGAGAGTTGAGGAAGAAAAGTTGTGAAGAACGAGTAGAAAGATCACTCTGTTTATGTGCTCAAGTTCTGAATTTTATATCAAGTCACACAATCAGTCATTATCCATCTTTGGTGTAAAATTTTGCTTAGGTTTGATTGCAACACTTGCATCCTAGGCATACTCCTTGTTTGCATCAAATCTGAATTATCTTTGCGCGTGTGTTTGATCTATTTACATCACTCATATCTTGTGGTCAGCACTAGGCAAGGAACTTCTAGTTTGGATTGTGGTTTAACTTTACAATATCAAGAATTCAGACTGCATTCCTTGTGAAATATATCCCCACCAAGCTCCACAAATAACCCACCGTCATAGGAAAATACTGATCTTAGATTCTCCCAACCATCATTCTCGGTTACCACCTCGCATTGGCCGTTGTGATCTGCGGGGAACTCACATGAGCTTCGGTTGGTAAGAGAGGTGAGATTGTGAGATTCCACATATAATTCCCTATTCTACATATATTGTTGCTTTGCGTTCACTAATTTTTTACAGCAAGATGTCTGAGCATCCAGAGATTGATGATTGTGTCACCATGGCACAATTCAATGAGATAAAACAAAGCATGGAGACGCTAACAAACAATGTTCAAGCACTCATGAACCGGTTGCAAATTCATCCTCATGATAATGCAAATGACCGTCACCATGAAGATGAAGTTGAAGAAAGCGAAGGAGAAGCTGCTCGTCGTGCAAGGGAACGGCGTAGAGAGCGAGCTGCTGCCAATGCAAGAAGACCTCCTTTTCCACGACGTGATCATGGTGGTAGAGGTGCTGGTCATGGACATGGGAGAGGTATTGGATTGGAAGAAAGTGAAACTGAGGAAGAGGATGAAGAAGAAGAGGATGAACAGCCCCATTATGATGATCGTCGTCACCGAAGAAATCGTAGGCGTAATCAGCACAATGAAGAGAGGTTTGGCAAGTTAAAATTCACCATGCCCCAGTTTGGAGGAGGATCTGATCCTGAAGCATATCTTTCATGGGATTTGAAGGTGGATAAAATTTTTCGTGTGCATAATTATTCTGAGAGAAAGAAGGTTGCCATGGCTGCTCTTCAGTTCGATGGGTATGCTCTAATCTGGTGGGAGCAAATGTTGAATGAAAGAGAAGAAGCTGGTCAAGGTGATGTTCGTTCATGGACTGAAATGAAGAGAGAACTGAGAGCAAGATTTGTCCCCAAACATTATCGTCGTGATTTATTTGACAAGCTACAGAATCTGAAGCAAGGAAGCCTCAGTGTTGATGAGTATTATAAAGAGATGGAGAAGGCGATGATTAGAGCCAATGTAATTGAAGATGAAGAGCAAACAATTGCAAGATTTATGTCAGGGCTGCATCGGAATATTCAGCGCATTGTTGAATTTCAGCAATATCATAATCTTGTTGAATTGGTGCATCAAGCTAGCAAAGCTGAGCGGCAATTGCAGCAGGATATGAAGTCCACTAGAGGAGTATCTTTCAGCACAAAGAGTGCAGTGAGTGGAAGTAAATTTGCGCCCAAAGGAAGTGGAAGTAAAGGTACATTTTCCAGCTCAAACGGTGGTGCACAATCTAGCAACCTTGGTTCTTCTTGTAGCAAAGAGTTGGCTGCTCAAAATGAGAAATTCAAATCAGCAAACTCAGTGGGTTCTTCCAGCAAGAGTAGTGGAATTCAGTGCTTCAAGTGTGGTGGTCGTGGTCATGTTGCAAGAGAGTGTCCAAACGCTAGAACCATCATTGTGAATGATCAAGGGGAGTATGAATCTGCTAGTGAGGAAGAACAAGAAGATAGTAGAAGAGAGAGTAATCTTGAGAAGGACATCTGTGAATTTGAATCTGGTGCTGCTCTTGTTGTAACTCAGATTTTGAGTGTACAAATGAGCGATGCTGAAAATGGACAGCGGCACAATCTTTTTCAGACTAGAGCTAAAGTGCAAGATAAGGTTGTCAAAGTGATCATTGATGGTTGAAATGGTTGAAAGCAAAGAAATGGTTGAAAAGCTTGGGTTGAAGCTGCTGAAACATCCCCATCCATATCATGTGCAATGGCTTAATAATTTAGGTTCTATTAAGATTGCACAAAGAGTGAAAGTTCCATTCAAGATTGGTGAATATATTGACACTGTAGAGTGTGATGTGGCGCCTATGACAGTGTGCCACATGCTGTTGGGAAGACCATGGCAATATGATCGATCCTCTCTACATTGTGGTAGAACCAATCAATACACCATCAAGTGGAAGAACAAGGAGTTGATTCTTAAACCCATGACACCGCAGCAAATCCTAGATGAGCACTTGCAAAAGAGCTCCGAAGTGAGGAATGAGAGTGCAAAAGCAGGAGAGAAAAATAATTTGAGTGCCCTCCACAAATCAGTGAGTGAGAGCCACAAGCCAAACATGAGAGATGACAAAAAAAGAGAGGGAGAGAACTTCGTGATGATAGCCACCAAATCTGAAATGAGAGATGTGAGGAAAAACCCAGATCAAGTACTATTTGTACTTGTGTGCAAGGACACATTGCTTTCAGCTAATGACTTAACATCTGTCCCTAGTGTTGTTGCACGTGTTTTGCAGGACTATGACGATGTTTTTTCCAAATGAAACACCTGCTGGACTTTCTCCTTTGCGTGGTATTGAACATCAAATTGATCTCATCCCTGGAGCTGCACTTCCAAACCGTCCGGCGTACCGCACCAATCCGGAAGAAACCAAGGAGATTCAAAGGCAAGTACAAGAACTTTTAGATAAAAGATATGCGCGAGAAAGTTTAAGTCCTTGTGCTGTTCCTGTGATTTTGGTGCCAAAGACAGATGGTTATTGGAGGATGTGTGTAGATTGTAGAGCCATAAACAACATCACCGTTTGTTATCGTCATCCTATTCCTAGGCTAGATGATATGCTTGATGAATTGAGTGGTTCTATGATGTTTTCTAAAATTGATTTGAGAAGTGGTTACCATCAAATTAGAATGAAGATTGGAGATGAATGGAAAACTGCTTTTAAAACAAAGTTTGGGTTGTATGAATGGTTAGTTATGCCTTTTGGTTTGACCAATGCCCCTAGTACATTCATGAGATTGATGAACCATGTCTTGCGAGCATTCATTGGAAAGTTTGTTGTTGTTTACTTTGATGATATTCTAATTTACAGCAAGACATTGGAGGAACATGTTGATCATATTAAAGCAAGTTTTGGATGTGCTAAGAAAAGAAAAATTATTTGCTAACCTTGAGAAGTGCACATTTTGTACAAATCAGGTTGTGTTTCTTGGTTTTGTTGTTTCAGGTTCAGGAATTCAGGTTGATGAATCAAAGGTGAAAGCAATCAAGGATTGGCCAACTCCTGAAAATGTGAGTCAGGTGAGAAGTTTTCATGGACTTGCTGGTTTTTACAGGAGATTTAGTGTGGGTACATCTTCACAAAGACCGCTCACGGGGAGATGGTCCATTCAGAGTGCTGTCCAGGATCAATGATAATACCTACAAGATTGAACTTCCTAAAGATTATGGTGTTAGCACAACCTTCAATGTTGCTGACTTGACACCATTCTTCGGATTAGAAGAATTAGAGTCGAGGTCGACTCCTTTTCAAGAGGGGGAGGATGATGACGACATCCCAACCAAGCATGCTCCCTCTAATTCCACACCGACTACACCGGCACCAGCCCAAGCCACTGATGGAGCAATTACACGTAGCCGAGCCAAGAAGCTACAACAAGAGGTGAACGCGCTACTTTGTGAGAATTCTATTAATGTTAATGAGAATATTATACTACCTAAGTATTCTACTTTGGTTGTTCTTAGGTATACACATGAGGAGGGAGGTGACCTGGACCGCAAGGATTGGAACAACACGGTGCAGAACGGACCAGTTGAAAGAAGGGCAGATCGGACCAGTGCGGTGCAGAACGGACCAGTGGAAAGAAAAGATCATAACTTTCACTTCTGAGATGCTATGAAAGCCCATGAGCACTTGTTGGAAAGCTTGACGAGTATAAATTCCAATGAATCTAGTGGCGACCAGTTTGGATACTCCATATTACCTGCAGACCAGAATTAGTACAGACTGCTCAGAAGATCAACAGTCTGTCTTGACAGAATGTTGGTACAACTTGTCAAGTAAAACTGTACCAATCTACAATGTTTCGTTCTGGTTGGCATACATTGCTGGAAAGCCCTTTGAGTCTAGTTTCACACCCAAGATACGGTTCATCATTTGGACTTCCCAATAAAAAGTTATGGTCAGTTTATTGGAAACTGCTCTGGAGGCCAACAGTCACGCGAAGCCACTTCAGGAATCCATTTCGAGGGGACCTTTCACATTGCCTTCCCTCACAAACTCTATTTCGTTTTCATACCTATCTAGCAGGGCTGTTGCTAGTATAAATACCCCCTAAGACTCATTGTAATCGAAGACTTATGATATTGAGAATACAAACCACTTTGTTCAGCTGTGTGCTAACAAATTCAGAGAGAGATCTCTACCCCTTTGCTCTTGTGTTTTCCTTCGCGGAGATTACAGAAGCGGCCGCGTCATCGGCACCCAATCCATGCTCCTGATCCTCGAGTTCAGGTTGCGCAGGTTGGTTCTTTGAGAGTGTGGTTGGGCGAATCCTTGGTTCAGGCTGCCGTATAGAGACGGTGGTTGGCTCCTTGTGCGTGTCGTCAGGTTGCACTAGTTATCCTCGCTGCTTGCAGCAAGTTATCGGCTGATCTTCAGCTAGTTATCCTATGTCGTGAAGATCGGGACAACGACCTCATCACCAGAGGATAGTGATATGGACGTACTAAAACCGGTCTTGCACCCTCAACTAATGGTATTGCATGATCACAGTCTCTCTTGGGAGGTAGGGACTCAGGGGCACTAGTAACATATGATAATTCATCAAGTGGAGTGATTATTGCTAGTGGTAGAGTAGGAAGGACATTGTCATGTGCTGTGCTGCATAGCTAAACTAGGAATTCATGTTCAGACTCTCCCTCAATCGTTGGGGTGCCTTGTAACTAGATAGATGTGCCCCTGTATGGAATGGTCAGCCGTTGCTTGACCCAATCCACTTTCATTGGACTGAACTACTGGAGCCAATCCATGCCAAGAAGTATGTCATAGTGAACTATGGGCAAAACCCTTAGAGAAGTGTTGAACTAGAACTTTTGAACACTCCATGCGGCGTCAGGAAGGTGGGTTGAGCATTGCATGAACTCACCATTAGCAATTTTTACAGAAATTGGCTTGCACTGTGTTGGGTTGACTGACAGTTGCGAGAGAAGTTGTTGGCTAATAAACGAGGTAGAACTACCTGAATCAACTAGAATTAGAACTGAGTGGTCTTGGAACTGTCCTTGAAACTGTAGTGTCTTGACTCCAGGAACCCTGGAGGCATCAGCCGAAAGACAACAACACACCTCATCATCAGCTGCTGGGTCAGGATCACCCGTAATGGTATGTTGCATATTGTCGTCAAGAGATAAGAGCGTACAACTCATCCATCACATGTAAGTTGACGTGCTAGGCGCACTTGTGATCCCTGCTCAACTTTTCTCCACAATGGTCGTAGAGGCCACAAGCACACCTATATGCTTTGAGATCAGTGAGCTTTCTGTCAATGGGCTTCTGGTTTTGTCCTAGCTTGTCAGCCCGCCCTTCCTGTCAGTAATCAAGGAGGGACTGAACCGGCAAGGAACCCTTTTGATTCCATGCTCGATTGTCTCGGTGTCGATTAGACTCCACTGCTTCCTCCTACAACTAGGCAAGAATGTACACAGTATCCAGAGAATCGCGATACTAAACGAGAATGGGAGCACAAATGTCAGAAAATAGGCCATCTATGAAATGAGTAATGTAGGACAAGGGATGGGCTGAAGAATCATAGGCTTTGAGGTGGTCGACAAGCTTAGAGAAACGATCGACATAGTCCTGGACAGAGGATGTTTGGCATATGCAATTCATTTTACGTAGGAGGAACTCATGTTGATCCCGATCAAAGCGGGCGTGCAAAGCCTGATAGAATTAGGACCAATACATGGATTTGAGTTCATTAGTCATCGACTGGATCCAGCGCTTTGTTGGGCTTCATATGAGAATACTGAATCCACACTAATGAATCAATAGAATACATATGAAAGTAATCTTCAGCACAAGTGATCCACAAATTAATATCAGTGCCATCAAAAGTGGGGAAGGACAATTTGGGAAGCTTGCTAGTTGGGTGGTAATGGGGTTCAGGTGGCCTATTGCATGATAGTATCAAATCAGAGGCAGTGCCATGTAATTTGGGGGGAGGTTCAGGGGCTGGATCCATAATCGTGACCGGGGAATGAGTATAGGTGGAGACCACCCCAAACTGATTCTCTCGATGGTGTGTGTCGTCGTCGTGCCTGATTCGCCGAGTAGCCGTATAGCCAGCAGAGGTTGGTGAGGCATGCTGCTTCGTCTTCATAGTCGAGTCCGAGAAGACGACTGACTAAAACAATGGGTCAGGGAAGATGGTCGGCTCGAACTAAGTCACGGTATCCTCCATCATCGATCGATTCCAGTACTTGTCGAGCTTGCCAACACAGAAGCGAAGGTCATCGATGACGCCCTCATGTTGCTGTTACCAGATTTGTAGATCCTCTCTGGTCTTCTCGATGGTGATGATGCGGATGTCCTGACGAAGCTCGGAGTCGATGATCCATTGCAACACCATGGAATCAACCTCTTGGAAGCGCTTTTCCAGCGCCTCATCCACAGCGGCAAAGCAGCGTTCAAGGAGTGCGTACTGCTCGTCGAGCTTCTCTTGGGTTGCGGTCTGGGCAGCGGCAAGCTTGCAGAATTCGGTGAGCAGCAGTTGCATGTCGGGATTCATGGCGTCAGAGGACTTAGCTCGGTGAGTGTAAGTGAGGTGGATTGGGGGTTTGGCCGGAAGGGAAGGTGGCGGCGGCGACAGCAGCGGGAAATCTAGATCAGTCGATTACTAAGCGCTCACGATACCTGGGAATTATGGGATCTCAACGTTGTCCAGCGATGTTGTTCGTCATTGAGAGAGAACCGACCCAGACAGTTTGTGAGGCAATCATAGAAAAAAATTTGGCGTTGATCTAGATAATTTGGCTCTGAGTACCAATTGTTAGCATTAGAGAAGATGAGCAGTGAATTAGAAAGGATTCTGAGAAGATTGGAGGAAAACTTGGGATGATCAGGAAGGACACGCAGAGGAGGGCAGAGCAAGGATTGCATTAGATTTGTTTTGGTTCATAAAGTTGTTACCCTGTCTCTCTGCACTCTTAGTCTTTATACATGGCCTTTGGCTCACTTGACGGAACCCACACATACGTAGTTGTGTCCAACTGGATTCACGCCCACTCGTGCCCTATGACCGTCACATTTGCACGCTGTGTGCGGGTGCTTCTCCTAGGTTTGGCTTCCTCTGCCTGGCTGGTGCCATCATCATGTTCCCTTGCAGCAGAGGTGCTGACAGTGATTGTCACAACAACATTGAATTTGCCATCGCCATGCGAGACAAACCGTGAAGGCAATGATCATAGAAGTTGTTATTAGCAGGAGATCGCTTAGTACTGATGTAGGCATGTGTGATCTACTCCCCCTATCCGAAATTAACTATTGTTTTTTATTTTTGTGCCACAAGTTTGTCTTGATTTATAAAAAATGAAATATTTATGTTTCCAAATAAATTTATTAAAAAACTAGATTTAAAGATCTTTCTAAAGATACTAATTATGTACCATAAATATTAATACTTTTTAATATATATTTAGTCAAAGTTGTTTATTGGGCAACAAAAATGATAATTATTTTGGGATGGAGTGAGTATTGTCGAGGCATGCGTGACCTATTGTCACAATGTTAGGTTGTAAGAGCTACCTCCATCCTACATAGCACTAATCATCGCACGATGCTAAATCTTGCTCATGTCATCGACGTTGTTGCACATTGTTGTCCTTTAAACTTCTACATAGAGAAAACCACAATTATCCCTGCAAAGGCCGCCATCCATAACTAATTGTCTTTGTAGGTTGCCATGTCATTACAAGCTAGCCATATGGATGTGTGCTTGGTTGACATGGACAGTAGCCAACCCAAGTGCCGCCAACCCAAAGCAAAAAGCCCTCGAGATGAAACTCACCGCACCACTAACTACTTACATCGGATGCCACCACCCAAAAATATCTCTAATACTCCAAGATTGATAGTAGCCATGCTAACACCACAAACAAATTTGCTAGGCCCCATTGAAAGTACAACCACTGTGGCCACACCAAATTGATCACCTAGGGCATGTTTGATATGCGGATTCAGCTGGGCCAGGCCGGCGAGCCAGCCAAAGGCACCATGGTCGGGCTGGAACAACACAAGGCCACTTGTTTGATTGTATTGGAGCAAAAATGACTATCCTAGATGAGCTTGTGTTTGATTCTCATTCTGCAGCTTGGCTGGCACTCAACTACCACCAACTATCTCTTTGGGAAGTTGTTTGATTTCAGCCAGTCTACAGTGTGCCAATGAAAACAACAATTCATAACAAAAATCAGTTGAGGATGAGCAACCTTTTATAGAAGTTAGCTGAATAGAACATCACTAGTTTAGTAAACAAGCTAGAATAAGCAGGGCATTCTTGCCGTCCTTTTTTGTTATAGAAGTCAGACAATGCAACTATGTTATAAGTTTTGAGAAAATGTTACAACAAACAGGGAATTTTAGTTTCCAGCTTCCTTTAAAGAAATTCTGTTGTAATTGACCCAACACTCAATCTGGGATGAGCAATATGAAATCTTAGAGCAACAGGTTTAAAACAATCAGACCAACAAACAAGTAAACTAGAGAAGGAAGTCTTAGTGCAATATGAAATCCAATACATCATATAGGCCTCAGACTTTTGCAGTTCAAAATAGTCTGCATCTCAGAGTAGAATCTGATAGGAGTGTCCAGAAACTCAACATCCTTAGGGTGGTACTATAGTCAGTTCAGAGAGGTAAAGAAGTAGGCTAGAAAAGGAAGTAGACAAGATAAGAACATTGGTTAATCCATCTTGCAGTGACCATGATAGTGGTTAGGGTCCAACATTATAGCATTCGCTTCCTCATCAAACAAGGCACTACTTAGGTCCTTCAACTTGCAGACCCTAGTCCACTTTTTTTCCACTTCCTCAAATGATTGTACACTTGGGTGGGGCTCACAACATCCTTAGTGTACTCCCTAAGAGCCTTAACCACATAGTTAACATCCTTATCCTTGAAAAGCTTGTCAGCCCTACTACGATGAGAAAGAATATGAGCCATCTTCCTAAGCACAAAGCCAGATGTGTTGTTATTCCACCTCATGGGTGGCCTAGCTCCAGTAGCTCCCGTCTTAGCCTCAGGTGCATCAGCCCCACCTCAACAACAGGTGGGGCTGCCATTGGTGCTGCTATAGTTACCTAAGCAACTCCAGGCTATAGCTGCACCTACAGTAGCCACCACTCCTTGCACCAAGTATGCAGTAGCCACAAACCCAGCTAGGACATCATCACCCATTGCAGTCATCGTAATAAATGTAACCAGGGGGCACATGAATGAAAGCAACAAAACATGATATACAACATAATAAAGAGCAACAACAAAAGGAGCTTATTAAGCATCATTGGTCTCAAACTTAGCTCAGTAGTTTCATCACACAAGCATTACACCACAACAGTTCCATATCTAGGGTCTACAAACATAACTAGTACATGAATGGAATATAGGTAGAAGAATCAAGTCCTAGAGCTCCCTCTAGCAGCCTACATGGCATTGCAAATGCCATCCCTCCTAGTAGTCATGTCAGGTTCGTCTAGGGATAGGTCAGCTAGGGGCTCATCGCCCTCAGGTGTGTTGGCAATAACTTTTTCCTCAGATGGGACAACTTCATTAATCCCATAGCCTATAATCCAATTGTGAAGTATGCAACAAGCAAGAACAAGCTTCACTTGGTCTTGTAAGTGTGGAAAGGTTTGTTGTCTATGATTCTGAATCTCCCCTTCAGTACACCAAAGGCCCTCTCCACTATTGTAACACCCCAGTGTTATGGTTGCATTGATCATGTGCATAGCATGAGCATCATCATCCATTCAAAGCATCCATGATCATCATCTATCTTGAGTCATGACATTCTATGCAAAAATGTGGTTTAAATTGCTTGAATAGGCTTCCTATGCTTATGTTTGAGTGAACAATGCTTGTGTTTGTGCTTAATGCCTTGGCAACTAGTTTATCTATGCTTAACTTAATCTTAGGAACAATGTTCATGTGGATCACTTATCCAAAATATGCTTATAAGTCATACTTATGCAAATAGGCCCTAGAAACCTCTTTTGCTTAGGCTTTTAAAAAGTGTTTCATAAAATGTTTGCATGTCAAAACTTCCTACAGCAAAGTTGTAGCAAATTTTATAAGGAACAAAAGTTGTTTTATGGCCATCTCATGAAAATGATCACAAATAGCTCAAAAGTGGCCCACAAGGCAGATTTGGGGCTGTTTTCAACACTTAGAAAATTTCTAAGTCCTGGGTGCTTCGCAGTTTGCTCGATCGATTTTGGAAACTCTATATCTTTCAATCCAGGCCGATCTGGCCTTTGCTCTAGTTGACAAAGTTGTAGATCTCGCCTAGTACTCCAAGTTTGTCAACTACGCCATCTCCTAATTCGCTCTGGTTTGGGAGATAATCACCGGTGAAGTCGCTCTGTCAGTCGGCCATTGCTTTCTCTGAATCGAATTGGAGCTCGCCGACGTGGCCGACCGGCGGCAGCACAACGGCGACAATTGGCGCCCGTACGCCGTTCCTGGCCCCGCCTGTCAGCCCTCGTCGCGTGCATGACCTCCACGGCGTCGCCAGCGCAGAGTGGACGCGTCCACTTCGCTCTGCTTCGCCCTCTCTCGCCTGAACCTCGCCCGCAGCGAGCTCTCCGCCGCGAGCTCACTCCGGCGAGCTCGTGTGCGCTCCTCTCTGCGTCTCCGTCCACCAAACTCCACCCAAAGCTCCGCCGTGAGCCGTTCTCCAAGCTCCACCCTCTAACTCGCCGAGAAACCCACCGGTGAGCCGACATTTCTTTCTTCCCCCAAATCGGTCCGCCGTGACCTTCTTCTCCGGCGAACTCAATGCCGAGCGCTGTGAGGCTTCTCATCGTCTTTGGTTAGGTCCTAGAGGTAGCTTAGGTCATTAGCGAGCTTTTGCGCCACCTGGTGGACGCTCTACCGGGTTCTCCGTCGCCGGACACGGTGCGCAGCGCCGCCGTGCTTCCGCCGGAGTTGGGTGCTCTCGTGGCCAGCGTTTTCCACGGGGATTCAGGCCAAGCCGCGTACCTAGGAAGCTTCGCCGTAGTCCGCTGATGCTGTAGAAGGCCTTAGGTCACGCTCTACCGGCCTGAGGGCTCCGGCGTAACGCCGAGCACCTCCGCCGAGCCGCCATTGCCGACGGTGAGCCCCTTCCGGTGGCTCCGCCGTGGCAAAAGTAGGGTCAATCGAGTCGTTAGGGTTCGGGGATCACGTTGATGCCCTGGGTTTGGCCGGAGACCTCGCCGTCGCAGAGAAATCGCCGGCGAAAGTCGCTCGGCCGCGAGGAAGAAGAGCCTGACAGATGGGACCCACTGTCAGCAACTCTCTCTTTCCCTCCTTTTCTTTTATTCAAAATCTGAATTTTTGGCTTTCTTGTAAAAATCATATCTCTAGTTCTGCTGATCCAAAAATTGCGAAATAAATTTTGTGGTGTTTCTTGAGATGGCTAGTATTTGATAAAAATATAAAATGAATCATGTTTTCTGAGAAATTATTTATTAAGGATTTAATCTTGTTATTTATGGATAAATGCATATCTCTGGTTATACTGCTTAGTTTGCTCTGAAAATTTTAGGGTAGCCTTTGCATGGCATTAGGGTGCTCTGATAATTATTTCATGATTTTTGGAGCACTGCAGTTGTGATATGTAATTTGTGTTGAAATATGGCTTGTTTCTTTAATTAAATCACATAAAATAATTGGTGCTTATGCTGGTGCTCTATTTTGGGTGGTAAACTTGTTTATGGTATTCCTAAGGTATAAATAATCTGAAATCTGTTGTTTGACACCATATAAGTCATGTCTATGAATTTATGAAATAAATGCCTTGATACATGTTAAATGCATATCTTTCATTTGGCATGTGCATTGGTCCTGAAATTTTTATGGTGGTAATCTGATGTTATACTTGTGCCTCTGTAATTTTTGTAGATTTTTCTGAGCACTTTAACTAGTATCTTGTAATTATGCTCTTATTTAGAATTAATTAATAAATGCCTTGTTAAGTAAATGTTTTGGGGTTTTCATCTGATGATCTGGTAACTTTGTGATATGCTTGTGCTCTTATGCTAGGTAGTTGGCATGGTTTGTGTTTTGGTCATGTCATTAAATAATTAACTATAGGGTTAAATGCTGTTCTGGACAGCAAGTGAGCAATTTAACTTTGCTTAATGATAACTTGACTTTCTGTGAAACTTGTCTAAATCAAAGTTGTTCTAAACTTATAGAGCCAGCTGTGGTTTAAATTTGAGGTCATTTGGCCAAGTAGTTTAAAAGTTATGGCTGTTCCAAGTTGGGTTCCAGAAATAGGGGTTCTCTGTTTTTTTCTGGGACAGAACCTGGAACTTTGTTTAAAATGAATAGTTTAATGTTTGAATCTTGCTGTCATGTTTAAAGATGAGTTGTAGAAAATTTCATAAGCTTTCCAGAATGTCTTTACTCATGTTTTTTGGACCTGTCTATCTTTAGTTATGATTTATTTACTGAGCATACTTGTTTTGTGTCGTTTGCTGCTTTGGTGCCATGATAGGTTTTGGGTTATGTTAACTTGTTTATTCATGTGAGTTAGTATAACTCTTGCTCCGTAAATGAGTGTCCAGTGAGTTGCTTGTGTTATTAAGCATTCATCTGTAGCATGTGCACCTTCTCATTCATCGAGCATGCAATAGGTGCACCGGACGTGGCAGTTTCCTTCGAGCTCCAAGCGAACCCCGAAGGCCAGGAAGGCAGCCAGGAGGTGGAGGTCCAGCAAGACGGACTCGAGGAGCCCGAAGAAGAAGTTGAGTGCCCGAATCACGAGCCGGCATCGTTCGTGAAAGGCAAGCCCCGGAGCATTCTAAGTCTCCTCTATTTTCGAAAGTTTACTTAATACGTTATATCTATTGATGCATTACGTATAGGAGTTGTGATGAAACTATTGCTGCATTCTACTCTATCCTTGCCCAGATAACTCACCCTCCCTGGTTGTAGAGTTAGGTTCGAGTAGCAGCTTAGTTATGCTTTAATCGGTAGAAGTCGGGTGATATCCTGTCATCCGCGCGATATAGGGTTGTGTCGGGTCACGATGGTCTATATGTGCTATCGTGGATGGAACCTAGTTAAATTGACTTAAGCCGGGCGGAGTTTTGCAAGTGTGTAGTAACTCCGTCTGTGGCAGCTAAGGACCGATCGTTGTACGTCCTCTTGTCATGTTGAACGCATGCCTGACACTTAGTTGGCCGGATAACTCGTTCCGACCGCGAAGCCGAGTAGTACGACTCAGGCCGGAAGACCGGCAAGTATAAAGTGCGCACTACCGGAGGAAGTGCGGTGTGCGGGGGACCATTGGCGTAAGTCCAAAGGCAGGTGAGTTAAAATTCCTGACCTCCCTGGCAGAGTGGTAGCCCTGGGAGTGCGGCGCTGATCGGAGCCGCGATTCCTGAGTTGTACCAAAGGTGACCCGTTGGCTCTCCGGCAGGGGATGCTTGGGTGAGTGCTAGGAATAACCCTCCAGCTGGATAGGAATTCGATTCGAATCGCCGTCTCTCCCGGTTAGTGAGAACTTGACAGAGCAGCGGCAAACGTAGCATTCACTAATGAATTTGGTTCATGATAATGATGATAGCAAGAAGAACACATGATGAACTTGATATGGTTATTATTGTTTGCAATAATCAAATGATGTGTTGTAGTACAGGTGCTAATCTAGTGGTAGGCTGATGATAAATGAATTTGATGCTCTTAAAATGATTTAGTTGTAAGTTAAGCTTTTGGCAAAAGGTGAGTCAACCAGCTCCACTTAAAATTCAGCCTTGCATGATCCTTGGTGTCTTTTGTGTTTTACTAGACGGGTAAGTCTAGCTGAGTACATCCTCGTACTCAGGGTTTATTCCCACCTGTTGCAGATGATATCTTCTATGACGGATTCTGCAAGACCTGTCTTCATCCCGCTGGGGATGAGGACTAACCGTTGGGCACGGTTCTCTACTCTTCTCGTCTATGATGCTTTTGGAAGGATGGCCTAGACTCTGGCAGTAACAAAACTTGTGAACTAAACTTTGAACAAGTGTGTGTAACTATTTTGCTTCCGCTACTTCGAACAAGTGTTGTAATAACTTAATACTCCGATGTGGTGCCGCTTCGACGGCAATGAATGACTATGTAACATTCGTTGTGTTTATGCTGAACTATTACGATCTTGGTTTGTTGCGAGTTGGTTTGAAGTCCTTCGTGATTTCGATTGACTACCGGGATTATATGGGCTCAAGTTTAGAAACTTGATTGTTTGACGATCGTTTCTGCACTTGAACTCTTATAATTTGGTCGGTTCTGTGACAACTATGACCCTTAGTGAAGAGTGGCTAAGGTTGAAAAGCTCCCTGGCATTGGTGGGATGGCTTCTGTTGTCATACTCACTCAAGTGGTACCTGACCCCTTGTATGGTCGTAAGAACCCACTTCTACATGCATACCCAACATCTACCAGGTAGAATTTATCTACAATTGGTGGACATCTACTATGAGTGCAAGTGTGGCAAGTGGAAGGACAAATGTGCATTGACTAGGTACTCTAGTTACCTGGTAGGATAGTAAACCCATCATCTGTTGCTATTGCATTAGCCAAGATAAGTGCATCATGGGCAGAGACTTCCTATCTAGCTTGGACATAGGTGAACTTGAGTTCAAAGTCCACAACAACCATTACATTTTGTGTGGGCTTTAATTTTCTACCCTTGAAAGCTTGTTGGATCTGTCTAGGCACCCTTGCCAAGACATGGGTACCATCAATGGCACCAATACAATCCTAAGAAAGTGTGCAAAGTGGATAAGCAAGGAGACAAACATGTGATGTTACCTAAGGCAGATTATATTGACATACAAGTACCTGCAGAAAAGGGTACCATCTTGGGCTTCCCAATACTTTTGAGTGAGTGGCAATGGATGGAGGCTTGATCATGTCACCCCTTAGTTCACCAATAATAAACAAAACTTGGTGGAAGATTCTATGCACTGTTTCAATGGACCTCCTAAAGGACTAGTGCACTACCCTAAATCTAAAGTTGTGACCAATCTCATGCAAAAAATGTAACATGTTCCTCAATAGAACAATCATTGGTCTCTGGTACAAGGCCTCTAGTCCTAAGCAGGTTGCATAGAGTGAAAAAGTGGCTCTTCTCATGCGCACATGGCAATGCATTCTGCATCATTGTAATGTAAATCATGTGGAGGGTTCTTTGCCTATGCTGGTCACTCTTAGTCCTAGGCCCATAAGGTACTGACTCAACTTGTGCATAAACCATCCTAATCCTAGTGACCAGAAAACACACCATCACCACAACCATAACTGCTACTTGGTTAGCCATCACGTTGCTCAGTATTTTGATCCATCTACATGCATCCAACATTGAAATGTACAATTTAGATTTAATAGACCATGGCTGGCCACTCAAAGATAGTGCATGCATTCACAATTCAGTAAGCTCGACTGCATTAAAAAGAAATGCCTCTAGTGCCAACAAGCTATTCATCATTGACCAAATAAACAAGTACCAATTGAAACAAAGGTAACACATTCAACAAGACATACAAGTGACCATGAATGAATGATAGTAAAAAAACCAGGAACATAAACCATTAGACAGAAACACATCAGTAATATGTATTAACCATCTTTCTGAAGGATTATGAGGATGCTACGCTAGCCAGAAAACAAAAATTTTGACCACATAAAATAGGATCAATTGCCAGTTACAGATCACGAGATTACCACTAAACGCGCAGGTGCAACGGAAGTGACTCAGTGTAGTCATGCGCGTAGTAGTAGTGTTTGTGCAGTTGCGTGGTCATCCACCACGTTAATCCCTCTCACGCAGTTCGTCCTTGTGCTCCAGATGCAGCACCTCCGAGGTATCCCACACGTGCGGGAAGAAGCATTGCGCCTCCGGACTGCTAGGTCCACGAGGAGCAATAGGCGCGAGCGTGGGTGAGCGGTGGCGGCTGCCTCATGGCGTGAGATCACTCTGGCCGCGTCTCCTCCCTCTCTTATATAGGCGTCCTCCAATCAGCACTGAGTTGGAGGCCCAATTAGAAAACCCAAAACCTTATCTAATTTGGGTCTAACTTGAATTAGGATTCGAGCCCCTTAAGCGTGCGACCTTATGGGTTCACGTACATATAGACATGGCCCGAGTACTCCTATTCACCCAATAGTTGATAGTGGCCTCTAGCAAGGCGTGAAAACTCCTATACACACACAAAGATCATATCGGACGAACCACTACATACATATACATGTTATTCCCTTGCCACATGATATTTGGTCCAACTCGTGGGTTAACACTTAACCTAAGCACGGCCAAGCTTTTGTTGATCCAATCACTTGAGTGATCCAGTGATATCTCTCTCACATAGAGAGGGGCAAATTCCATCTTGATCATCTATGTCTCACAGCATGTTTCTCGACAAACCTGAAGACAACCTTTATAACTACCCTGTTATGGAGTAGCATTTAATAGTCTCTAAGTAGGTCGTTTATCTAGAAACATACAACAATCTCAGGTCTAAGGACATAATGTATGTTGACGGTTCTTAAGTATCAAATATAATCAACAAATAAACAAAGAAAAGGATCCAAATGCAACCGACACCCAGACTTAGGGTTTCTGACAGAATTCCATGAGTTTTGGTGTTTTTCTATTTCTGCAGGGGGTTATCAGGGAATATGGAGGAAAGGCCCACACATCGGGTTTACATAGAGATATTAACGTGCTGCGCAATTATCCAACATCTAGAAGAGTCCAGAAGCCACGGGAACGAACGGGAGGCCGATCGGGCCCGGGGGGAGGGCGGCGGGAGGCCGATCGGGCCCGGGGGTAGGGCGCCCGCCCTCCCCCCTTGGGCGCCCGCTCGGGTCTAAGGACCAATCACGTTCTACTTCGCGGATCATGCTCCACCGACCTAAAGGATCAAGGAAAACCGTGCGATTAATGTTGGTTTGATCCGACGGCCCACATTCATTTGGAAGGACTATATAAGCAGACCCCCTGGCCCCTGGAGGAGAGAGCCTCTGAAACCCTAATTCATTTATCCATCTCGGGAGAAGAAGCCTCTGATCAAGCCCTAGATCCACCACATCAATCGATCTCTAGTTTAGCATAGCTACATAGGATTAGAACTAGAAGGAGTCAATCTTTGATTGGTTTCCAGATCTGTCAAGAGGATTCTTGGTAATTCCTCTACTGTTCTTCAATTGTTGATCATTGTTCTTCAATATTATGAATATGACTTTATTCTACTTCAATATATTGATTATGACTTTGCTCTACTTGTTTATATTTGCAATTATATTGTTCTTAGTTTATCATAGTTATATGCTTGGCTTAGTTAGATTGGAATTATATACATGTTTAGGATCGTATAGGGTTTATCCATGTGTACAGTGGGTAAATGATAAGTATTGTGTAGGCGTGGTGCCTATACCGTATTTATCTACGATTGTACCCTATATGCCAGATCGCGGGCTAGTTCGTGGTAGTGACAGCTCCATTGATTTTGATATAGTCCCCCTCTCGTGTATAGGGCTGGCAGAGCAACATTATTACAGGGGAGTGATTGCTATGTTTCTCATCTTCCTTGATAATATCACTATGCATGGGTGTAATCCTATCTCGCAATGATTGCCAAGTATAATTGCACTAACTATGATATGCTAGACTTTATAGTTAAGAATAACTTAGGAAATATTCTTGTAGTTCGTCCTAATTCCATGCTAATGACATACTAGAATATCTATTGAGGTGCTTATCATTATTATATGTGGCTAAGTTATGCTGATCAGATTAATTATCTTTGTCACCATTCATACTTTATCTATCTTTTATGTGACATTTATCCCTGTATGAAAGAGATAGATAAATGCTCTCAATTATACATGCAATGATAGATACTCAATTCTATATTCCATTCCATAATCAACATTGATGTTTAGCAATCCCTTCCAAGTGGTAAAAATATAAATAACGATACCTAGAATACTTCCCGGTTAAAATGCTACATCGGTATTAATCTGTGCGCTTGCATATCTCATTTATTATTCATTCAGAAGAGCAATTGCATATTTCAATACCGCGTCTCTCATGTCATGCTAGGGATGACAACTTGGCTTATGTGGCATGAGGGATAGGTTCAGCATTTTTGGCTCCAGTTGACGGTTCTTAAGTATCAATTTTAATTATCAAATAAACAAGAGAAAGGACCAATATGCAAACAACACCTAGAATTAGGGTTTTGTTGTTTATCTGTTTCTGCAGGGGGTTATCAGGAAATAAGGAAGAAAGGCCCACATGTCGGGATTACATAGAGATATCAACGCACCGCGCAATTTTCTACCATCTAGAAGACTCCAGAAGCCACGAGAACGAAGCGGAGGCCGAACAGGGCTTGGCCCAGGGCGCCCGCCCTAGGGACCAGGGCGCCCGCCCCCCTTTGGAGTCCAATCGGGACTCCCTTTGCGGATCAAGCTCATCATAGACTCCCTAAAGGATCAAGGATAACTGTTCAATCAATGTCAGTTTGATCCGATGGCTCACGTTCACCTGAGGGGACTATAAAACCAGACCCCCTGGCCCCTGGAGGAGACAAGTTCATCATAGAGTTGAGAGGAGGCCTCGAAGGATAACCTCTCCTATAAATAGACTTAGGGCTTAGCATCCAATGTGAGTAGAATTAGATCTTCTACTTTCTACCAGATTGAGAGCGATAGAGTGGAGGTGTAGATCGGAGGAAGCCCGGCCTGTCGGTGTCTACTCCGAGGTTGTACCTGCGGGATCAAGTTCTCCTAACCCAAAGCTTGCTCCTAGGATTCTTCAGTATTTTGACTTCTAAATTCTAGTAAGTTCTTGTTTTATTGTTCTTTGGTTTATGAGTTTACTTTAATCTCTTCGCGTAGAGTTTAGAGTAATCATCTCTAGCATAGACGTGGTGTTTGGGCTAGGATACTCATAGATATCTCCTGACTAGTTGGACCATGGTAGTAGCGAGGAACGTGACATTTCCGAGTTACCTTTGCAAACCATATCTCGTTAGCAGGAAGGATAGGGTTTATAGGTGCGGGTTGAACATCCTCTGTGGTGTCTAGATTCTGTAAGCTTCCCCATTAGAGCAGTAGATTATCCTTACCAAGGTTAGAAAGAGATTACGGTTGTAGTCTTCTCTATATATCACTCACATCGAGAAACATTCTTTGTAGCCTAAAGGTTAGTAGTAATAGACTGGGTTAGTCAGATGCACTCTTTCTCCTAGTGGTAAAAATATAAATACGATACTCTGGATAACCTCCCGGGTGAAGTGCTCACCGATATCCGTGCGCTTGCGGATCAATTCCTTATTGCGTTCCCAAATATCAAGAAGCATTTCTAGCGCCGTTGCCGGGGAGAAAGATGGTTTGCTGAGATAACCTTGAGTCTTACTACTAGCTCGTATCTATACTTTTATCTTTTCTTATCTTTTATATTCTTTATTTATTTTCTTTACTCTTACCTTATGGAAAACCAAGATTCTAAATCAATCTATCAATTTGCAACACCTTCGAAAAATGACCTTTTACCATGGGAGTCATCCCAGCCTATCCAAACATCCCAGTATAGGTTAAGTTCTAGGTTGATTGCCATGATTCAAAACCTATCTTTTTCCGGAAAGGAAGACGAAAACCCTTACCTTCATATTAGAGATTTTGAGCAAACGTGTAATTGTCTTCGAATTGAAGGCATTTTTGATAAAACTTTACGTTGGAAGCTTTTTCCTTTTTCTTTAAGGGGAGAAGCTAGGCAGTGGTATAATCAGAAGGTAAGTCAACAACGAGGTGAATGGGGAGTTTTACGAGCCAACTTTTGTCTAGATTTTTATTCCCTCGACCGTATCGGCGACCTTAGACTCGAAGTCCTATCTTTTAAACAAAAAGATAATGAAACTTTGGGAAAATCCTGGAAACATTTTTCTGATCTTTTAGAATCTGGTCCAAACCTTAATCTTGAAGACCCTATTCTCTTATTTCACTTTTTTCGAGGTCTTCAGAAAGATCATAAACAAATGCTATATACAATGTCTAGACGTTCTTTCTTTTGCATCCCTACTGATGATGCTAGAGTGATCCTAGATAGAATCCTAGAAGTTGAGATGGATAATACCCTTCGTGATGAAACCCACGAAGCCGAAGTAGACACTTTACCAAATTCTCCATCTACTTTACCTATCCCAAGTTCTGAGCCACAAAAGGAAGAAATTCCACCACCTAATTTCATGCTGGATATAGAATCTGATCTTTTTGCCAATTTTGGAAACATTTCAAACTACCATTCTATAGACAAACCCCAAAACGACCATTTTAGCATTTGTTTGCCAACTGAACATCAATTAAGAGAGCTTATCTCAGTCATGAGTAGCGAGTGGTTGGAGGAATCAGAGCTTTCCTCTGAGGTGATCCGTTTGGACACACCCTCTATAACTATACGCTGTGCTTAGAATTCTGATCGATTTGATGCTCTCTATAATCCTGTTGTGGGGATCAACATCATGTCTGAATCTTTTGCACTTAAATTATTTAAAAATTTGGTTTTAACCCCCACAACAAAAGTCATAAAGGAATCTTCAGGACGATTAGTCCCCAGTCTTGGAATTATTAATGTCCTACCTCTTACGGTAGAAGGCTCCATGGTTCATTTGAACTTCTATATCTTTGATACATGGGACTTCAACCTGTTGATAGGAAAACCTTTTAGAAGACTCCTTTATGAAGGTCATACTGGAAAGCTACACATTTCTTTTGGAAAAACTTTTAAAATTCCAATAACAATTTCACACTCCTTAAATAATAAGGCTAAGTCATATCTTTTGCCTGATCCTATGGAGGAGGTAAAGGCTGCATCTCTAGAGCTTTTAGAAGAACCAGACTTAGAAGACGAAACTCCTTTCTTCACAAAAGAACAAGCTGAACCTTCTTAACCTGAACCCTTAGATGAGTTTGCAGAAACACCTAGACCTCCCATAGAGCTTAAAACTTTACCACCCGGTCTTATCTATGCTTTCCTAAACAATAATCCAGAGTTTCCTATGATCATTAGTGATAAACTCACTCAGGAGCAAACTCTACGATTAATGACCATTCTTGAGAAACATCACTCAGTTTTCGGCTACTCACTCCAAAATCTTATAGGAATCAGTCCTATGATTTGTACACATCGTATTCCAGCAGATCCTTCTATTTCACCTTCTCGAGAACCCCAATGTAGACATAACAACACGGTGTGAGAGGTAGTTAAAAAGGAAGTTATAAAGTTGCTACATGCATGGATTATATATCCTGTGCTGCACAGTGAGTGGGTAAGCCCAATGCAAGTTGTGCCTAACAAGGGAGGCATGACTGTCATTTTGAATGAAAAGAACGAGATAATTCCACAACGCACCGTCAGAGGATGGCGGATGTGCATAGACTATAGAAAACTAAACAAAGCCACGAGAAAGAATCATTTTCCTTTACCTTTCATAGATGAGATGCTAGAGCGATTAGCGAACCATTCGTTCTTCTGTTTCATAGATGGATATTCAGGGTATCACCAGATCCCGATCCATCCCGATGATCAAAGCAAAACCACTTTTACATGCCCATATGGAACTTATGCTTACCGTAGAATGTCTTTTGGGTTATGTAATGCACCAGCTTCTTTTCAAAGATGCATGATGTCTATATTTTCTGATATGATTGAAGAGATTATGGAAGTTTTCATGGATGATTTCTCTGTTTATGGAAAAACTTTTGATAGTTGTCTTGAAAACTTAGACAAGGTTTTGCAAAGATGTGAAGAAAAGCACTTAGTCCTTAATTGGGAAAAATGTCATTTTATGGTTAGGGAAGGAATATTGCTGGGACACCTAGTGTCTGAAAGAGGTATTGAGGTAGACAAAGCTAAAATTGAAGTAATTGAACAACTACCTCCACCTGTGAACATAAAAGGAATTCAAAGCTTTCTTGGTGTCGGCGTTTTCCCCCTGGGGGGTCACACCAACGAGTAAAACTTGTGTGCGTGTTCCCCTTTCCAGATGGTGATGCAAGAAAGACACAAAGATTTATCCTGGTTCGGGCAATAGAAGGCCCTACGTCCAGCGGGGGATGTTTCTATTATCTTGCACCTAAGTGATTGTACAGGGGTGAATACAAATCGGTATTGTGGATGGATGGGGATGAAGTGTGATTGCTCTTCTACGTATCTCTTGTCCCTCCTATCCTTCTCTGGGCTTCCCCTTTTATAGTTCCAAGGGTAGACCTAGGTTACATGAGTAGGTGATAGAGTAGTGTTCGATAGGGGTATGGCACGCTGACCTACTCGAGGCTTCCGTACCGGCGTGGCCTCGAGCCGTCTTGTTATACAGTACTTGGGTGATGATTACGCGTGCCCCTGAATTCGGCTCCTACGCGCTGTCCTGAACCGGCTTATCCGTGGCACGCTTGTACGTTGTAGCTGCAGTCGTGTCAGAGTGGTTGAGGTGCCGTCTTTCATCGCCCGGCTCTTCTCTGGGAAGGAACATGCCCGCTCGAGGGTCGGGTCCTGACGAGACGTTCCGACCGTCTCCCTGCGCCCTGCCGTACACTGGCTCGTCTGGTGGGTAAGGCTGCAAAAAGGAGTGATTGGACGGGTGCTTGTTCCCTATCACGCTTCCCGAGACTGTTGGGTTAGGTGAGAACGCGGCAGGCACATGAAATGCCCTGGTTCTCGTGCCCGCGTCAGGCGGCGGGTGGCGTCCTTGCGCTCGAGGCTAACTGGTTTGTACGAGCCAGTTCTGTATTTGATGGTTGCCGTCGAGTCCTGGTCGATTCGCACGACCCCCTTTCCATGTTCGAGGCTATGGTTGACATCGTATTTTGGCCATCGCACGTGAGGACGGGGGGCGTCGAGTCAGGGGCCTCGATTTATATGTGGGTCCTCCCGTTATGTGCATTGGTTAGGGTACCCCCTGTTGATACCCTCAACAGTAGCCCTCGAGTCTCTACTCGAGCGCTTGCGCTCGAGTAGAGGCTCTTCTTTTTGGTCGAGTTTCCATGGGGTCGCGCGAGCGACCCCCGCGGGGGTAGCCCCCGAGCCCTTGGAGGAGTTTTTGACTCCTTCGAGGGTTATATTGTCCTTTCTGATGGAAACGCTCCTGATTTCCCCCTTCTCCGAAAGTTGTCCATTATGGAAGGGGGGCCTTGGGCCTCGATCGGCCGGTTTCGTATTGGGGTCGTGACGTACTCCTGGTGGAGCGAGCGTCACCTACCCCAGGTCGAGCTTCTACTGGGTAATCCAAGTGAGAACCTGTGCCCCATTCGAGGGGGTCAGCTGTAGCCCGGAGGCGTTCTCATAAAGCGGGGTCGACGTGGTCGGGGTTACTGGTCTCGTTCGATAGAGTCCAGCGGCTCGATGCCTCCCATTGTGGGAATTCCTCTCGACCGTCTCATCCTCGCCTTGGACATCCCTAGCGAGTTCTCGAGGTGGGCCTCGCTTTTTCGACCACTCGCTGGGCATCCCTGACTCTGGTACTCGAGATCGACTGTCGAACCCGTTCGGTGGGTCAACCTGCAACCTCTCGAGATTTTCATCGTAACGAGTGCATACCTTAGTTTACAGGGGAAGGAAGGGTCACAGCGGTTTGCCTTTTCGCCCGTTGGGCGCGCCTTTTCAGGCCAGAGCCATTGCGGCACTGTGCCGTCACGAAATTCGTAGCGCCCTGTCAGTGGGAACGATAAAGAACGTTAGGCGGCGCATTTACTATGGAGGTTACCGTATCCGCCGGATCTGCCCGTTGGAGGCTAGCCGCCTATAAATATCGCCGGATCTCCTAGCTGTTACTCCTTCCGCCTTCCGCCTTCCGCCTTTGCTCTTGCCTCTGCCTTCTTGCTATCTCCACGCGCGCGCGCTCCGTCAAGCACACAGTAGCGGATCCGCTTTCCTTCTTCTTCAAGATGCCGGTGAGACTCATCGCCGCCGATGACTGGCGCCCGTCGTCGATGACGGAGCGCCGGCTGCTGGAGCTCGAGAGGGAGGGGCTCCTGCGCCCCGCGTTTCCTCGTCACGGCCGGAGTGGATCACGCCGGCGGCAAACCACCAGGAACCGAGACCGCCCAAGGGGTATGTGGTCTCCTTCGCCAAGTTTCACCGCCACGGTCTGGGCTCCCCTCTGAGCCATGTTATGCGGGCGCTCTGCCACCATTACGGCGTGGAGCTCCAGCATTTTTCGCCGAACACCATCACTGCTGCGGCGATCTTTGCCACGGTGTGTGAGGGCTACCTTGGGACGATGCCGCACTGGGACCTGTGGCTCCACCTGTACCAGGGCGAGCTCTTCAACGCCCTTGGTGGGACCACAGGGGTGAGGAAGCCGGTGCGGGTCGGCTGCCTCAACCTGGTGCTGAAGACCGGTAAGGCGGAGGAGCCTCGAGAGTACATCCCGGTGGGGCTTACGTCGAACCACGCCAGGTGGGACTCCCAGTGGTTCTATCTGCGGAACAACGATGACCTCTTCGCCGACTACACCGGGCGTTTGATCTCGGAGCGCCTGGACCATTGGAACTATGGCGTCATCAAGACCCTCCAGTCACGGCTCCGTCCCATCCACGATGCCCTGAAGAAACTTCATGAGGGTGGCTTGACCGCTGCGCTCGTTCTCTCCGCCATCCACCATCGATGGGTACTCCCGTTGATGTCTCGGCCGTTGAGGATGGACGAAATGGGTCCTGGCGTCTCATATCGCGATCTCGAGGCGTGCCAGATGTCCAACGAGGCGCTCGCGGATGACGTGGTCACCGCCAGAGTCAGGGCAGCCGTTGCGGGCGATTTTCAGCCTGAGCGTGTCAACGGCCTCCCCATGAGGCCCGATGAAGGGTCGATTAACCTGGTGAGCCTTTTTCTGCTATTACCCGATTTTTGACCTTTCTGTCTTTTTCTGGGACTTACTCCCTTTTTCTCAGGGCTCGATCGACGCTCGGTCCTCGAGGCCTCCGGTGAAGGAGGACGATGTCGATCATGATAGAAGGCGCGAGTCCGCGGAGAAGCAAAAGTCCGCAAAGGACTTAGAAAAGAAGAAGGAGAAGGAGAAGAACCTCGAGCAGCAAGCGCTCGAGAAACGCCGCGCGAAGTCAAGGCAGAGGGGGGAATCCGAGGAGGAATCTCCTGATGAAGACGATGGCAATGACGGTGATGGTGATAGCGATGACTCTGAGGGGATGGCGGCTCGCCTTGACAAAATCCTCGAGGGTCCGCCGCAAGCCGACGTCGACGTCGCGCAGACAGGAGCTCCTAAGAGGGCGGCGGGCGGATCCCGCGATGGTCAACGAAGGGGGTCTTCACCAAGCCGCTCTCGCGCCGACACCCCTCTCGTGACCGCGCCAGGTCGAGTCGTTTCCGGGCCTCAACCTCCTCCCGTATCTAGGGTGGGCCACCGGGTTAAGTCTATGGCGACGGGGCCGCTGACCCGTGGCCGTGCCGTGGCCTTGAATCAGGGGGAAATAGGCCGTGGGAGCTCTAGCCCCAGCACTCGCCAGTCGTGGGACGTCGAGCCGCGGCCCGCGCCTACCCTCGAGAAGCCTGGGGTCTCGACGCGGGGCGGTTCGAGACAAGCTGGTCGAGGTGCCGGCAAGCGGGCTGTTCTTCCCGTGGGGTAAGATTTAAACGTTGCGGTTCTTGTTTTCCAACGTCTCGCGTGTTCTTAGGCTTTCCTTACGTTATTCACGTTTCTTTAGGTTGAAGCGGCCGCTGGAACAAGCCTAGCCCTTGATGGCTAAGAAGCTCAAGGTGGTTCACTTTCCTTTCAATAGTGTCGGAGTTGTGTGATCCTTATGTCGAGTTTCTTAGCGACTGTCATTTCATTTTTGAGCGCTCATAGGTTCCTCCGATCCTCGGCCGTCGACAGGTGTCGAGGGTGCCCCGCCTCGTCCATTGGTGGGAGAGACCGCCCCGCCGTCACCGAGGTGGGTCGAGACGCCTCGCCCTCAGGAGCAGGAGGGAGCCCCCAAGCCTCCCTAGTCTGGGGGCGTGGGGGATCCCATCACCATTAGCGATGGGTCCGACGGTGATCGGCTCTCGAAGGATGCCTGTTCAATGGATGTAGAGGTCGAGGCCTCTCCCGTCGCGAAACGGACGCCCTGGCCAATCAGGCTTCACTCTGTCGAGGAGAGGAGGAAGAAGGAAGAAGAGGAGCGTGAGCAGGGGCCGCAGCCACAACTGTAGGAGATGCGGCAACAGCCGCAGCGGGTTGAATCGCTCGAGGACGAGTTGGAGCAGTGTCGGCAGTAGGAGTTCCTGGAACTCCAATGACAGCAGTAGCAACGGAGCCAACAGTTGGAAGAGCAGCTCGAACTGCCGCCGCATAGCCCGCACTGGCCTGAATCGTCGCCGCCGCAAGGGCCCGAGGCCGGGGAGGTGGAGTTGCCAGTTTACGGCCCTCCGACCCCTGCGTGGCTCCGCCCAGGGGCGCCTGCTTCCATCCCGGCCGAGCCAGGGTGAGCAGACGGTGTGGTGGCGCTCGCCTGTGCCATGCACACCCTTGCGGACCCCCAGTCAGAGATCAAGGGCACGATTTATGGTATCAAGGGAATCGCCCCTGGGTTCCTACGAGACCGGCGGCCATGGGTGGACCTTAACACCGTTGGGGAGGATGAGGCTGGGACGTCAGGCGGAGGCGATGCCGGGGAGACCGGGACCTGGAGGACGGTGGACGACGACGGGCGATTTACCTCCCTTGTCGACCTGTTCTTGCGCCACGGGGAGTCGCTCGAGACTGTCCAGGAACTCATTCGAGGCGTCAAGGCGCGCACGGAGGAGGAGATGGAGAACTGGGGCCCCAGTCGGATTCGTATTCGGGCCTCCACCGATCTGTCAGAGCTCAATATTTTTATGGATGATCGGAAGGAGGCCGAGAAATGGGAGCATCTCAAGGAGCTTCGTCTCTGGATGAAGCACGTGGTGGGACTTATGTCCGACATCGTCAGGCTTGGTCAAGCTTATTTTGTAAGTGTCTTTGGACCTTAGCCATTTGGGTATTTGATCTTGTATTCTTACTCTTCAACTACTGGTTCGTAGGATCCGAAAGAGACCTCCCGCTTGAAGTCGGGCTTCATTCATGCGACGAGGGGCGGCTGGGAGCAGCTTCCTCTTCTCAAGGACCAACTCCAGGAGTCGCAGGATAAGCTTCTTAAGGCCTACAAGGACCTTCTGGCGCTCGAGGAGGAGAAAAAGGAGAGGGAGGCCGCCTTGGCCGAAGCTCGGGAGGCCTCGAGGAAGGCGGTAGAAGAGGCCACACAGCTGAGGGAGCGGACGATGATGGTAGAGGAGGCCGCGTCCAAGGTCCGGGAAGAGGCCATGTTTTACAAGGACGCGGCCACCGATCTTGACAAGGAGAAGGGCCTCATCAAGGCTGACCTTGCCTCTGCCCGAGAGGCCTATCGAGAGATGAAAGGAGAGTGCGTGAAGAGCGAGATCGCCCGGAGCGCCACAGAGGAGGCCGGGAGGAAGGCCCTCGAGGATCTCGAGGCGGAGCGGGTTCGCTCTCGCAGCCTCTCCGACGATGTCGATCGTCTGAAGAGAGCGCTGTTGGAGAAAGAGGGAGCTATCGCGCAGGCGGGCAAGGTGATCGAGGACTGGCGGGTCGCCAACAGTGACCTGGCCCGCTCTTACAGGGAGATCGAGAGGGCCAACACCGATTTGGTTGGCAAATATACGGCTCTGGAGGAGAAGATTCGTGGTAAGTGAAAGCCCAAGTTTGGTTTTGGTAGTTAATGACACCAAGTTGCTAATGCCTTGTGTTTACGTGATTTGAGTTAGGCATAGCAACACATGTGATGAAGGTGCATGGTGGCATGGAAAGGTGGCCACACGATCACAAAGGGATGAAGCATGAAGTGGAGATCATGGTGATAAACGAGGAGCAAAGTTATCAAGGCAAAGGTATAAACATAGGGTTTTACTTTTGCCGGTCTAAGATGAGTAGAGAAGTGATTGACCGGGTTTAGGATAGATAGCCGACTATCAAGAGGGGAAATCACGGTCATCTCTCGAATCAAGTGCTACTAGGTCCATATCTTGAGCATATGCATTAGGATCTAGTAAAGTGCTAACTTAACTCCTTTGGTGAAAATGTTTGTGAAAAGCTAACACACTTGCACTTTGGTGGTGGACACTTGTTGGTGTTAGCACATTTGCAAAGGAGGTGGAGTTCCTAGCACATTCGGCGCTTTTGAGAAAAATAAGAGTATATTTTCTATTGCGCCGATGGGAAATTTGGTGAAGTCGCGGGAGTGTTTTCTCACTGAGAAACACTCACCGGACGCTGAGTGCGGAGGCACCGAACGCTGGCCTCAGCGTCCGGTGTGCTTGACCATGCTAGGGTTAAGCACCGGACGCACTCTGGTAGCGTCCGGTGGTTAGCGTCCGGTGTGAGGGGTTTTTACAACCCTCTCTGCGCACGAGTCCGGTGAGCACCGGACCGTCCGGTGCCCAGCGTCCGGTGAGGTCGCGAGTTTGACAAACTCTCGTGATTGGAGATTGTTTTGAGCCTCACCAAGTGACTTGTGAGCGGTTCTTGAGCCTTCCCCGCAGCAGATCGCAATTGGCTACTCTAGTGGATTGCTCATGGCTTGGAGGATCCCCATCTTGTGAGTGGATGTGCGGCACCCGCTGAGGGTTTGGCTTTGGATTGCCAATTAGCTCGTGATCCATCAAGTGGGTGTATCGCCACAACGAGGACTAGCTTGCCGGGAAGCAAGTGAACCTCGGTAAAAAATCTTGTGTCATCTCTTGCCGAGGATTCTCTTATTGTTGTGATTGATTGATTGGCTATATTTCTACTCCACAACGTCGGTATAACAATCACTCACCTCTCCTTTACTTGTGCATACCTTGCTAGTTGTGTAGCTTGTTTAGCTTAGTTCTTTGGTTGTTGTGCTTTAGTGTTTAGCCTTGTACTAGTTTGTATAGGTGGCTTGCATAGCTTAGTTAAGCTAGTGCTAGAATTGCTTCGCTATTTGTTTTACTAACTCACTTGCTTAGTGAAGTTTGTAGAATTTTTAAATAGGCTATTCACTCCCCTCTAGCCATTTGGACCTTTCAGTAAGCTTCTTTATGCTTTCGTGCTCTTTTTTGTAAGGTGTTTTCTGTGTCATCTAATTTTCCCATGTCGGCCTTTGTAGGGCTTAAGAACGAGCTTCTAGCTGCCCAAGTTGAAGCCCGCTCCGCCAAGGCTCAGCTCGAGGGGGAGGTCGCTTTGAACGGTCGACTGCAGACTGCGATAAGCGATCTCTCGGCCTCCTGGGAGCTCGAGCCTGTGGACGAGTCAAGGGAGGCGGCTCGAGGCAACGCGCTGGTCGATTAGTTGTGCTACCTAGGTGCCACGCTGAGGGACCGAGTGCGGGACGCCCTTCATATCGAGGTGAAGCAGGCAATGGCGGTTGTGTGCTCGGGCTTTTCCTATGATATGGAGGTGGTGTCCCATGGCTTCGTCACCATTCTAAGACTGACACCGAGAACGAGGAGAGGCTCCATGCCTTGATCGATGATGCGGAGGTCCCTGGGGAAAGGCTGGCGAAACTGTTCGAGCCAGAAGTGCTTCCTCCCGAGACTAGCCCGGGAGCGGACGATGGTGGTGAGGGCCGAGACACGGACTGAGGCCTGCGAGCCTATTCTAGGTGCCAAGGTCCATTGTAAAGTACTTATTATCTATCTTAAGTGATACATTGTGCCTTGAATGATCTTTAAGATTTGTGAATATCTGCTTATTTTTGTGCTCGAAATTCCTTTGTTTCCTTTTCTGCCTACATCTGTATTCCTCGTTTGGTCTTTTGTTAAGGCGACCTTGATTGCCTCGAGGGTGAGGGAGTGAGTAGAGTTACCATAGCCCGGGGGCGTAGGGGTTCTCAGGCTCGTCGTCTCTCGGCCCTTAAGGGGCTTGAGGTGCCTCTACTACTCGACCGTGCGAGGATTACTTATAGGAAAGAAAAAATCGTTCGGTTTTTAGGAACTTGGGGGGGGCCTGCTAGCCCCCGAGGGAGTATCGACTATGATGGGTCATAGTTGGTACTCCCTTCTAACGTCGAGACCTTGACCGGCGAAAAAGTAAATTACTCAAGGAAAAGATCTCGTTTATTCATGCATTCATTCGTAGGATCTTGGTACAGAATGTACATGAGAACATAAAACTTCGAAACTCTAGGGGTAGAATCGACGTAGCTGTTTGATGTTCCACGCGTTGGTGAAGACCGCCCCTTTTTCATCTGCGAGTTTGTACGTCCCTGGCTTCAGGACCTCGGCCACCACGTATGGGCCTTCCCAGGGTGGGGTCAGCTTGTGGCGTCCTTGGTTGCTTTGCCTTCACCGTAGGACGAGATCTCCTACGTTCAGATCCCTTTTGCACATGTGCTTGTCGTGATAGCGTCGAAGCTTCTGCTGGTATCTTGCAGAGTCGAGGAGGGCCATGTCTCGAGCTTCCTCGGGCTGATCGACCGCGTTCTCTTGAGTTTCCTTGTTTGTCTGCTCGTTGTAGGCCTTGAGTTGAGGTGACCCATACTCTAGGTGTGTTGGAAGCACCGCCTCGGAGCCGTAGACCATGAAGAATGGGGTATATTTTGTGGCCCTGCTAGGCGTCGTCCTTAAGCTCCACAAGACCGAAGAGAGCTCTTCGACCCATTTCTTGCCGAATTTCTTCAATCGCTTGTAGATTCTCGGTTTGAGCCCCTACAAAATCATGCTGTTGGCACGCTCGACCTGGCCGTTAGTTCAAGGGTGTGCTACTGCTGACCAGTTCACACGGATGTGTGCCGGTCACAAAAGTCCAAGAAATTTTTGTCGGTGAACTGGGTGCCGTTGTCGGTAATGATGACGTTGGGTATCCCAAACCGGTGGATGATGTTGGTGAAGAAAAGGACGGCTTGCTCGGAGCGGATGTTCGTGATGGGTCGAGCCTCGATCCATTTGGAGAATTTGTCGATGGCCACCAGCAAGTGGGTGTATCCTCCTGCTGCCTTCTGTAAAGGTCCTACGAGGTCGAGACCCCACACCGTGAATGGCCACGTGATGGGGATCATCTGGAGGGCATGAGCGGGAAGATGGGTTTGCTTGGCATAGAATTGACACCCATGGCATGAGCGTACGAGCTCTATGGCGTCAGTTACGGCCGTTGGCTAGTAGAATCCTTGTCAGAAAGCGTTCCCTACGAGGGTCCATGGAGCAGCGTGGTGGCCGCAAGCCCCCGAGTGTAGATCCTCGAGGAGCTTTCGGCCTTCTTCTATGGTGATGCAGCACTGAAAGATCCCGGACGGGCTTCGTCGATATAGTTCGTTGCTTTCGCCGTAGATCACGTATGATTTGGCCCGTCGAGTGATACGGCGAGCCTCGGATTGATCTTCCGGTAGCTCACATCGAATCAGGCAATCAAGAAACGACGTGCGCCAGTCGAACGGTCAACCGGGATGCTGTTCCACTTCCATTACTTCTGCTGCCGCTAGCAGGGCTTCAATAGCGTCGGTTGGATGGGGGGCGGTGGTCTCAACGTCAGCCCCCGAGCTCAAGTCGACGGATGGCTCATGCAGATCTCTCGAGAATGCGTCGGGTGAGACCGTGCCTCGAGTCGACGCGATCTTAGCGAGTTCGTCGGCCGCCTCGTTGTAGCGTCGGGCGATGTGGACGAGCTCGAGGCCATGGACTTTTTCCTCGAGTCGACGTACCTCCTTGCAGTATGCCTCCATTTTTGGATCGTGGCAGCTCGAGGCCTTCATTACTTGGTCGATGACAAGCTGAGAGTCGCCTCGAATGTTGAGGCGCCGAACTTCTAGCTCGATGGCGATCTTCAGCCTGTTGACAAGGGCCTCGTACTCCGTGACGTTGTTAGATGCGGCGAAATGTATTCTAATGACATACCTCATATGGACGCCAAGGGGTGAGATGAACAGCAGACCTGCCCCAGCTCCCGTCTTCATGAGAGATCCGTCGAAGTACATCGTCCACAGCTCCGCTTGAACTTGAACCGGGGGGAGCTGGGAGTCCATCCACTCCGCGACAAAATCCGCCAGAGCATGAGATTTGATGGCTTTGCGGGGCGCATAAGTGAGGGTCTCACTCATGAGCTCGACCGACCATTTGGCGATTCTTCCTGTGGCCTCCTGACTTTGGATGATCTCTCCCAAGGGGAAGGACGAGACCACCATGATAGGGTGACCAAGGAAGTAGTGTTGCAACTTGCGTCGGGCGAGGATCACTGCGTAGATTAGTTTCTGGATCTGTGGGTACCTTACCTTGGTTTCTGATAGTACTGTTGACACTAGCTAACACCACTTGAATACTAGGTTGTCATCCCCAGCATGGTGCCAGAGTGTACCAAGGTATTTATAAATGTAAAGGCTCTCTAGAAAATAATCTATTCTATCCGCAAGCACACAGATAAAACACCTCATTGTAGCATTTCACCAGGAAAGTATTCTAGATATCGTTATTTATAATTTTGCTTAAGAGAACAAAAGAGATGAAATTAAAATAAGGACAAAATCTATCAAGGCATAGACTACAGATAAACTTGCAAGACATGATTACTAATGAGAAACTCGTCACACAGTCACTTACCTTGGTAGGGGGTAAACCATAAAGATAATGATAATGAATTATAAGTTCATGGGTAAATAACACAGCGATTAGAAAATAGACTACTCCTCATATATGTAGGTGATGTCGGATTAGCTAGAGAATGGATTCTAAGTTATCTACTATCTACTAAGTCATAATAAATTATAAGAGTGTTTTGCTCATCAAAGGCAGTTAATAGAAAATCCATTTTATTGTGTATCTTTTAGAGATGATTCATTTGTATCTAGCCTTTGTTTAACTTCATTATTAGTTTTGGTTTGTTGAGCAATTATCTATTTTAATGAAAGTTGCTTGAAAGTATTACCTGAATTCATACCTTTGCTATTGGGTTGACTCGAGGTTGGTTGATATTTGTATACTGTCTCAATAGCCCATTGATCTTCTTTAAACTTGGCCCTCTGGTCAATCCAATGGAGCAAATTTTCCATTTTGGTTGATAGTGCATTTACTTCTTCTGGTATTTCTTCAGTTTGATGACAATGTTGAGCTTTATCTTGGAACCAACTTTGGTTTTCTGCTATCTTATCCAAAAGTATCTCTGCTTTTCCAATTGTAAGCTCCAAGAATGATCCTTTAGCAGATGCATCTAGGCACTCACGAGCCTTCTGGGTTAATCCATGGTAGAAGGTCTGCATAAGTAACCATGTGGTCATTCCATGGTGAGGACAATCTGATATGTATCCTTGAAAACGCTCCCATGCTTCTTGAATGGTTTCTGTCTTCTGCTGTTGGAAACTGACAATATTTCCTCTTAAGGCAGTTGTTTTACCTATAGGGAAGAACTTTGATAGAAAGGCATCTGACAAGTTCATCCAGTTGTTGATGTTATCTTGATGAGTGTAGAACCACTTCCTCGCTTTCCCTTCTAGTGAGAATGGGAAAAGGCGAAGCAGTATGATGTCTTTGTCAACTCCATTTATGTGGATTGTGCTTCCAATCTCTAAGAAATTCTGTAAGTGTGCACTAGCATCTTCATGTGCCTTTCCACTGAATTGTGTAGCTTGTACCAAATTGATGAGGCTTGACTTGAGCTCGAACTCGGGTACTCCTTCTTCTACTGCAAATCTTGGACCAGTTGGAATGTTCTCAAGACTTGGAGGAGAGAATTCTTGCAAGGTCTTCTATGCCATAGCTTCAGCAATTGGTAGCTAGCTTCTTCTTCTCTTGATTGCTTTGGTTCTGATGATGAAGAGTTGAATGTACCCAAAGTCATTCCTGATATACCCTGTATAAAAATATAAACATAGAAAAACAACAGGGTGAACCTGCCAAAGCAGAGGTGCCTTGTTATGATTTCTCACTTAGTAGCTGTTTTTGCAATTATTTCTCTATAGTCTAGTCTAATATTTTATGTGAATAACCTTGACTGATTTCCTGACTTTCCTTACCGTTCCTATGTATTACCCTTTTGATCCCCGACAACGGCGCCAGAAATGCTTGTTGACACTAGCTAACACCACTTGAATACTAGGTTGTCATCCCCAGCATGGTGCCAGAGTGTACAAAGGTATTTATAAATGTAAAGGCTCTCTAGAAAATAATCTATTCTATCCGCAAGCGCACAGATAAAACACCTCATTGTTGCATTTCACCAAGATAAGTATTACAGGTATTGTTATTTATAATTTTGCTTAAGAGAACAAAAGAGATGAAATTAAAATAAGGACAAAATCTATCATGGCATAGACTAGAGATAAACTTGCAAGATATGATTACTAATAAGAAACTCGTCACACAGTCACTTACCTTGGCAGGGGGTAAACCATAAAGATAATGATAATGAATTATAAGTTCATGGGTAAATAACACAGCGATTAGAAAATAGACTACTCCTCATATATGTAGGTGATGTCGGAGTAGCTAGAGAATGGATTCTAAGTTATCTACTATCTACTAAGTCATAATCTACTCTAGTTATCTACAAGATCATATATAGCATAAAAGACTCTTTATTCATGTATAAGGAACATTGCCAAAGTAAATCAGAACATCGCAAGACTTACTCCGCAATACCAGTTCTGCCTGTCCTATCAACGGAGGGTGGACTATATAAGAATCAACGAAGCTGTCACTATCGCGAACTACCACACGACCCGACCAATAGGATACATTTGCAGGTAAACAACATCTAAGCACCACGCCCACATGTGATCTACCACTTAACTCCCTCGCGTCAAGAGCTAAGCGCTTTGCAAACTTATACATAAACTCATTATCAATCTTTATTACCGAAGATCCGAATCCAGAGCGTAGTGCTCTACTTCTCTAATTGCTATCTAATCAAACCTCTAAACTTGAAGGATTAGGGAGTAGCTAATTCTAATTCTCTGTGGGAGAGAAGCTCTAAACCCTATCTTTGATGGCTACCTCTGATAATGATTTCTTCTCTTCTCCTCTCTCCCCCAGGGGTGGAGAGGCCTTGGTTATATAGTCCTTTCAAGTGAATTTGGGCCGTTGGATCAAACCGACATTGATTGCATGGTATAGATTCATCCTTTAGGTCGGTGGAGCTTGGTCCCAGAAAAGAGTTCTCATTGGAGTCCAACCCTGGGCGGGCGCCCAAGGGGGGTGGGCGGGCGCCCTGCCCCCGAGCCCGATCGTCTTCCGCTTCCTTCCCGTGGCTTCTGGAGTCTTCTAGATTGAGGAAAATTGCGTGGCACATAATTATCTCGTTGTAAACATGACATGTGTGCCTTCTCTCCATATTCTCTGATAACCCTCTGCAGAAATAGATAAACACCAAAGCTCGTGGAATTCTGTCAGATAAAACCCTAATTCTAGATATTTGGTCCATATAGATCCTTTTCCATGTTTATTTGATGATTAATTTTAGTACTTAAGGACCATCAACAAACTCCCGAAGCTTACCCTTTGCTCGTCCGTGAGCAAACAACTAAACTCAGATGGATCAGGAATTGCTTCGATTTTTCTTTCCTGACAGGCACACATGCTTTTTCATAAAAATTCTTCCAGATTAGTGTGAAGTGTTATGGAGTTTAGTACCTGCACTTAAATCTTAAGTAATCGAAAGACAAAATAATTTTGTCAAGCACTATTTCTCCTGTCTATACTTCACCTTTATTCCAGAGTTTTTCATAAGTTTTCAAAATAAAACTCAGAGTTCCCAGCAATGATTCTCTCAAGTCTCTCTATATGTGGTATTAGCGGATCCTTACCAAAATGTCACTTACCTATAGCTAATGGAATATTTAAGTGGAGCTCATAGGAGTGAAAAACAGCTCATACATATGTTGTCTAATCGAGCCATGGATCCAAAGGAACTCAGCATATAATTAAATCAAGATGTGCATGTGTGATGGAGTAAATGATAGTGATGGTGATAATAAAACTCACTTCTCATTGCTCCTCATATTGTTATCTCTCCTCTTTGATCTTTGCTTTGGGAGAACATGGGCTATCTCTTTTTTTTCAGGTGGGTAGTAGATACCCCTAATTCTACTGTCGGACACTTGTCCATTTTTTCCGCTCAAGTGGGCATCTTTGTACCCCTAATTCTATTCCGGACACTTGTCCATTTTTACCTCTCATCTCACTCTTTTTCTTTCTTTTTCGAGGTTCCGGGCACTTGCCCCTTTTTATTTCCTCGCATATTTTTGCATAACCCATGCCTCTTCTGCATTGAATCTTTTTAGAGAGAGAGAATAACAATATTTGGGATAGTGAGTGATAATATTTTTTAGCAATTTTAATGAATGGTGATGGATGGTGTAGTGGATGTGTGCAAGTGAATATCTTAATTTAACCACATGAAAAACTCCTAAGGGTCTACATAGCTCGATCAAACTCAATGTAAATATAGTAAAAGATGTTATAGCAAGTATGGCTGTGGTAGGAAGTTGGTTATGCTAGCAACTCATCATGTGATTTGCAAGTTTCCAAAATAAATCTCCTGAACTTAGTGTAGTAGGAACAAGATAAGCAGTAGCTCAAACTTTATATTATGTCTTTCTCTTACCTAGACTTTAGTTTTATGCTTCCCAAAGATAGTAATTTCAGTTTTAGTAATTCCTGGAAGAACTCTAATATAAAAGCTAGGTACTTGTAAGTAAGCAAACAGAGCAACTGTTCATCATTTCCATCATGCATCTTTTTGGTCTTTTTATTTTTTCTAGAGATTAACACTTAGCAGGAAAAATAAAACACACTTATCTACACACTCTTTTTATTTTGTTTTCATGTTTATAAAAGGCAGTAAATCAAAGCAAGAAAATATTTATTGGGTTTTCTAAGTTTTTCTCTTTGAGATAAAATACTAAAATAGAAAAGAATAAATAAGAAGAGCAAATGAAAACTTACTTGATAAATAGGGGAGGAACTCCCCCAAGCTGGATGTTGATGTCGGTCTTACCCGATGTTCCAGAACTGCATCATGGTTGTGATGTTGTCGTTCATTGTTGTTGCATCTTGTCTCAGCTCTTGTACTGCAGCGGCATGGTCCTTGTTCCATTTTTGTTGCTCTTCCAGGAGTCATCCATGTTCTGCTTGCGTATTCTAGATGTCGAGGAGAGTGTTGTCGGTACGGGTGAAGAAAGCACCGGCCTCTTGGTAGTAGTCATTCGTGAAAGCGTAGGAGGCGTCGGAGTATCGTCCTGCATCGAATTGGGGTGGAGGTCTGGATCCTGAAGCTCCATATGGGTCAGTGGAGTACCTGCCCGTATGGAAAGGCGGGTTTGTCCACTGGTGATCTTGACTCTCCAGCCATGTCTCCTGTGTTGGCTCTTGTGGTTGTGCATGTCGAACCCATGGGTCTCGAAGGACTCGGGGGTTGTAGTCACTATAATGCAGTTGCGCTGCTTCTTCTGGTCCGGGATCAGCTCTATACCAGGTGCGTTCTTGATGGGTGGTCATCCTTTCATATGCCACTCACTGTGGAGCTCTCTCATTCACTGGTGTTGCTGCAATCTCAATCAAAAAATTTTGAGCAACGTAGAGGCCAAGGTTCAGGTTAGGTAACCGAATCTTGCCTTTATCATCATATAGCATATACATTATGTTCCCCTCTTTCTTCAACATCCGAGCCTGTCTAAATGTGTCATAGCCATGATAAATTCTTAACTCATTTATGAAGTCCAATGATGAATTTTCTAGTAAATGAAGGTTAGAGGCTAGACGAGTGATAATTGAAGTACATCCTACTGGTCCCTGAAGACTAGGTATACTAAGCCAATGAGAAACTAAAAGTGTAATAGGTGAAGTGGGTACTTTATTAGTGACAGCATATAAAAGTTGTAAATCTCCTACTCTTACTTTCCTAATATCATCACGATAGAAAAGATTGTACCCAAGCCATTTGTGGAACATCCTAAGAGTGGGGTGTTCCATGTCACTGGTTCGGGCTTGACTATAAAAATTATCTCTAGATATCTCTCTCCAGAACTGATGTCTCTCAAAATTGGGTAGGTCGGAGTCAATGTTTAGGATGCATCTTGAAGAGAAACCAAGATGGTCGCTTAGTTCTCTCCAAGACAACATAATCTCCTGTTTGAACATCCGAAAAACAATTCCCTCCTCATAATATTGTAAAGTGCAAAGAAATTCAAGGGTGAGAAGATGAGAACCCAGCTCAGTTATATTCCAAAAATTTGTCCAACCTATCATCTGGAAAATTAAGTCGAATTCAGTGTCCATACCTGTTTCTTGTAGTAAGATTGGATCAAGAGTAGGGGTGTGAATGAAATCTTTGTTCTTCAGTTGCTGATAAACTTCCTTCTCCCTTCGGGTCTTTAGTCCAAGGTCTTCTATCTTGAGAAGGACCTTGACTTGCTGATTAGATGAAGATGACGGAGCTTGTGTGGGCGTTGGGTCAACGCTCATCTCTGACGGGTGTGAGGAGTGTCGGGATGAACTCCTTGTACCAATGTTCTTGAGTGCCTTCCCTGCGTTCTTCACCTTCTTAAACATCCTGTAAATAAAATTTGGCAAAAACACAACTAGTGGAAAATGTGAGAGAAAATGTTAGTGGTCAGCTGTCCGGAATGTTAGTAGTCCAGGGGTTAGTCGTTCAAGACAAGCTTCTATTTTGGCAGAACCTCCCCCTCAACAACTTTTACTTCCGCTTTGGACAGCGGGATCACTACTTACTAGGTGAAACTCACTCTCTCACTCAAAAAGTACCAACTTCTTTTCCACTCTTCTCTTCTTCTCTACTCTCTTCCCACTTCACTACAAGAGCTCCTTCTCTGGAAACTGAAACTTGTGTGGTTTTCTGGAGTGCTTGTGTGGAGAGGATGGAGGTAGAAGGTGGCTATTTATAGGAGGAAGGAAGGGCAGGGCGGGCGCCCTTGGTAGGTGGGCAGGCGCCCACTTATGGTGCTCATCCTGGCTGCCCTTTCTCCACTACCTCCCTTGCTTAATTCTTACGCAAAATAATAGATCAATGGTGGTGGTTAGTCGGTGGAAAAGTGCTGGTGAGTGGACATATGTTGGTGGATCAAATAATGTGATGGGATGTATGTGAGTGGTGGTGTATGACATATGGGTCCCAAGGAGTGTGGGTCATGCTTCTCGAAGGTTGCTATAATTAAATATAATGCAAGAAAATCTATGAGAATTGAAAACTTATTGAAATGATAATGGAAAATATTTTTGTGCCTCCACAATAATTAATAAATATGGGTTGTTACACACCATAAATATTATTTATATGGGGCTTTTCATTATTATAATAATGCTATAAATAAATATGACTAATGCAAGAATTAATTATGCAAGAATTTAAACAATGTGGATAAATACCGATTTACCTCCCGGTGAGGGTTTGGGATTTTTAGGTCCCCCAAGCTGGACCTCCAAATCTTTTAATCTTCTAAATTACCTTCCTCTGGAGATGATGTCTCCAGTGGTTCTTCTTCACGAACTTCCTTCACTGTAGGGTCTCTCTCTGGTCTAGGCTTGAATGTGAAGTGTTCTTCTTTTCCGTTGATGTTGAACTTGATTTCTCCTTTCCCGACATCAATGTGGGCATTGGCAGTGCTCAGAAATGGCCTTCCAATGATAATGGACACTTTTGAGTCAGGATTCATGTCTAGTACCATGAAGTCTACTGGCACCAGGAAATCTCTAATCTTGACTGGAATGTTCTCGGCGATCCCAACGGGTGTCGAACCGATTGATCTGCTAGTTGCAGGCACATTGATGTTGGTTCTAGGGTCGTATGCTCAAGCTTCTAGTAGACTGATGCCGGCATCACACTGACACTTGCTCCGAGATCGCAAAGTGCATTGTTGAAGTGTTGGTTTCCGATCGAGCAATCAATAGTGGGGCATCCTGGATCCTTCTTCTTCTTTGGTGGTCTATTGAGGATGGCCGCACTACATTCTTCTGTCAGCTTGATAACCTCAGTGGTGGGCAGTGGTCTCTTCTTGTTAAGAATATCTTTGATGTACTTTGCATATGTGGGTACTGTTGACGGTCGTTAAGTACCAAATATAATCAGCAAATAAACAAAGAAAAGGATCCAAATACAACCAACATCTAAACTTAGGGTTTTATCTGACAGAATTCCACGAGTTTTGGTGTTTGTCTATTTCTACAGGGGGTTATCAGGAAATACGGAAGAAAGGCCCACACGTTGAGATTACATAGAGATATTAACGTGCCGCACAATTATCTTACATCTAGAAGACTCCAGAAGCCACGTGAAGGAAGCGGAGGCCGAACGGGGCCAGGCACTGGGCGCCCGCCCCCTCATAGAGTTCGATCAGGACTCTCTCTCGGGACTAATCTCCACCGACCTAAAGGATCAAGGATAACCGTCCAATCAATGTTGGTTTGATCCAATGGCTCACGTTCACTTGAGGGGACTATAAAACCAGACCCCCTGGCCCCTGGAGGAGGCATTATTCATTATTTATAGATAGAGCAAAAGCTAGGGTTTAGAGATGAGAGCTCTCCTCTCTTCTCTAAACTAAAGTAGATCTAGATAGTAGCAAGATGGAGAGCGAAGGAGGATTAGAGGAGAGGCCGGCCTATCGGTTCTTCCTCCGGTTGTACTTCGCCATGATCAAGCTCTAATCAAGCTTGCTCATG
Organism: Sorghum bicolor; assembly: GCF_000003195.3. Classification (NCBI taxonomy): domain Eukaryota; kingdom Viridiplantae; phylum Streptophyta; class Magnoliopsida; order Poales; family Poaceae; genus Sorghum; species Sorghum bicolor. Next base: position 7,615,406 of record NC_012875.2, read on the forward strand.
GGATGACTCTGGTAATCTACTTCTAATTCATTATGCAATTACTAATCATGTATGTTCTAGTTCACAACTCTTTTGAGTTTTTCTAATCTATAGGACCCTATAGGTTAGAGTTGTAGCATAGGTGTAAGCATGGTGCTTAGACCTAGATTACTTGTGGATATCCCCTGTCTAGCTGGATCGTGTGGTAGGCCGCGTAGGTGACAGTTATGTTGGTCCTCTGTAGTCCACCTCTCGTTAGCAGGACGGGTAGGGTTTATCGGCCTATGGATAAGCATCCTTTGTGGTGTATTCTTATCATGTGGTTCGTCCCAGACATAGACATACCCCTTTGAAGTAGAGAAACCATAGTTATCCTCTCTATTCTGCTACCATCGCCCATATACTAGAATTGCTCTACTCTCTATTCCCACATTATCACTCGCTGTTATCTTACCTTTAATATTGTTCTTATTCGATTCTACCATCTTTCCTATTTACACCTATTTACTTATCTTGGTTAAGTTAGAGCGTAGATCAGTTCTCCCGTTTCCCTGTGGATACGATAAAACCTTTAACCGGGTAAAAGGCTACAACGGTATCCGTGCGCTTGCGGATTATCTGTGTGCGTATAAATACCGTAGTACACTCTAGTACCATGCTGGGGATGACAACCTAGTATTCAAGTGGTGTTAGCAAGTGTCAACAGGTACCTGTATGGCATCAAGCAGAGGTATGTTGACATATAATTTCTGAATGACCTCTATAAACTTACCAAACTGCTCATCCGACTGCAGTCCTTTGTTTCTTTTGGGAAATGGCAAATAGTTGGTGTCATAAAAATCTTTCCTCATTTCTCCAGTTATTGGTGGTTGTAGCAGATCTTCTGCTTCAACTGGGCTTTCTTCTTCTATCACTGCTGGTCGCACTGGTGCTGATGTTCTTTGTTTCTCTTTTGGGTATGGGGGATCCCTGGTGGCTTTGCCTCCTCTAGTAGTTATATTCTTTACCTGCTCAATGTTAGTAGCAACAGGCAGTGCAGCAGCTAGCTTTATTAATTTAAGCTCTACCCTTTTATTAAGAGTGTTTTGCTCATCAAAGGCAGTTAATAGAAAATCCATTTTATTGTGTATATCTTTTAGAGATGATTCATTTGTATCTAGCCTTTGTTTAACTTCATTATTAGTTTTGGTTTGTTGAGCAATTATCTCTTTTAATGAAAGTTGCTTGAAAGTATTACCTGAGTTCATACCTTTGCTATTGGGTTGACTCGAGGTTGGTTGATATTTGTATACTGTCTCAATAGCCCTTTGATCTTCTTTAAACTTGGCCCTCTGGTCAATCCAATGGAGCAAATTTTCCATTTTGGTTGATAGTGCATTTACTTCTTCTGGTATTTCTTCAGTTTGATGACAATGTTGAGCTTTATCTTGGAACCAACTTTGGTTTTCTGCTATCTTATCCAAAAGTATCTCTGCTTTTCCAATTGTAAGCTCCAAGAATGATCCTTTAGCAGATGCATCTAGGCACTCAAGAGCCTTCTGGGTTAATCCATGGTAGAAGGTCTGCATAAGTAACCATGTGGCCATTCCATGGTGAGGACAATCTGATATGTATCCTTGAAAACGCTCCCATGCTTCTTGAATGGTTTCTGTCTTCTGCTGTTGTAAACTGACAATATTTCCTCTTAAGGCAGTTGTTTTGCCTATAGGGAAGAACTTTGATAGAAAGGCATCTGACAAGTTCGTCCAGTTGTTGATGTTATCTTGATGAGTGTAGAACCACTTCCTCGCTTTCCCTTCTAGTGAGAATGGGAAAAGGCGAAGTAGTATGACGTCTTTGTCAACTCCATTTATGTGGATTGTGCTTCCAATCTCTAAGAAATTCTGTAAGTGTGCACTAGCATCTTCATGTGTCTTTCCACTGAATTGTGTAGCTTGTACCAAATTGATGAGGCTTGACTTGAGCTCGAACTCGGGTACTCCTTCTACTGCAAATCTTGGACCAGTTGGAATGTTCTCAAGACTTGGAGCAGAGAATTCTTGCAAGGTCTTCTGTGCCATAGCTTCAGCAATTGGTAGCTAGCTTCTTCTTCTCTTGATTGCTTTGGTTCTGATGATGAAGAGTTCAATGTACCCAAAGTCAATCCTGATATACCCTGTATAAAAATATAAACATAGAAAAACAACAGGGTGAACCTGCCAAAGCAGATGTGCCTTGTTATGATTTCTCACTTAGTAGTTGTTTTTGCAATTATTTCTCTATAGTCTAGTCTAATATTTTATGTGAATAACCTTGACTGATTTCTTGACTTTCCTTACTGTTCCTATGTATTACCCTTTTGATCCCCGAGAACGGCGCTAGAAATGCTTGTTGACACTAGCTAACACCACTTGAATACTAGGTTGTCGTCCCCATCATGGTGCCAGAGTGTACAAAGGTATTTATAAATGTAAAGGCTCTCTAGAAAATAATCTATTCTATACACAAGCGCACAGATAAAACACCTCATTGTAGCATTTCACCAGGATAAGTATTCTTGGTATCGTTATTTATAATTTTGCTTAAGAGAACAAAAGAGATGAAATTAAAATAAGGACAAAATCTATCAAGGCATAGACTAGAGATAAACTTGCAAGACATGATTACAAATGAGAAACTCATCACACAGTCACTTACCTTGGCAGGGGGTAAACCATAAAGATAATGATAATGAATTATAAGTTCATGGGTAAATAACACAGCGATTAGAAAATAGACTACTCCTCATATATGTAGGTGATGTTGGATTAGCTAGAGAATGGATTCTAAGTTATCTACTATCTACTAAGTCATAATCTACTCTAGTTATCTACAAGATCATATATAGCATAAAAGACTCTTCATTCATGTATAAGGAACATTGCTAAAGTAAATCAGAACATCGCAAGACTTACTCCGCAATACCAGTTCTGCCTGTCCTATCAACGTAGGGTGGACTATATAAGAATCAATGAAGCTGTCACTATCGCGAACTACCACACGACCCAGCCAATAGGATACATTTGCAGGTAAACAACATCTAAGCACCACGCCCACATGTGATCTACCACTTAACTCCCTCGCGTCAAGAGCTAAGCGCTTTGCAAACTTATACATAAACTCATTATCAATCATAACTATATCAAATATAGAACTAGAGCAAAATAAGAACATAATAATTAGAGACATAATGCAATTAGAACAAAGAATTATAGAAAGATATGAATAATACCAATCTTTATTACCGAAGATCCGAATCCAGAGCGTAGTGCTCTACTTCTCTAATTGCTATCTAATCAAACCTCCAAACTTGAAGGATTGGGGAGTAGCTAATTCTAATTCTCTGTGGAAGAGAAGCTCTAAACCCTAACTTTGATGGCTACCTCTGATAATGATTTCTTCTCTTCTCCTCTCTCCCCCAGGGGTGGAGAGGCGTTGGTTATATAGTCCTTTCAAGTGAATTTGGATCGTTGGATCAAACCGACATTGATTGCATGGTATAGATTCATCCTTTAGGTTGGTGGAGCTTGGTCCCCGAAAAGAGTTCTGATTGGAGTCCAACCCTGGGCGGGCGCCCAAGGGGGGTGGGCGGGCGCCCTACCCCCGAGCCCGATCGTCTTCCGCTTCCTTCCCGTGGCTTCTGGAGTCTTCTAGATTGAGGAAAATTGCGCGGCACGTAATTATCTCGTTGTAAACATGACATGTGGGCCTTCTCTCCATATTCTCTGATAACCCCCTACAGAAATAGATAAATACCAAAGCTCGTGGAATTCTGTCAGATAAAACCCTAATTCTAGATGTTTGGTCCATATAGATCCTTTTCCATGTTTATTTGATGATTAATTTTAGTACTTAAGGACCGTCAACAAGTACCTCGCTGATGAAGTAGACTGTTGACACTTGCTAACACCACTTGAATACTAGGTTGTCATCCCCAGCATGGCACTAGAGTGTACTATGGTATTTATACGCACACAGATAATCCGCAAGCGCACGTATACCGTTGAAGCTTTTACCCGGTTAAAGGTTTTATCGTATCCACACGGAAACGGGAGAACTGATCTACACTCTAACTTAACCAAGATAAATAGGTGTAAATAGGAAAGATAGTAGAATTGAATAAGAATAATATTAAAGGTAAGATAACAATGGGTGGTAATATGGGAATAGAGAGTAGAGCAATTCTAGTATATGGGCGATGGTAGCAGAATAGAGAGGATAACTATGGTTTCTCTACTTTAAAGGGGTATGTCTATGTCTGGGACGAACCACGTGATAAGAATACACCACAAAGGATGCTTATCCATAGGCCGATAAACCCTACCAGTCCTACTAACGGGAAGTGGACTATAGAGGACCAACATAGCTGTCACTTACGCGGCCTACCACACGATCCGGCTAGACAGGGGATATCCACAAGTAATCTAGGTCTAAGCACCACGCTTACACCTATACTACAACTCTCACCTATAGCGTCCTATAGATTAAAGTACTCAAAAGAGTTGTGAACCAGAACATACATGATTAGTAATTGCATAATGAATTAGAAGTAGATTACCAGAGTCATCCCATGAGCAAGCTTGATTAGAGCTTGATCATGACGAAGTACAACCGGAGGAAGAACCGACAGGCCAGCCTCTCCTCCAATCCTCCCTCGCTCTCCATCTCGCTACTATCTAGATCTACTCTAGTTTAGAGAAGAGAGGAGAGCTCTCATCTCTAAACCCTAGCTTTTCCTCTGTCTATAAATAATGCATAATGATCAAGGGGGTGCCTCCTCCAAGGGCCAGGGGGTCTAGTTATATAGTCCCCTCAAGTGAATCTGGGCCGTCGGATCAAACCGACATTGATTGAACGGTTATTCTTGATCCTTTAGGTCGGTGGAGCGTAATCCGCGAAGTTGAACGTGATTGGCCGAAATAGGTGGGTGGGCGCCCTAAGGACTTGGGCGGGCGCCCTGTCCCTGAGCCCTCTCGGCTTCCGCTTTGTTCCCGTGGCTTCTGGAGTCTTCTAGATGATAGAAAATTGCGTGGCACGTTAATATCTCTATGTAAACCCGACATGTGGGCCTTCTCTCCATATTTCCTGATAACCCCCTGTAGAAATAGACAAACTCCAAAACTCGTGGAATTCTGTCAGATAAAACCCTAAGTTTAGATGTTGGTTGTATTTGGATCCCTTTCTTTGTTTATTTGCTGATTATATTTGGTACTTAAGGACCGTCAACAACTCCCCCAAGCTTACCTCTTGCTCGTCCCTGAGCAAGGATGGACTCAAGAGTTTCTACAGTGGTTTTATGCCTTAATGGTACACATGCGTTTAAACAAGATCTCATCTCTAGGTTAGAGTAAATTGTTAAGATTTAAACTTACTCATATTACCTTCCACCATGGGGCTTGCAACCGTCACTTGTGTCTTGAGTAGTTGAAAGATAGAACGGTCAAGTCAAGCACCATGTCTCTTGTTCTTTGATCAACTATAGCTCTGGAGTTTTTGCAGATTTTCAAATAAAACTCAGAGATTCCTTGTATGACTCTCTCTAGTCTCTCTTTTGTGGTATTTCTGGATCCTTACCAAGGCAGTGATGATATATGCCTTCTCTCTCACCCTACTCTAACAAGGTTTGGATATCTGGAGCTCATAGGTGGGAGACAGCTAATACATACTTACAAGACATTTATTGCATAGTCAAACCATGGATCCAGAGAAACAAGTCAATAAGTCAAATCAAGATGTGCATGTGTGGTGAATGAATGGTGTATGGTGATGATGGTGATAATGGTGAAAACAATGGTGAAAGTCAAATTCTACTTTTACTCTTTTGAGGGGATACGTACCTTTCTTGCACTTTGAAGCTTTTTGAGGAGAATGAGATGCTCTATATTTTCTTTTTCTTTTCTCTCAGGTGGGTATCTTGTACCCCTAATTCTACTATCGGACACTTGTCCATTTTTACCTCTCGTCTAACTTTTTCTTTTCTTTCGAGGTTCCAGGCACTTGCCCCTTTTTATTTCCTCGTATTTTTCTCTTCTCTCTCTTTTTTTAGAGCACTCACCCTCCTAGAATAATGCAGCAAGTGGTAGTAACCAAAATATCAAGAGCATTTATTTCACGGGGAATAACCGGGATAGGATAATGTTTTTGGCTATTCTCTCCCGGATAGGAGTAGAATAATTTTGGGTGAATTGGAGATGGAAATGAATGGATGTATGTAGATTCGTACTTCCGGAGTAGAAGCAGCATGTATGAGTGAACATGCAAGTGAATCTTGATTTTAACCGCATGACAAGCTCCTAAGCGTCTACACAGCTTGACCACACTCAATGCTCATAAGCAATAAAAAGTAAATGTATGGTTCATAGTCTAATAAGCATGTATATATGGCTGTGCTGGGATTTTAAACTCTCATCATACATCATATAGGAACTCATCATGCAACATTTTAAAGATTTTCAAAGATAAAATTCTCCAGAGTTCTAGAATCTCTAGGAACAGATAAATAGCAGATCAACCTTCCCATATCGTATCCGTTAACGACTTAGACTTTAGATCAAGTACTCTTCCCACAAGTTCAGGTTTAGAGCAAATCTTAATTCATAACAGTCATGCCTAAACTTGAGAGAGAATTTAATTTTGAGAACTAGTCATGGCAGAGCAACTATTCATCATTTCTATGTGAGAGCTTATCATGAGGGTTCATAGCAAACTTTATTTATTTATGTAGCAAACTAAGCAATGATATATATAAGCACAAAATCTTTATTTGGGTTTTTATGATTATGCATCTTTTTATTATTTAAGTAAAGTATAAACGAGAGTAGAAACACTTAGCTGGATAAATGGGGTGCTCTCCCCCAAGGTGGATTTTGACGTAATTTCTTCTCATGTAGCTAGCAGGTGGCGGAGGTGTATTTGAATGTCGGCAGCACCCTAACAGCGATTAGGATGTCCTCCGTCTGCTAGTTTTATTGATCCTTGAATTCTGTGGAGCTCAAATAGACAACAAAGCTTTGTGGAACTAGTTAAGTGTTAGCATAAAATCTCTTAGCCATTATCATGTTGAGCTTCCTCTAATAAATATTACTCTCTTTGGTAGGATCCTAAATTTATTTTTATATTTTCATTTTTGTAGGATAGGAATATATTTATTTTATTTTTACGCCACCACAGTGAATGTACTTATGGGTTTTATGCCACGAGCATACTCACATGGGGCTTACTATTTTTAACATTTTTATTTTCTTTTCAATATAGCATGATTAACTAACAAGCCATTTAAGGAAAGTAAATAATTAAAGGGAAAAGGGAATGTAGAAAGGATAAATATGGATAACTACCGATTTTACCTTTCGGCGAGTTTTCAATGTTTTAAGTCTTCTGAATAAGACTTCTCACCGTGTTCATTCTTTAGGTGCGCCATTTGATTCAGGTGTGGACCTTGACGTCTGTACCTCAGGATACGGTGTCACCCATGTTCTTTGTTTGCCCAGTAGTTCGAAGTGCGGCATTGGCAGTATCTTGCTTAGTGTGTTTGTGCTCGTAGATCCAAGTCCTTCACTTGGTAGAGTCTGGGAGTTGAAAAACTCCACCATGTTTTGCTCGAAGTGTACCTGCTCATAGAGACAAGGCAGAGATCAAGTGCATCGGTCCTGTTGGTGGAAAACACCAACAGAACCAAAGTGTATTTGCTCTTCTCTAACCTTAAGCATAGTGAGCAAGACAAATTTGATGGATAATAAGATCATGAGTGTAGTATTTAAAACATTTGTCAGATCAGATCGCTCAACCTTATGGAGAGATAATCTATCTATGTATATGTCTTTTTCTTTATATCTCTCAAAGATTGAATGTGTAACATTTTAGCTCATATGGTTAGGAGTGTGGGTTCATGGAGGTAGTACTAGGAACAAAGATTAAAGGACTAAACATGCTGAATCAGTTGGGTTGGTTAATTTGGAGTTATAAACCATACATGTTTGTCTCTTTATTTATGTGAACGCCAGAACCAAGGAGAAGCTTATAAAAGTGATAGTCAAGTACCTTAAGATGTTACCTTACTTGAAGTCTGACGGTACAGTATCGCCTTGTGGAAGCTTTCCTTTCTTAGCGGTTGTGCATCGTGTTTGTGGCACCCTCCATGGATCATCTCTTATGAGCTACGTCTTCCTTGTGTAAATTGTTAAACTCCATGTGTCTCTCTCCTTGTCTCCAATGTGAGTTTATCTCAGGACTTCCCATGTTGATATTGAAAGTTTTCCTACAGGGGTTAGTCCAACAAAATATCCAATATCTACTATAGCATACTATCGGCTCAAAAATCAACCTAGACACCATGTCTAATTTGTTTTAGGAGGGCATTTTAACCTAAGCACCATGCTTAATTTAAAATCCCTTGGAAGTAAGATCATCATTCCTAAACTAAGCACCATGCTTATTTAAGAGATAAATGAAACTACTCCAAACCTAGACATATACTAAAGCAAATAAAGGTAGCATGAGAGCATTTATAGAGATCTACTCAAGTGGAGATGAAGTAGTGTGATTAGTACTCAACCAACATAGCAACATGGCAAAGGATGTTTTTATGTAAATTACTCCCCTAAGCTTGAATTTTGCAAAATTCAAGTTTGGATTTAATTCAATATTGTATGATGATTGGTTGGACATACCTTGTGCTTGTCATTGATCTTCTTGCTCCAATCCTAGAAAGGTTAGTGACAGGAATACCCAAAGAAATATTTTTACAATTATCCTTATATGATCAATACACAAGAGAATGTTGTAAATAATTAAAAGCTCATGTTACGATCTGATCAGTGCTTATTTCAGGACAGTAAGCTTGTCCTTGGGAAACCATCAATTTATGTCGGCGAAGTGGTTTCCCTTCCAACACTGACCTATATCAAGATCAACTCAACGAGATATGCAATGTTTATTATAGACATATGCGTCGACAACCGCCCTTTTAAAGTTTTTATAAATAGAAAGGAAGAGGGGGTTGGAGATCTCAAATGTGGTGATGTTGGAGAGACCAATAGATTGGGAAGATGTTGCATATGAGCATGGAGCAAACGAAGTGGCTATGAAATAAATTCCATGCTCATTAATGTTATCTTCGTCTCCAATCTGAATGTCTAGAGTTTCTCCTGGATTGGTCTCACCTATGTCCTGTTCTGTAACTAGATGAATCTCATGTTTAAAGGGAGTCAAGAACTCACCATTTGAAGTTGAGCCAAAGTCAGAATCCATTAAGGCTTCTTCCTTATCCATCCATTCTACACATTCCAGCCATTTAGAACTTGTGATCAAGACAGATGAGCTGATAGAATCTTCTCTATGGCTTAGCTCTCCTTCTATGGCATTACTTGACATGCCATCCTTATGGTCTTCATGACTCCTATGGTTTAGTCGTCTTGATGGATTGCTAGGATCATCATGAGACTTAAAAGGAGAGGGATAAGACGGGTCTCTAAGGTCAAGGATGGATTTAGAACTTGTGAACATGGAAGGGGAGCAGATAGAATTTTCTATATGGTTTAGCTCTCCTTCACTTGATATGTCATCCTCGACTTCTTCATAACAGGAACCAGGACATTCTCTAAGAGAACCATTATTGCAAGGATTTGAATTATCCCTGCTTGAAGATCTCTTATGGAACCAGAAGTCTAAACCATCAGCATCTGAAAGATTTAAGGTCAGAATTCCTTCCTCCCTTGAAGAATTTTGGGTATCGATGGTTTAGGATCAATAGCTAAAGTTTGGGATTGAAGTGATTGTGATCTGGCTATCGAAACTTCTTCTTCTTGTCTAGGAACTGGTTCTCTCTCTTTCTCAGGGATATAAAAGCTAGGAGACTTTCCGCTCATTAAATCAATCAAATTCCAAGCTTCATTAGCAGATAGGTGGTGGAAAGATCCTCCAGAGGCCGCATGAAGGGTTTGCTTATTTTCCCCACTAAGGCCCTCAAAAAAGTTAATTAGAAGAACTTCTTCTCGAATAGAAAGCTTTGGGCTAGTGAGAGTAAGGTTAATAAAGCGGTCCCATGATTTGCCAAGAGATTCTTCTTCCAGTTGTCTAAAAGAAATAATCTCACGCCGAAGTTTCACCACTTTGGGGATTGGAAAATATTTAAGAAGAAAACTATTATATAACTCCTTCCAATCTCCATGAACACTCCCTACTTTGAGTTTATACCAATGTCTAGCTTTTCCCGTTAAAGAGAACGGAAATAGCTTCCATTTAAGGGTCTCATCGGACATGCCTTCTATGCGAAGGAGGTCACAGACTCGATAAAACTCTCTTAGGTGTGTGTATGGGTTTTCCTCACCTTCTCCTGAGAAAGGTTGTTTTTGAACAAATTCTATGTATTCGGGGTCTATCTCAAAACTAGAGGC